>NC_140996.1:5883244-5935744 GCF_052327205.1 Somniosus microcephalus | reverse complement strand
AAAGCTGAAGGCTGTCACTTTTCACAGATCGCAGCCGTTCAGCTTTAAGTGCCGGCTGAGTGATGGGCTCCCAACGGCTACAGGAAGAAAGGCTGTTAAGGTAAGTACAGGTAAGTAAAAGTTCTTTACACACTTTAGACACACCAAACACACTTACCTTTGCACTCATGCACCCATCACTCACCTGAGCACCGACATCTCGACCCCTCCAACTCCTTCAACCCGACGGCCCGCCTGCTCTAACCTGGCGTGGTTTGGAGCCGTCGGGAATCCCACACGACATCCCTCAAATTAGGGATTAGGCTAAAAACTGCCTGTTAACTACCTGTTAACAGGCTGTTAATTGGCATTAATCCCTTCCCGCCTGGGGGTCGGCGGGTCCCAGTGCGGGGCGGGTACCCGCCGCCCCTGAAAGTTGCGTGGAGCGGGGTTTTGGGCGGGATGGTGTCGGGACCCCCGAATTCGGGATTTTCCCCCCCCCCCCAACACGCCTGAAACCCCGCCTGACGGCTCCAGGAAAATCGACCCCTTGGTCAAAGAGGTAGGTTTTAAGGAGCGTATTAAAGGGGGAAAGAGAGGCAGGAGACAAACATACACACGGTATGAATATAAATGTTGGAAATAAATCTACTGCTACAGCTTGTGGACCAACTAGAAGATCGAAAAACATTTCAACTAGGAACAACTTGCTGATCTGGATGGTTATCCTCATCTGCCAATATCAAGTAAAGTGTCCGCTGTGGCTCAGTGAGCAGCATTCTCGTCTCTGAGTCAGAAGGTCGTGGGTTCAAGTCCCACTCCCGAGACTTTAGCTCATAAGCTAGGCTGACACTCCCAGTGCAGTACTGAGGGAGTGCTGCACTGTCGGAGGGGCAGTACTGAGGGAGTGCTGCACTGTCGGAGGGGCAGTACTGAGGGTGCGCCGCACTGTCGGAGGGGCAGTACTGAGGGAGCGCCGCACTGTCGGAGGGGCAGTACTGAGGGAGCACTGCACTGTCGGAGGGGCAGCACTGAGGGAGTGCCGCACTGTCGGAGGGGCGGTACTGAGGGAGCGCCGCACTGTCGGAAGGGCGGTACCGAGGGAGCGCCGCACTGTCGGAAGGGCGGTACTGAGGGAGCGCCGCACTGTCGGAAGGGCGGTACTGAGGGAGCGCCGCACTGTCGGAAGGGCGGTACTGAGGGAGCGCCGCACTGTCGGAAGGGCAGTACGGAGGGAGCGCTGCACTGTTGGGGGCAGTACTGAGGGAGTGCCGCACTTTCGGAGGTGCTGTCTTTTGGATGAGACATTAAACCGAGGCCACGTCTGCCCTCTCAGGTGTACGTAAAAGATCCCATTCGAGTTCTCCCCGGTGTTCTGGCTAACATTTATCCCTCAACCAGCATCACTAAAACAGGCACACACACCCGTCTCCATTATGGACAGAAGCAGCTCGTTGTTTGTGTCCAAGCTCTGGCCAATGACACTCGAACTGGTCAACAGGAGAGCAGCACAGATTCCCTCTCTCCCAATGGGATAGGGTCTTGCCTCTGCCTGTCATCTTAGGATACATCCAGCAATTCCATGTTCCCAGCAAGGAAGACACACTCGAAGTTAACACGGGTCAGAGGCACAGCCACAGCGCCATGGCCCTATTTTACTGACCCACACATGTTCAAGCCTGGATTTATCCACCATTTCTAGTGGCCTGGTTGGGATGAAGAGCTTGGCTCCCTTAATTAACAAACATCAGCTATCTTACATTGAGAGCGAGGTCCTCAACAGGAAATGTCAAACATGTGCTAGTCATGGAGCAATGAAGAGCAGGAAATGAATTACAGAAATGCAATCTAATCGAAGGGTTCAGGTGGATCTACAGCAACAAACCACAAGCTGTTTACAACCACCATCCAAACCCTGCCGTGAGATTACAGCCCTCAACTCCATGCTTTTTTTTTTAAGCATTCATTCTCGAATATATATTACAGTTTTTTTCTTCACACTCTACTTTACAAGGATGGTGCCAGAACTGAGAGGTTATAACGAAAAGACAGGCAGAATGGAAAAGGAGGGGGAGTAGCCCTGATAATAAAGGATGATATAAGGACAGTAATGAGAAAGGATCTTAGCTCAGAAGATCAGAAAGTAGAATCAGTATGGGTGAAGATAAGGAATAACAAGGGGCAGAAAACACTGGTAGGATTAATATATAGGCCTCCTAACAGTAGCTATACCGTTTGACAGAATATTAATCATGAAATAGTAGGAGCTTGCAACAAAGGTAATGCAATAATCTTGGGGGACTTTAATCTTCATATAGACTGGACAAATCAAATTGGCAAAGGTAGTCTGGAGGATGAGTTCATGGAATGCATTCGGGACAGTTTCCTAGAACAATACGTCATGGAACCAACCAGGGAACAGGCTATTTGAGATCTTGTATTGTGTAATGAGACAGGGTTAATTAGCAATCTCATAGCAAAGGATCCTCTGGGGCAGAGTGATCATAATATGATAGAATTTTACATTAATTTTGAGAGTGACTTGCCTAAGTCCGAAACTGGAGTCTTAAATTTCAATAAAGCCAATTACAGATGAGGCGCGAGTTGGCTCAGGTAGATTGGAAAAATAGATTCAAAGGTATGGCGGTAGATCAGCAGTGGCTAGCATTTAAAGAACTATTTCATAATTCGCAACAAAAATACATTCCATTGAGAAACAAAAACTCCACGGGAAAAGTGATCCAAACGTGGCTAACCAAAGAAGTTAAGGATAGCATTAGATTAAAAGAAAAAGCTTATAATGTTGTAAAGAATAATAGTAAGCCTGAGGATTGGGAGAGTTTCAGAAACCAGCAAAGGTTGACCAAAAAATTGACAAAAAGGGAAAAAAAGAGAGAGAAAACTAGCAAGAAATATAAAAGCAGATTGTAAGAGTTTCTACAAGTATGTAAAAAGGAAAAGAGTAGCAAAAATAAAAGTTGGTCCCTTAGAGGCTGAGACAGGAGAAATTATTATGGGGAACAAGGAAATGGCAGAAACATTAAACAAATATTTTGTATCTGTCTTCACAGAATAAGACACAAAAAGCATACCAAAATGGTGGGCAACCAACGGTCAAATGAGGGTGAGGAACTTAACGTAATTAATATAAATAGAAAAAAAGTACTGGAGAAACTAATGGACTAAGAGCCGACAAATCCCCTGGACCCGACGGCCCCCCTGAGGGTCTAAAAGAGGCGGATGCATTGGTTTTGATCTTGCAAAATTCCCTAGATTCTAGAATGGTCCCAGCAGATTGGAAGGTCGCAAATGTAACCCCGCTCTTCAAGAAAGGAGGGAGAGAAAAAACAGGGAACTACAGGTCAGATAGCCTGACATCAGTCGTCGGGGAAATGCTGGAATCCATTGTTGAGGAAGTGGTGTCAAGTCACTTATAAAATCATAACATGATTAAGCAGAGTCAACATAGTTTTATGAAAGGGAAATCCTGTTTGACAAATTTATTTAAGTTTTTTGAGGATGTAACTAGCAGGGTAGATAAAGGGGAACCAGTGGATGTAGTATATTTGGATTTCGAAAAGACATTCGATAAGGTGCCACATAAAAAGGTTATGACACAAGATTAGGGCTCATGGGGTTGGGGGTGATATAGTAGCATGGATGGAGGATTGGTTAACGGACAGAAAGCAGAGAGTGGGGATAAACGGATCTTTTTCAGGTTGGCAGGCTGTAACTAGTGGGGTGCCGCAAGGGTCAGTGTTGGGGGCCTCAGCTATTTACAATCTATATTAATGACCTAGGTGAAGGGACAGAGTGTAATATATCCAAGTTTGCTGATGATAAAAAGCTAGGTGGGACAGTAAGCTGTGAGGAGAACACAAAGAGTCTGCCGTTGTACAGGGCCTTGGTGAGACCACATCTTGAGTATTGTGTGCAGTTTTGGTCGCCTTATCTGAGGAAGGATGTTCTTGCCATGGAGGGAGTGCAGCGAATGACCTATGAGGAGAGATTGGGTCGATTGGGCTTATAATCGCTGGAGTTTAGAAGAATGAGAGGGGATCTCATTGAAACTTATAAACTTATAAAATTCTAACAGGACTAGACAGACTTGATGCAGGAAGGATGTTCCCGATGGCCGGGGAGTCCAGAACCAGGGGTCACAGTCTAAGGATGAGGGGTTAGCCATTTAGGACTGAGATGAGGAGGAATTTCTTCACCCAGAGAGTGGTGAATCTGTGGAATTCTCTACCACAGAAGGCAGTTGAGGCCAACTTATTAAATATATTCAAGAAGGAGTTAGATATATTTCTTGAGGCTAAAGGGATCAAGGGATATGGGGAGAAGGCAGGGACAGGGTACTGAATTTGGATGATCAGCCATGATCTCACTGAATGGCGGAGCGGGCTCGAGGGGCCGAATGGCCGACTCCTGCTCTTATTTCTTATGTTCTTATAACTATCAGGAAAGGCTGAACAGGCGGGGGCTCTTTTCTCTCGAAGAGAGAAGGCTGAGGGGTGACCTGATAGAAGTCTTTAAGATTATGAGAGAGTTCGATAGGGTAGGCGTAGAAAAGATGTTTCCACTTGTGGGGAGACCAGAACTAGGGGCCATCAATATAAGATAGTCACTAATAAATCCAATAGGGAATTCAGGAGAAACTTCTTTACCCAGAGAGTGGTGAGAATGTGGAACTCGCTGCCACAGGGAGTGGTTGATGCATTTAAGGGGAAGCTCGATAAGTACGTGAAGGAGAAAGGAATAAAAGGTTATGCTGATGGGGTGAGATGAAGAGGAGTGGGAGGAGGCTGGTGTGGAGCAGAAACACCGGCACGGACCAGTTGGGCCGAATGGCCCGTTTCTGTGTAGATTCTATTCACCCCTCAGTCTTCTGTTTTCTAGAGAAAAGAGACCCAACCTTTCATAGAAACATAGAAGATAGGAGCAGGAGGAGGCCATTCGACCCCTCGAGCCTGCTCCGCCATTCAATGAGATCATGGCTGATCATCCAAATTCAGTACCCTGTCCCTGCCTTCTTCCCATATCCCTTGATCCCTTTAGCCTTAAGAAATATATCCAACTCCTTTTTGAATATATTTAATGAACTGGCCTCCACCGCCCTCTGTGGTAGAGAATTCCACAGGCTCACCACTCTCTGGGTAAAGAAATTCCTCCTCATCTCTGTCCTAAATGGCTTACCCCTTACCCTTAGACTGTGACCCCTGGTTCTGGACTCCCCGGCCATCGGGAACATCCTTCCTGTATCTAGTCTGTCTAGTCCTGACAGAATTTTATAGGTTTCGATGAGATCCCCTCTCAATCTTCTAAACTCCAGTGAGTATATGCCCAATCGACCCAATCTCTCTTCATACGTCATTCCTGCCATCCCAAGTATCAGCCTGGTGAATCTTCGCTGCACTCCTTCCATGGCAAGAACGTCCTTCCTCAGGTAAGGCGACCAAAACTGCACACAATACTCAAGGTGTGGCCTCACCAAGGCCCTGTACAACTGTAGCAAGACATCCTTGTTCCTGTACTCGAACCCTCTTGCTACAAAGGCCAACATACCATTTGCCTTCTTAACCGCCTGCTGCACCTGCATGCTTACCTTCAGCGACTGGTGCACAAGAACACCCAGGTCTCTTTGCACTTCCCCTTCTCCCAATCTATTGCCATTCAAATAATAATCTGCATTCCTGTTTTTGCCACCAAAGTGGATAACCTCACATTTATCCACATTATAGTGCATTTGCCATGTTTCTGCCCAATCACCCAACCTGTCCAAATCGTACTGGAGTTTCACGACATCCTCCTCACAGCATACCCTCCCACCCAGCTTTGTGTCGTCTGCAAATTTGGAGATATTACATCCAATTCCCTCGTCCAGATCATTAATATATATTGTGAACAGCTGGGGTCCTAGGACCGATCCCTGCGGTACCCCACTAGTCACTGCCTGCCACTCGGAAAACGACCCGTTTATTCCAACTCTTTGCTTCCTGTCTGCCAACCAGTTCTCTATCCAAGTCAATACCTTGCCCCCAATCCCATGTGCCTTAATTTTGCACGCTAATCTCTTATGTGGGACCTTATCGAAAGCCTTCTGAAAGTCCAAATACACCACATCCACTGGTTCTCCCTTATCTATTTTACCAGTTACATCATCAAAACTGTCAGATGTGCCATCCTCCTGATAAGTATCTCCTCTCTCAGACACCTACTAATCTTACACAAAGGGCAGGGAAATCAACATCTATTGTGAACATTTACAGAACCTTGTGTAGTTGTATACCCAGGCTGAAGGACGCTGGAGGGACAAGAAACATATGTGAAAAGTGAACTTTGCGGCTTTTTGGACGAGCTACTTAAGGTACTCCAGCCTGGTTTCATTCGCTAGGTAGAGGGTCCGGAAACTGCGCATCATTTTAGTAAAACTGCTGAGCAGCAACGATTGAACCTGCAGCCGAGAGCAAGTTCCGTGGCCACCAAGACTGGTTCATTAGCTCACTGCATTGCACAGTCAACACACCCTTGGTACTGAACTACATTGTTAGATACGGTCACCACAACAAGAACCCCAATGCTTCTAGTCAGCCTGTGTCAGCTTGTCTCTATGGTAGCAGTCATGACGCTTGAGTCAGAAGGCTGTGGGTTCAAGTACCACGCCAGGGACTCAAGCCCATAACCCAGGCCGACACTCGCAGTGCAGTACTGAGGGAGAGCCGCACTATCAGAGGGGCAGTACTGAGGGAGCGCCGCACTGTCGGAGGGGCAGTACTGAGGGAGCACCGCACTGTCAGAGGGGCAGTACTGAGGGAGCGCCGCACTGTCGGAGGAGCAGTACAGAGGGAGCGCCACACTGTCGGAGGGGCAGTACTGAGGGAGCGCCACACTGTCGGAGGGGCAGTACTGAGGGAGCGCCGCACTGTCAGAGGGGCAGTACTGAGGGAGCGCCGCACTGTCAGATGTGCCATCATGCGGATGAGTCATTAAACCGAGGCCCCATCTGCTCTCTTAGGTGGATGTAAAAGATTCCATGACACTATTTCGAAGAAGCGCAGGGGAGTTCTCCCTGGTGTCCTGGGGCCAATATTTATTCCTCAACCAACATCACTAAAACAGATTAGCCGGTCATTATCACATTTCTGTTTCTGGGAGCTTGCTGTGCACAGATTGGCGGCCGTGTTTCCTACATTACAACAGTGACTACACTTCAAAGCACTTTGGGACATCCTGGGGTTGTGAATGGTGCTATATGAATGCAAGTCCATTCTTTCTTTTGGGTGTAAATGTTCTGGATGTGTGTTTTATTTTTGGGCTACGTCACGTGAACTAAGAATACTCTTCAGTGAATCCTGCATACACCCAGAGGTAGAATGGGCCACACCATCGCAGGAACTCCCACTGTGCTGTGTGCCTTCAGTAAGAGAATGTCGTGTATGGAACATGATCGTTATACGCTCCACTCACCTGGAACTGCTCAACTTCAAGAAATTTAAAAACCGGCTTTTATTTTTGGAATAGAAAGCAGTTTCCCCTCCACCCCCCCAGACAAATTAACTGAAGGTGCAAGCAGAAAGTGAAGAGGACAAAACGAGCGAGAATTTCACCATGATTACACAGCACGCCCTGAAATAATCTTAACAGTGTCATAACATGATTGGGTTTAAGGAAAGAAAAAGACAGCAAATTGACAGCGAAATGACACTGTCTGATAAGACTGACCACAGCTGGGAAAACACCCTTCGAGAAGGACAGATATAGTTCTGTCTGTCATACACAAAACCGCATCAACAAGGCAAACATTCGCTGGACTCACTTCCTGGCACTCTTAACCCTTTCACTACCTACACCCAGGAGAGAGGGGAAAATACCTTATGATTGGAAACTAAGAATTTTGAATGACATATTTTTGTGTAAACTTTCATAAATCAGTGGTTAGGCCTCAGCTGGAGTACTGTGTCCAATTCTGGGCACCACACTTTAGGAAAGATGTGAAGGTCTTAGAGAGGGTGCAGAGGAGATTTACTAGAATGGTACCAGGGATGAGGGAGTTCAGTGATGTGGAGAGACTGGAGAAGCTGGGGTTGTTCTCCTTCGAGCAGAGAAGGTTAAGGGGAGATTTAATAGAGGTGTTCAAAACCGTGAAGGGTTTTGATGGAGTAAATAAGGAGAAACTGTTTCCAGTGGCAGGAGGGTCGGTAACCAGAGGACACAGATTTAAGGTGATTGGCAAAAGAATCAGGAGGGAGATGAGGAGAATTTTTTTTATGCGAGTTGTTGTGATCTGGAATGCGCTGCCTGAAAGGGCGGTGGAAGCAGATTCAATAGTAACTTTCAAAAGGGAATTGGATAAATACTGGAAGGGGAAAAATTTGCAGGGCTGTGGGGAAAGAGCAGGGGGGGAGTGGGACTAATTGGAGAGTTCTTTCAAAGAGTCGGCACAGGCACGATGGGCTGAATGGCCTCAACAACAACTTGTATTTACATAGCGCCTTTAACACAGTAAAACGTCCCAAGATGCTTCACGGGGGCGTTATTAAACAAAATTTGACATCAAGCCACATAAGCAGACATTAGGTTTTAAGGTGTGTCTTGCAGGAGGAAAGAGAGGTAGCGAGGCGGAGTGGCTTAGGGAGGGAATTCCAGAGCTTGGGGCCTTGGCAGCTGAAGGCACGGCCACCAATGGTGGGGCGATGAAAATCGGGGATGTTCAAGTGGCCAGAACTGGAGGAGCGCAGAGATCTCAGCGGGTTGTAGGACTGGAGGAGGTTACAGAGATAGGGAGGGGCGAGGCCATGGAACCTCATGATATGTTGTAAGAATCTAGGATCCAAAGGTTTGTAGTGCAAACAAAACCGACTGAATTATTAGAAGCGAACTGCAATGAACTTTTAAAGTGCTCTGTTCAAAAAATAAATGTAGTTTGATAGCCGCAACAAAGAGTGCATATAAATAGTAAAAGGGTAGTAAGAGGACAGGTGGGGCCAATTTGGAGCCAAAAAGGAGACCTATGCATGGAGGCAGAGGGTATGGCTGAGGTACTAAACGAGCACTTTACATCTGTCTTCACCAAGGAAGAGGATGCTGCCATAGACATAGTAAAGGAGGAGGTAGAGGAGATACTTGATAGGATAAAAATTGATAAAGAGGTATTAGAAAGGCTGGCTGTACTTAAAGTAGAAAAATCACCAGATGGATGGGATGGGATGCCTCCTAGGGTGCTGAGGAAATTGAGGGAGGAAATCGCAGAGGTACTGGCCATAATATTCCAATCCTCCTTGGATACGGGGGTGGTGCCAGAGGACTGGAGAATTGCAAATGTCACCATTGTTCAAAAAAGGGTGTAAAGATAAACCCAGCAACTACAGGCCAGTCAGTTTAACCTCGGTAGTGGGGAAGCTTTTAGAAACAGTAATCAAGGACAAAATTAACAGTCACTTGGACAAGTGTGGATTAATTAAGGAAAGCCAGCACGGATTTGTTAAAGGCAAATCGTGTTTAACCAACTTGATCATGTTCTTTGATGAGGTAACAGAGAGGGTTGATGAGGGCAATGCGGTTGACGTAGTGTACATGGACTTCCAAAAGGTGTTTGACAAAGTGCCACATAACAGGCTTGCCAGCAAAGCTGAAGCCCATGGAATAAAAGGGACAGTGGCAGCATGGTTACGGAATTGGCTAAGTGACAGGAAACTAGAGAGTAGTGGTGAACGGTTATTTTTCAGACTGGAGGAAGGTATACAGTGGTGTTCCCCAGGGGTCGGTTCTAGGACCACTGCTCTTCTTGATATATATTGATGACTTGGACGTGGGTGTACAGGGCACAATTTCAAAATTTGCAGATGACACAAAACTTGGAAGTATAGTGAACAGTGAGGAGGAGAGTGATAGACTTCAGGAAGACATAGACAGGCTGGTGGAATGGGCGGACACGTGGCAGATGAAATTTAATGCAGAAAAGTGTGAAGTGATACATTTTGGTAGAAAGAATGAGGAGAGGACATATAAACTAAATGGTACAATCCTGAAGGGGGTGCACGAACAAGAGAGACCTGGAGGTATGTGTGCACAAATCGTTGAAGGTGGCAGGGCAGGTTGAGAAAGCAGTTAAAAAAGCTTACGGGATCCTGGGCTTCATGAATAGAGGTATAGAGTACAAAAGTGTGGAAATTATGATGAACCTGTATAAAACACTGGTTCGGCCCCAACTGGAGTATTGTGTCCAATTCTGGGCACCACACTTTAGGAAGGATGTGAAGGCCTTAGAGAGGGTGCAGAAAAGGTTTACGAGAATGGCTCCAGGGATGAGGGACTTCAGTTACATGGATAGACTGGAGAAGCTGGGGTTGTTCTCCTTAGAGCAGAGAAGGTTGAGAGGAGATGTGGTGTATGTAACCTGTTCCACCTTAAGAGAACTTAAGCCTGTTCCACCTTAAGAGATGTACTACTTTCTCTGGCTGCTGTATACGTAATACCGGTGGTGACCACACCGGTATATAAGCACTGTGTAGTAATATTGTATTCAGTATAGTCCGACCTCCAACCAGTAAAGACCTGTTGAATTTACTCTTGTAGTCTGTGTAGTAATTATCACTATAACACACAGACTTAACAGTGGCGACGAGTCCGATTCTTACCCTGCGGCAGTTATTTCCACGGCGGCTTCGTCCACAGACAGGACGTCGAAGAGAGGTTTCCACCCTCATCACCCTACTGGAAGACACGTCGAGCGGCAGGCATCGAGAAACCGGAGTGCAGAAGACATCCTGACCTCGAAGCCTCCATCAGCGACTGTCAGCTTTCTTCTTTCTACCTCGGTGGTGGGTAAGCCGGGCAGCGACGCGACAGAAAGTCAACCGCGTTGGCTGTACAGACGGGGCTGGGAAGACGGAGGAATAAGGGCGGTGAGATCGATCGCGACCGGAGATAAGGGCCGGGCCGCTTTCGAGCGAGAGGCGCAGCGCGGGGACATCGATCGCGACCGGAGATAAGGGCCGCATTCGGGCTAAAAGGCGCAGCGTCTGGGGAAACTGAAGGCGCGAGAGCCGCGGTGAAGCGGAGACAGCATCGGGGGACGGTTGAAGACCGCCAAGCGCGGGAAAACCGCCATTTTGTGGGCGCAGGACGACGACAAGAGCGGGAAGCCGCCATCTTGGATAACATAAAAATACAATAAATTGCAACGATGCCTAAACATGGGAACATTAATACCTTTGATAGTGACATCGAAGATTGGGCCATGTATGTAGAACGCATACAAAATTATTGTAAGGCAAATAAAATTCCTGATGCAGATAAAGCACTAACATTGTTAAATTTAATGGGTGCGAAGACATACGGGCAATTGAAACACCTTGTATCACCAGATGAACCGGCGGATAAGACGTTCGAGGAGATTGTTACTGTCCTGAAAAATCATCTAAACTCCACGCCGCTGATGCTAGCGGAACGATTTAAATTTTACGACAGAAGGCAGCTGCAGAATGAAAGCAATGCTGAATATTTGATGGAATTACGTAAGCTAGCAAAATATTGTCAGTTTGGAACGGGACTGACAGAGGCACTATGAGATAAATTTGTGTGTGGTTTATTTAAACAGGATACACAAAAGCGACTGCTCGAGGAGAATGAGCTGACGCTCGAGAAGGCGGTCACTATGGCAGCAGCACACGAAGCCGCAGCGAGAGGCACGGCAGTAATGCAGCTACGGTCACCGGAACTCGGTACAAACAAATTGGGTTTGAGTTCTGTCAAATGTTATCGTTGTGGAAAGACAACGCACGATCAGAACCAGTGTTGGTTTAAAAACCAAGAATGCAGAACGTGTGGCAGGCTTGGCCACATAGCTAAAGTATGCCGGTCAGGAAAGAAGACCAGCAACAAAAAGTCACCGCAAGGAAAATACGCAAAGGTACACAAGGTGACAAAGAACAGTTTGACCGAACAGAAGTCAGATTCAGACGCTAGCAGTAATGAACTGGATAGCTTAAGAATACACAACGTTGGTAAGGATGCAGATCTCCAGACAATTTGGGTCACTCTTCAGATAGCAGGAGTCCAAGTAAAAATGGAATTGGACACTGGATCGGCATTGACGGTCATGAATAAGAAAGATTACAGAAGGTTATTCCAACATATTCCCCTACAGGATACGGAGATTATATTGAAAACATACACAGGGCAAAGAGTGTACCCCATCGGAAAAATAGAGGTAGAAGTGGTCCACAAGGGCGAAGAAAGCCAAGTAATGGACTTAAATGTGCTACCTGAAGGAGGTCCACCACTACTAGGACGGGAGTGGATTAGGAAAATGAATATGGACTGGCACTCCTTGAAGGCACTAACGGTAGATTCCGGGGAAACAGATGTCAAACCTAAACGATTGTCCAGAATATTGGATGATGCTAAAGAGGTGTTCCAGCAGGGACTGGGAACACTGAGAGGAATTACGGCAAACATCAAGATTGATGAACATGCACAACCAAAATTTTTTAAAGCCAGACCGGTACCCTATGCAATACGACCTACTCTTGAAGCGGAACTGGAAGCGCTAGAACGTTCAGGTGTACTGTCTAAGGTAGATTGGAGTGAGTGGGCTACGCCCATTGTTCCCGTTATGAAACGTCCTGCGAGCAACAAGCCAGGAGATCCAGGGAAGGTTCGCATCTGTGGAGATTTCAAAATCACCGTTAATCCGGTGCTTCACATGGTGCAGTATCCGCTTCCACGGATTGAGGATATTTTCGCTTCATTGTCTGGCGGGAAACACTTCACCAAGATAGACCTGGCGCAGGCGTACTTGCAGATGGAGGTTGAGGAAGAGTCACGCCAATACCTCACGATCAACACGCATCGAGGGTTGTACCAGTACAATAGGCTGGTTTTTGGAGTGGCATCGGCTCCAGCAATTTGGCAGAGGGCCATGGAGCAGGTATTACAGGGAATTCCAGGCACACAATGTTACCTGGACGATATTCTGATCACAGGTGATGGTGATGAACAACATCTCGCAAACTTGGAACTGGTGCTCAACAGACTGAAAGAGTATGGACTTAGAGTAAATCGGCAGAAATGTGAGTTCTTCCAGAAGCGGATCTCGTACTGTGGTCATGTCATTGACCGGGAGGGGCTTCATAAGTCTCCTGACAAGATTGAGGCAGTTGTAAAGGCTCCCGCTCCGGAGAATGTCTCTCAGTTGAGGTCGTTTCTAGGATTAATTAACTATTACCATAAATTTCTGCCAAATCTATCCACGGTACTGCACCCGTTAAACGCTCTTTTACAGAAAGGGGTACCATGGGAATGGGGCGAAAACTGTAAGAAGGCATTTCACAAAAGCAAAGAATTGATCACCTCAGAGGAAGTGTTGGCTCACTTCAACCCGACACTGCCTATTCGGTTGGCTAGTGATGCTTCTCCATATGGTATTGGGGCAGTACTCTCACACAAGTTGCCAAATGGCACGGAAAGGCCAGTCGCGTTTGCATCCAGATCATTGACCTCCGCTGAGCGCAACTATGCGCAGATCGATAGGGAGGCTCTTAGCCTTGTATGGGGAGTGAAGAAGTTTAATCATTACCTGCAGGGCCAAAAATTCACACTTCTGGCAGACCATCAACCGTTGGTATCCATTTTTAACCCTAAGAAGGGTGTTTCGGTGATGACAGCGCAGCGTCTCCAGAGATGGTCTCTTTTCCTAGGGGCACATCAATATCAAATAGAATTCAAAGGTACGAAACAGCATGGCAATGCTGATGGGCTGTCGCGCCTGCCACTACCTGAAGAAGAAGACACGACAAAAGTTGACCCTGTTGAGTTATTTCATTCGACCATCATCGAGTGTTTACCAGTCACCAATGCAAGTATTGAAAGAGAAACCAGGAACGACCCGACACTGTCCAGAGTCTACGAGGTGACAGTGAAAGGATGGCCAACACGGGGTGATCCTCTGTTACCGGCATTTTCGGCAAGGCGAGACCAGCTGTCCGTCTGCCATGGTACCTTGATGTACGGGACAAGAGTGATTATTCCTCCCAAGTTAAGGGAAAGAGTTTTAAACGAACTGCATGAAGGTCATCTGGGGGGAGTTAAAATGAAAAGTCTTGCTAGGGCTTATGTATGGTGGCCGGGTATTGACCAACAGATTGAGGAGTTAACGAAAAGCTGCGCTGGGTGCCAAAAAGTGCAAAATGCACCTCCGATAGCACCGCTACACCCATGGGAATGGCCTTCAGCCCCATGGCAACGCGTACACATTGACTTTGCTGGTCCATTCATGGACTCCATGTTCCTAATCGCGGTGGACGCACATTCCAAATGGCCAGAAGTCATCAAGATGAATACCACTACTTCAGAAAAGACAATTGCGGTGTTAAGAACAATATTCGCAAGGAACGGATTGCCAGAACAGATCTGTTCGGACAACGGACCACAGTTTGTATCGGAAGAATTCCGACAATTCTTAAAGAAGAATGGAGTAAAACATTATACCTCTGCCCCATATCATCCGGCGACAAACGGGTTGGCTGAAAGATTTGTCCAGACATTCAAAAAGGCAATTAAGGCCATGAACGATGATCAGATTCCGCTGCAACACAAGGTCGACAAGTTCCTGATGTCATATCGAAACGCCGATCATGCAGTGACTAACCAAAGTCCTGCCATGATGTTTTATAACAGGAGGTTGCGGTCCAAGTTGGACTTGTTAAAACCAAATGTGCGGAGGGAAGTGGAAAACAAACAGTTTCGGCATATTAACAACAAGACCACTCGAACTTTCGACGTAGGACAACCAGTGTTGGCAAGGGGCTATGGAAACGAAAAATGGCAGTCCGGAACAATTCGGGCCAGACAAGGACCTCTGATGTACACAGTAGATATTGGTCATAATGTGATAAGGCGTCATGCGGATCAACTGGTAGAGTCGAGAGCAAGGGTCGAACCCATGGTTGTGACAGAGACAACTGTGGAAGACGTTAATGAACCTGAAGCATCTACTTCGGCAGGGAATGTACTTGATGATGATGACACCCAATACATTGGAAACCAAATAGAGGAGGCACCTCAACAACAAGAATCAGAGTCTACTGAGAGGCGTTATCCAAGCCGCATCAGAAAGCCTCCTGAGAGACTGAACCTTTGAACTGTTATACCTGAAGTTATATATGTATATATGTTCTTGTTATGTTAAATGGGGATATGACTGTTAAGCTAAAAAGGGAGGATTGTGGTGTATGTAACCTGTTCCACCTTAAGAGAATTTAAGCCTGTTCCACCTTAAGAGATGTACTACTTTCTCTGGCTGCTGTATACGTAATACTGGTGGTGACCACACCGGTATATAAGCACTGTGTAGTAATATTGTATTCAGTATAGTCCCTACCTCCAACCAGTAAAGACCTGTTGAATTTACTCTTGTAGTCTGTGTAGTAATTATCACTATAACGCACAGACTTAACAGGAGATTTGATAGAGGTGTTCAAAATCATGAGGGGTCTGGACAGAGTAGATAGAGAGAGACTGTTCCCATTGGCAGAAGGGTCGAGAACCAGAGGACACAGATTTAAGGTGATTGATAAAAGAACCAAAGGCGACGTAAGAGAAAACTTATTTACGCAGCGAGTGGTGAGGATCTGGAATGCACGGCCTGATAGGGTGGTGGAGGCAGATTCAATCGTGATTTCAAAAGGAAATTGGAAAAGTATCTGAAGGAAAGAAATTCACAGGGCTCTGGGGAAAGGGCGGGGGAGTGGGACTAGCTGAAGTGCTCTTGCAGAGAGCCGGCACGGGCTCGACGGGCCGAATGGCCTCCTTCTGTGCTGTAACCATTCTAGGATTCTAAGATTCTGTAACTTAGCAGAGGATTTAAAAACACTAGATCATTATTCATTTAAATAATCTCACAGCTGTGGTATTCTCCCCAGTGTCTGCCGCCTTTTGGTTTCGGATCATTATTTCAGAATTTAAATATAGTTTTAATGTGAGGGTGTTTTCTGGCATGCCCCAGAATACTGTATACTTAGAAACTACAGGCCTGATTTTAACCCTGCCACTCTGGCGGACACTGGACTGGGTGTGGGGGTGGCGAGGTGACTTAAAATCCGATCCTGCCAATGTCCCGCAGGGCGTGATTTTAACCGCTTGGTCTTCGCAGGCGAGCAGGATACTTGCAGGCGGGCAATCCAGTTACACACATGCAGATCAGGCGAGCAGCAGGTTATTTTAATTTAGGGGCCAGTCGGAGCAGGAATGTTCCTCCAAGCCCCACACGGAAACAATGGGCCTCTCCCCTGCCCCAGGCTTCCCTCTCTAGCAATGGGTCTGGGCAGACAGAAACAGACTGGCTTCCAGTCATTGAGGGGCCTGAACAAGGGGCTGTAGATTTAGGACAGAGGCCAGGAGAAACTTCATCACACAGAGTTGGGAGGCTGTGGGATTCACTCCCAGGGTTCGTGGTTGAGGCAGAAATGGTGTCAACATTTGAGAGTAGATTGGAGAGGATTAGGGCCTAACCAGGTATAGGTTTAGTTTGGAAGGAATAGGGATGAAGAGATATGGAACAAGGCGGATAAATGTGATTATTTGCTCGTGTGGCGTGTAAATGCCGACAGGGACTGGTTGGGCTGAATGGCCTCTTTCCGTGTTTCTCAATGCAGCAGCTGGACAGGTATAACTGCGCTTAGTGCCCCGGCGCCAGGGACCCAGTAAAATACCGCAGGATCATAGAAACATAGAAGATCGGAGCAGGAGTAGGCCATTCGGCCCCTCGAGCCTGCTCCGCCATTCAATGAGATCTTGGCTGATCATCCAAATTCAGTACCCTGTCCCTGCCTTCTCCCCATATCCCTTGATCCCTTTAGCCTCAAGAAATATATCCAACTCCTTATTGAATATATTTAATGAATTGGCCTCAACTGCCTTCTGTGGTAGAGAATTCCACAGGTTCACCACTCTCTGGGAGAAGAAATTCCTCCTCATCTCTGTCCAAAATGGCTTACCCCTTATCCTTAGACTGTGACCCCTGGTTCTGGACTCCCCCGCCATCGGGATCCCTGCTGCTGACTGCAGCCCGATGACACCTGGAGGAAAGTGCGTGCGAGAAGAGGATCATGCTTCGCTCGAACACCCTGAGCACTCAAACAACCTGCTAACGATGATTGTCTTGGTTCGCACGTGGAAAAGAAACAGCCTCTTGGCGAGGAAGGACGAGAGCAGCCCAAAGGAGCTGGAATCATTCCCTGATGTGAGCCAACACTCTCGGAAGTGAAGGAAAAGATAGAAAACCAGGGGGAAAATATTACTGGAGGATTGCAGGCACATAACCGTGCACAGTCAAACCAAACAGGAAACAGAAGGTGCCACACTTGCCGTGAAATCGGGCGTGTAATGTTTTGTAATGCCCCACAACCCTCCGAGATCCCTGTAACCTCCCCCAGTCCCACAACCCTCCGAGATCTCTGTAACCTCCTCCAGCCCCACAACCCTCCGAGATCTCTGTAACCTCCTCCAGCCCCACAACCCTCCGAGATCCCTGTAACCTCCTCCAGCCCCACAACCCTCCGAGATCCCTGTAACCTCCTCCAGCTCTACCACTCTCCGAGATCCCTGTAACCTCCCCCAGCCCTACAGCCCGCCGAGATCCTTGTAACCTCCTCCAGCCCCACAACCCTCCGAGATCTCTGTAACCTCCTAGAGCCCCACAGCCCTCCGAGATCCCTGTAACCTCCTCCTGCCCCACAACCATCCGAGATCTCTGTAACATCCTCCAGCCCCACAACCCTCCGAGATCCCTGTAACCTATCCCAGTCCCACAACCCTCCGAGATCCCTGTAACCTCCTCCAGCCCCACAACCCTCCGAGATCTCTGTAACCTCCTCCAGCCCCACAACCCTCCGAGATCCCTGTAACCTCCTCCAGCCCCACAACCCTCCGAGATCCCTGTAACCTCCTCCAGCTCTACCACTCTCCGAGATCCCTGTAACCTCCCCCAGCCCTACAGCCCGCCGAGATCCTTGTAACCTCCTCCAGCCCCACAACCCTCCGAGATCTCTGTAACCTCCTAGAGCCCCACAGCCCTCCGAGATCCCTGTAACCTCCTCCAGCCCCACAACCCTCCGAGATCTCTGTAACCTCCTCAAGCCCCACAACCCTCCGAGATCCCTGTAACCTCCTCCAGGCCCACAACCCTCCGAGATCCCTGTAACCTCCTCCAGTCCCACAACCCTCCGAGATCCCTGTAACCTCCTCCAGCCCCACAACCCTCCGAGATCTCTGTAACCACCTCCAGCCCCACAACCCTCCGAGATCCCTGTAACCTCCTGCAGCCCCACAACCCTCCGAGATCCCTGTAACCTCCTCCAGCCCCACAACCCTCCGAGATCCCTGTAACCTCCCCCAGCCCCACAGCCCTCCGAGATCCCTGTAACCTCCTCCAGCCCCACAACCCTCCGAGATCTCTGTAACCTCCTCCAGCCCCACAACCCTCCGAGATCTCTGTAACCTCCTCCAGCCCCACAACCCTCCGAGATCCCTGTAACCTCCTCCAGCCCCACAACCCTCCGAGATCTCTGTAACCTCCTCCAGCCCCACAACCCTCCGAGATCTCTGTAACCTCCTCCAGCCCCACAACCCTCCGAGATCCCTGTAACCTCCTCCAGCCCCACAACCCTCCGAGATCCCTGTAACCTCCTCCAGCCCCACAACCCTCCGAGATCTCTGTAACCTCCGCCAGCCCCACAACCCTCCGAGATCTGTCACCTCCTACAGCCCCACAACCATCCGAGATCTCTGTAACCTCCTCCAGCCCCACAACCCTCCGAGATCTCTGTAACCTCCTCCAGCCCTACAACCCTCCGCGATCTCTGTAACCTCCTCCAGTCCCACAACCCTCCGAGATCCCTGTAACCTCCTCCAGCCCCACAACTCTCCGAGATCCCTGTAACCTCCTCCAGCCCCACAACCCTCCGAGATCCCTGTAACCTCCTCCAGCCCCACAACCCTCCGAGATCCCTGTAACCTCCTCCAGCCCCACAACCCTCCGAGATCCCTGTAACCTCCTCCAGCCCCACAACCCTCCGAGATCCCTGGAACCTCCTCCAGCCCCATAACCCTCCGAGATCCCTGTAACCTCCTCCAGCCCTACAACCCTCCGAGATCCCTGTAACCTCCTCCAGCCCCACAACCCTCCGAGATCCCTGTAACCTCCTCCAGCCCCACAACCCTCCGAGATCCCTGTAACCTCCTCCAGCCCCACAACCCTCCGAGATCCCTGTAACCTCCTCCAGCCCCACAACCCTCCGAGATCCCTGTAACCTCCTCCAGTCCCACATGGTTTTATGAAAGGGAAATCATGTTTGACAAATTTGCTAGAGTTTTTTGAGGATGTAACAAACAAGGTGGATAAAGGGGAACCAGTGGATGTGGTTTATTTGGATTTCCAGAAGGCATTCGATAAGGTGCCACATAAAAGGTTACTGCACAAGATAAGAGCGCATGGGGTTGGGGGTAATATATTAGCATGGATAGAGGATTGGCTAACTAACAGAAAACAGAGAGTCGGGATAAATGGGTCATTTTCCGGTTGGCAACCAGTAACTAGTGGGGTGCCACAGGGATCAGTGCTGGGGCCTCAACTATTTACAATCTATATTAATGAGTTGGATGAAGGGACCGAGTGTAATGTAGCCAAGTTTGCTGATGATACAAAGATAGGTGGGAAAGCAAGTTGTGAGGAGGACTCAGAGTCTGCAAAGGGATATAGATAGGTTAAGCGAGTGGGCAAGAATTTGGCAGAGGGAGTATAATGTGGGAAAATGTGAGGTTATCCACTTTGGAAGGAAGAATGAAAAAGCAAATTATTATTTAAATGGAGAGAGACTACAGAATGCTGCGGTACAGAGGGGTCGGGGGGTCCGAGTACATGAAACACAAGGTTAGCCTGCAGGTACAGCAAGTAATTAGGAAGGCTAATGGAATGTTGGCCTTTATTGCAAGGGGGATGGAGTATAAAAGTAGGGAAGTCTTGCTATAACTTTACAGGGCGCTGGTGAGACCACACCTGGAGTACTGCGTACAGTTTTGGTCTCCATATTTAAGGAAGGATATACTTGCATTGAGGCAGTTCAGAGAAGGTTCACGAGGTTGATTCCTGGGATGAAGGGGTTGACATATGACGAAAGGTTGAGCAGGTTGGGCCTATACTCATTGGAATTTAGAAGAATGAGAGGTGATCTTATTAAAACATGTAAGATTCTGAGGGGGATTGACAGGGTGAATGCTGAGAGGATGTTTCCCCTAGCGGGGGAATCTAGAACGAGGGGGCATAGTTTCAGAATAAGGGGTCGCCCATTTAAGACGGAGATGAGGAGGAATTTCTTCTCTCAGAGGGTCGTGAATCTTTGGAATTCTCTACCCCAGAGAGCGGTGGAGGCGGAGTCACTGAATATATTCAAGGCGGAGATTGACAGATATTTGAACTACAGGGGAGTCGAGGGGTGTGGGGAGAGAGCGGGAAAGTGGAGTTGAGGACAAGATTGGATCCGCCATGATCTTATTGAATGGCGGAGCAGGCTCGAGGGTCCGAATGGCCGACTGCAGCTCCTGTTTCTTATGTTCTTATATTCTTAACCTTCCGAGATCGCTGTAACCTCCTCCACTCCTACAACCCTGCGAGATCTCTGCGCTCCTCCAATTCTGGCCCCTGGCGCCTCCCCGATTTCCATCGCTCCACCATTGGCGGCCGTGCCTTCAGCTGCCTGGGCCCCGAGCTCTGGAAACCTCTCTACTTCTCTGCTCCATTACGACGCTCCTTAAAACCTACCTACCTGCCCTAGTATGTGACTCGGTGTCAAACTTTGTCTGGTAACACTCCTGTGAGGCATCTTGGGACGTTTAACTACGATAAAGGCGCTATATAAATACAAGCTGTTGTTGCTGTTTGGCTAAATTAAAGTTTTGATTTTTTTAAATGAACAGCTAATCTCAGTGCAGCAAACACAGCATAACTCTCTCCGAGTGGGCTCAGTGGGTTCACTTGGCAAGTAGTTGAACCATTCCGACCCATAAAGGGTCAGGTTCCAGCACTAGTCTGAGCCAAGTTATCGAATCTCAACCAGAACAGAAGTAGGGGTGCTGCAATTGCCCTCAGTATCACCGCCGCCCCACCCCCCCCACCCCCCGCCAGCCCAGCCCACCCCCGAGTTTGGGGGATTCAATGCAAAGTTGCGGGGGAAACTCCTGGGTTCCCACTGTGCAATGAACATGTGGCCATTGGGCAAGGGCTGGTGAGATGCCTGCTACAGTCAAATAGCCTGCTGGCACTGACTGTCAAAATTCACACGTGAATAATGGCCACAATAGGTATCAGAAGGTGAAACAGCTGTAACAGTCGGGAGATTTCTGTAACTTATTTCATATAGTTTTGACACTGCTATTCATCTCGAGTGTAGAAGATTAAGGGGTGATCTAATTTAAGATGATTAAAGGAGTTGATAGGGTAGAGAGAGAAACTATTTCCTCGGGTGGGGGGAGTCCAGAACAAGGGGGCAGAACCTTAAAATTAGAGCCAGGCCGTTCAGGGGTGATGTCAGGAAGCACTTCTTCACACAAAGGGTGGTGGGAATCTGGAACTCTCTCCCCCAAAAAGCTGTTGAGGCTGGAGGGCAGGGGCAGTGGTGAAATGAACAAAACTGAGATCGACAGATTTTTGTTAGGCAAGGGTTACGGAACCAAAGAGGGTCGCTGGAGGTAAGATACAAATCAGCCATTGAATCGCGGAACAGGCTGGAGGGGCTCCGGTTCCATAAAACCAAAGAAATCATTGTGGACTTCAGGAAGTCTAAAGGCGGAAGTCACACCCTCATCCACATCAATGGGGCTGTGGTGGAAAGGGTGGACAGCTTTAAGTTCCTCGGAGTCCACATCACAGAAGACCTCTCCTGGTCCCTCAATACCTCCTCTCTGGTGAAGAAGGCCCAGCAGCGCCTATAGTTCCTAAGGAGGCTGAAGGGATGTAACCTGTCACCCCTGATCCTCTCTAACTTTTACCGCTGCACAATAGAGAGCATCCTGACAAACTGTATCACAGTATGGTATGGCAGCTGTAGCTACTATGACCGGAAAGCCCTGCAGCGGGTAGTCAAAACTGCCCAACGCATTACCGGCACCCGGCTACCGACCATAGAGCATATACCAGAAACGCTGTCTACGGAGGTCACGGTCCATCATCAAAGACCCTACCCACCCCAGCCACAGTCTGTTCGCCCTCCTGCCATCTGGGAGACGCTACAGATGCATTCGCACCCGTACAACCAGATTTAGGAACAGCTTCTTTCCCAGGGCTGTCATCCTACTGAACTCCACAAATAAACTCTAAAGTCTGCACATCTGCCAATGCACTTTATTATGGTTATGTTTATGTTAATGTATTACAAGCCAAATGTATGTTGAATGTTTAAATGTCTTAATCTAAATGTACACTCTCGGGAGCCGCAAGCCTACATTTCGTTGTACTGCACTTGTGCACTAACAATGACAATAAAAGTTGATTTGATTTGATTTGACATAAGAATTAGGAGCAGGAGTCGGCCATTAGGCCTCTCGAGCCTGCTCCACCATTCAGTAAAATCATGGCTGATCTTCTACCTCATCTCCACTTTCCTACACTATTCCCAGATCCCTTAATATTCAAAAATCTATCGATCTCTGTCTTGAATATACTCAACGACTGAGCCTCCACAGCCCTCTGGGGTAGAGAATTCCAAAGATTCACCACCCTCTGAGTGAAGAAATTCCTCCTCATCTCAGTCCTAAATGGCCGACCCCTTATCCTGAGACTGTGACCCCTGGTTCTAGACTCCCCAGTCAGGGGAAACATCCTCCCTGCATCTACCCTGTATGTTTCAATGAGGTCACCTCTCATTCTTCTGAACTCTAGAGAATATCCTGTACTAGAGTTAAAATGGGAGCTATCTGCCTTCATCAAAGCATAAAATGAAGATTGGAGACTTGTTCCAGGGCAGGGCTGGTTGAGTTGATTGATCTGGAAATGAGTTGGGATACATGAGCTTTATTCTAGGTGCTAATTAAGTTGTACATGGTCAAGATATTAAAGGTATTTGGAATGAAGATGACCATCTGCTCATCAACATCTTTGACGATGGACAGCTCTAATTTCCGAAGCTATTCATCTTGGTCTTTCATCCTGGCAATGGACTTCAGCTCTGCAAACAAACTGGAAATCCACAGGATCTGCGTACAGCTTTGTGAAGGTCTACGGAAAACTGATTCACCCACTAATCCTGCTGTCCATCCAACTGGAATCACAAATATCTACAAGATATTTTAACCCCTTATGGACCGATTCCAAATTTGATTTTATCTGCTGATTTACTGCAATGTTTAGCTTCTGCAAATTAAACCATAAATTAACCGGAACGCCGGTTATAGCCTACACGAATCAGTCTGTCTAACTTCCAGTACATAGAACTGGCAACTCCAGTGAGCTGTACCACAAGTAAAGAAAGAACTCGCATTTCTAGAGCGCCTTTCACCACCTCAGGAGGTTCCAAAGTGCTTTACAGCCAATGAAGTACTTTGTGAAGTGGAGTCACTGTTGTAATGTAGGAAACGCAGCCGCCAATTTGCGCACAGCAAGCTCCCACAAACAGCACTGTGACAATGACCAGATAATCCGTTTTTAGTGATGTTGGTTGAGGGATAAATATTGGCCCCAGGACACCGGAGAGAACTCCCCAGCGCTTCTTCAAAATAGTGCCTGGGGATCTTTAACGTCCACCTGAGGGGGCAGATGGTTTAATGTCTCATCTGAAAGACGGCACCTCTGACAGTGCAGCACTCCCTCAGCACTGCACTGGGAGCGTCAGCCTGGATTTTGTGCTCAAGTCTCTGGAGTGGGACTTGAACCCACAACCTTCTGACTCCGAGGCGAGGGTGCCGCCCACTGAGCCACGGCATCAATATTAGAGCCAAAAGAAACATCTATGCAGGCTTTGGGACGTAGGTGACTCGGTCTAGTCATGGAAAGTGTCTTGCTCCTGTAAACACAAGATAAAACAAAAAAAGCACTGGGGGGAAAAGCCTGCAGCCTGAGCCAGCGAGGAGTCAATGGTTTGAGAAGAGGAGGAGGGGAGAATATTGATGAGTTGCGGGGGGGGGGGGGGATGTTTATAAGAAAGAAAAATTCTCACTGGGTCTTTCTTCATCAAATGTAGATCAAATTAAAAACATCCTCAAAACTGCGGTCAGACTTCACAGATATTGCAGATAACTCGGTTTCTGTTTCTCTTCAGTTCAAAACCACCATCTAAAGTTCTAGAATTGAAACCAGATAGAGACAGGTCTGCTCCAACATAAAACAAAATTAGGGAATGCCGTATATTCATCAGAATATCCTTCAGTTGTGAGGGACTCTGTGCTCGATGTACACAAACCGATTCGACACACCAAAGGATAACCAACTTTCGGAATTTTACAGCAGAGTTGGAAAGGCGTGAAAGATGGAAGGAATGCATCAACTTTGCTTCAGTTGGCGGGGGGGGGGGGGCGGAGAAAGGTCTAAACAGAGTCCCCGGGCCCCTGGCAATCCAATCCTCAAAGACCAGGTAACTCCGCCCTATCTGTACTGATAGTTACTGGGTCCAAATCCTGGAACTCCCTCCCTAACAGCACTGTAGGAGCACCTTCACCACACGGACTGCAGCGGTTCAAGGCGGCGGCTCACCACCACCTTCTCAAGGGCAATTAGGGATGGGCAATAAATGCTGGCCTTGCCATAAAAATGAATTTTTAAAAAAGTTACATCGAGTTTACAGCACAGAAAGAGGCCATTCAGCCCAGCAGGTCTGTGCCGCTGTTTAATCTCCACCCGACTTCATCTCACCCCATCAACATAATCTTCTATTCCTTCCCCCCTCAGGCACTCCTCTAACTTGCTCTAAAATTCCTGTGTAAGGATTGTGTCGGTGCAGAGTTGAGGGCCGATGTGACTGGCAGTGCCCTCCTTCCGATAGCGTCACTCTGCGTTTGCTCCGGTGTCGGATCAGTCCCGGTTTAGGCCCCATTTACATTACAGCTGAAGCTAAATCGCTTTGCGCTGGCAATACAGTTGCAGTCCTTTGTGCAACTTCCTCTAAAGTCATGAGACGGGTTTCGGTGAAGAGGGCCCTCAAGCCTGTTTAATCTCATCCTAGTAGAAAAACAATTTGACCATCCTCCCATTGCAGCATTTAGCTGCTTGTTCAATGAGCCCAGTGTTCCCAGCCTCAACTACCCGTCCTGACAATCTGTTCCAGCTGTTGTTCATCCTCTATGGAAAAAAATACTTCCTCAAGCCCGGCTAAAAATACCAGCTCTAGTATCGCCCTCCCTCTGTGAACAGCTTAACCATTTCAGACACGCCTGAGCGCGGTATCCTGCAGCTAAACTTCACTCCTTTTACTCCATCTGATCTAAACCTGGGCACTAAACGCTGGAATTCCCTCCCGAGACCGCGCTGCCTCTCTCTCCTCCTTCAAGATGCTCCTTAAAACCTACCTCTGTGACCAATCACCTGTCCCAATATTTCTATGTGGCTCTGTGTCAAATTTCATTTGATTAACGCTCCTGTGAAGTGCCTTGGGATGTTTTACTAGATTAAAGGCGCTATATAAATGCAAATTTAAAGGCGCTATGTAAATGCCCATAACAATTGCATTTGCATCCCTTACCTGCTCCCCCTAATATTGGAGTGCAGAGTTTCAGATCTCATCCCTCCACCTCACCCGGTGCCTTACTTTTCCCCCTTGAGTCTAGAATGACACTCCGGTGCAGTACTGAGGGAGCGCCGCACTGTCGGAGGGGCAGTACTGAGGGAGCGCCGCACTGTCGGAGGGGCGGTACTGAGGGAGCGCCGCACTGTCGGAGGGGCGGTACTGAGGGAGCGCCGCACTGTCGGAGGGGCGGTACTGAGGGAGCGCCGCACTGTCGGAGGGGCGGTACTGAGGGAGCGCCGCACTGTCGGAGGGGCGGTACTGAGGGAGCGCCGCACTGTCGGAGGGGCGGTACTGAGGGAGCGCCGCACTGTCGGAGGGGCGGTACTGAGGGAGTGCCGCACTGTCGGAGGGGCATGTAGTGTATGTGCCTTTAAGAGCCCCCTGTGTACTGTAATGCCGGTAATGGCCACTCGGGCTATATAAGCCTGTATATTGTGTTGTATCAGTTAGTTCACCTCCAGACTTTGTTCAGTAAACACCTGTGAAACTAACTCCTGCCTTCAGTGTCTCTATTAACACACGGATACAACAGTGGCGACGAGGATGGGATGGCCAGCACATGGCGAACCACTGTTGCCAGCATTCTCGCAAAGAAGAGAACAGCTGTCAGTGTGCCGAGGAACCTTGATGTGTGGATCCAGAGTGGTGATTCCACCCAAACTCCAGGATAAAGTGCTAAAGGAGCTTCACGAGGGGCATCTGGGTGGAGTGAAAATGAAGAACCTAGCCAGGGCGTTTGTATGGTGGCCAGGTATCGATGGAGACATCGAAAAAATGGCCAAGAGCTGCCTAGGATGCCAGAAGGTCCAAAACGCTCCACCACAAGCCCCTCTATATCCATGGGAGTGGCCCTCATCTCCATGGCAAAGGGTACACATCGACTTTGCTGGTCCATTTGTGGACTCAATGTTCTTAATCGCGGTTGATGCACATTCCAAGTGGCCGGAGGTAATAAAGATGTCCTCCACCACCACGGAAAAAACCATCACAGTATTAAGGACCATATTTGCCAGGAATGGGCTGCCTGAACAGATCTGTTCTGATAATGGACCGCAATTTGTGTCCGAAGAATTCAGGAAGTTCTTAAAAAACAATGGGGTTAAGCACTACACGTCCGCCCCATACCATCCCGCCACCAATGGATTGGCTGAAAGGTTTGTCCAGACCTTCAAGGAGGCCATAAAGGCCATGGGTAATGAAGACATAAAACTTCAGCATAAGGTAGATAACTTCTTGTTTGCATACAGGAATGCAACACATATGTCATAGAGTCATAGAGTTTTACAGCACAGAAAGAGGCCCTTCGGCCCATCGTGTCTGCGCCGCCCATCCATCCCTGTCCAGTCTAATCCCATTTTCCAGCATTTGGTCCATAGCCTTGTATGCAATGGCATTTCAAGTGCTCATCCAAATGCTTCTTGAATGTTGTGAGGGTTCCTGCCTCTACCACCCTTTCAGGCATTGAGTTCCACATTCCAACCACCCTCTGGGTGAAAAAGTTCCTCCTCAAATCCCCTCTAAATCTCCTGCCCCTTACCCTGAATCTATGCCCCCTTGTTATTGACCCCCCCACTAAGGGGAAAAGTTCCTCTTTATCTACCCTATCTATGCCCCTCATCATTTTGTACACCTCAATCAGGTCCCCCCTCAGCCTTCTCTGCTCCAAGGAAAACAACCCCAGCCTGTCCAGCCTCTCTTCATAGCTGAGGCGCTCCATCCCAGGTAACATCCTGGTGAATCTTCTCTGCACCCTCTCCAAAGCAATCACATCCTTCCTATAGTGAGGCGACCAGAACTGCACACAGTACTCCAGCTGTGGCCTCACCAGCGTTTTGTACAGCTCCATCATAACCTCCCTGCTCTTATATTCTATGCCTCGGCTAATGAAGGCAAGTATCCCATATGCCTTTTTAACCACCTTATCTACCTGCTCCGCTGCCTTCAGGGATCTATGTACATGTACACCAAGGTCCCTCTGACCCTCTGTACTTCCTAGGGTCCTACCACTCATTGTGTATTCCCTTGCCTTATTTGTCCGTCCAAAATGCATCACCTCACACTTTTCAGGGTTAAATTCCATTTGCCACTTTTCCGCCCATCTGACCAACCCGTTTATATCGTCCTGTAGCTGGAGGCTTTCCTCCTCGCAATTTACCACCCCACCAATTTTCGTGTCATCTGCGAACTTACTGATCATACCTTTTACATTCTCATCCAAATCATTTATGTAGATCACGAACAACAAGGGACCCAGCACCGATCCCTGAGGTACCCCACTGGACACAGGCTTCCAGTCACAAAAGCAACCTTCAACCATCACCCTCTGCCTCCTGCCACTCAGCCAGTTTAGGATCCAACGCGCCAAGGCACCCTGGATCCCATGGGCTCTTACCTTCTTAACCAGTCTCCTATGCGGGACTTTGTCAAAAGCTTTACTGAAGTCAATGTAAACCACATCCACAGCATTTCCCTCATCCACCCCACTAGTCACCCCCTCGAAAAATTCGATCAGATTTGTCAGACATGATTTACCCTTGACAAAGCCATGCTGATTATCCCCGATTAATCCTTGCCTCTCCAAGTGGAGATTAATTTTGTCCCTCAGAATTTTTTCCAATAATTTCCCCACCACAGATGTTAGACTCACTGGCCTGTAATTCCCTGGTTTATCCCTGCTACTCTTCTTGAATAATGGTACTACGTTAGCTGTTCTCCAGTCCTCTGGTACATCCCCTGTGGCCAGAGAGGTTCTGAAAATTAGTGTCAGAGCCCCTGCAATCTCCTCCTTTGCCTCCCACAGCAGCCTGGGATACATCTCGTCCGGGCCTGGGGATTTATCCACTTTTTGGCCTGCTAAAACCGCTAGCACCTCCTCCCTCTCGATGCTAATGTGTTCAAGTATGTCACAGTCCCCTTGCCCGATTTCTATGTCTGCATCGTCTTTCTCCAAACTCCAGCCATGATGTTCTTCAATAGAAGCCTAAGATGCCGGCTGGATTTGATCAAGCCAAACATCAGAAGGGACGTGGAGAACCGGCAATTTCAAGGCATGAATGAAAGGCCAACTAGAACCTTCCAGATAGGTCAACAAGTTTTGGCCCGGGACTACCGTACCGAGAAATGGCAGCCTGGAACTATTTGCACACGACTAGGACCGCTGATGTATACCGTGGACATTGGAGAAAGCATAATAAGGCGCCATGCTGACCAGATCATAGAGTCATCCGAAAAGGGACAACCTACACCACAACTCTATACGCCTAATGATGAAGTAGAGATACCCATAGTATCTACCTCCGATCTGGTGATACTGGAACCAGATGAACCTGACACTGGCATTCAAGCCGAATCAGCCTTGCCAAAAGAACCTACTACACCACCAGAAACTACTACACCACCGAGGCGTTATCCGGACCGAGTCAGGAAGCCTCCAGAGAGACTGACTTATAATTGATTAACTGCAGCAATGTGTAGATTATTGTTCTTGTAACATGTAATTAATGATTACTTAAAATATTATGTACTGGTTGGCTAAAAGGGGAGGAATTGTAGTATATGTGCCTTTAAGAGCCCCCTGTGTACTGTAATGCCGGTAATGGCCACTCGGGCTATATAAGCCTGTATATTGTGTTGTATCAGTTAGTTCACCTCCAGACTTTGTTCAGTAAACACCTGTGAAACTAACTCCTGCCTTCAGTGTCTCTATTAACACACGGATACAACAGGGCAGTACTGAGGGAGCGCCGCACTGTCGGAGGGGCAGTACTGAGGGAGCGCCGCACTGTCGGAGGGGCAGTACTGAGGGAGCGCCGCACTGTCGGAGAGGCAGTACTGAGGGAGCGCCGCACTGTCGGAGGGGCAGTACTGAGGGAGCGCCGCACTGTCGGAGGGGCAGTACTGAGGGAGCGCCGCACTGTCGGAGGGGCAGTACTGAGGGAGCGCCGCACTGTCGGAGAGGCAGTACTGAGGGAGCGCCGCACTGTCGGAGGGGCAGTACTGAGGGAGCGCCGCACTGTTGGAGGGGCAGTACTGAGGGAGCGCCGCACTGTCGGAGGGGCAGTACTGGGGGTGCGCTGCACTGTCGGAGATGCCGTCTTTCGGACGAGAAAGGTCAAGTGGACGTAAAAGATCATACAATGCTATTTCAAACAGGAGCAGGGGAATTCTCCCCAGTGTCCTGGGGCTAATATTTATTCCTCAATCAACATCACTAAAAAACAGATTATCTGGTCATTATCGCGTTGCTGTTTGTGGGATCTTGTTGTGCCTCGTTTCCTACATTACAACAGTGACTACACTTTAAAAAAAAGTACTTCATTGGCTGTAAAGTGCTTTGGGACGTCCTGAGGTCGTGAAAGGCGCTACAGAAATGAAAGGCAAGTCTTTCTTTGACATCACTAATCTCAATTCACACTGCCTCCACTCCGCCTGTACCCGGGCCAGATTCCGTCAATGTAAAGTGCCAGTGTCTTTCCCAGGTTAGTCTTTCCATCCCTCGGGTAATCTGTATCCCTGTAATTCTGACCACCAGGGCTTTTCATTATTCATTCTTGGGATGTGGGCGTCGCTGGCAAGGCCGGCATTTATTGACCGTCCCTGGTTGCCCTGAGAAGATTGAGATGAGAGTTCACAATAACTGGTCGAGAAATTATTCAGCTACAGAAACAACAGCCTGCATTTATGTAGCGCCTTGAACACTGAAAAACATCCCATGGGCAATTCACAGAGGGGCAGTGGATGACAAGGCAAAGAAGGAGGGGTGACCAAAACCTTGGTCAAAGAGGTGGGCTTCAAAGAGGATGTTAATGGAGGAGAGGGAGCTGGAGAGGAAGAGGGCTTAGGCAGGGCAGTGCAGAGCATGGGGCTATGTGGCTGAAGGCACGGCCACCAATGGTGGGGCAAAGGGACAGGGGATGCACAAGAGACTGGAGTCAGAGTGGGAAATTTTAACCCCAAAACAGGCGGGTTTGGGTCAAATTCTCCCGCAATCGGACACCCCACCACTCCGAGCCACGATCTCGCTCCAAGCCGGTCTTTCCAACCCCTCCCTCCTCCGTGCTCCCCGGCTGCAGCCTCCGATCTCCCCCCTCCTCACCCCCACCGATCCTTCCGATCTCCCCCGCAGCCCCCACTCGGGCCTTTCCGCTCCCGTGGTCTGGTGCAAAGGCCTCTCAATCGGGCTGGCTGGGGGGGTCGGCAAACAGAGACAAAGAATGTTCTTCCGGGTTTCCCTGGCCACTCCCTCCCCGCCTCCAAGTTAATATCGGGGCCAGAGTGTTCACGAGGATGAATGGGCTGGAGGCAATTACAGACATAGGGAGGGATGAGGCCATGGAGGGACTGAAACACAAGGATAAGAACAGGACAGGATTCATGCTGCAAAGAATTGGATGAGCTGGGGTTGATGAAGGGTTTAGGAGCAACAGGACCCAAAGTCATATTTCTGATGTTTTACTCTGATTTTTTTTTTTTTTTTTAAGCGATTTCTTGCAACTCACTGAGACCAACAATGTGTTTTCCATATCTTTGGATGAATTATGGCATCAGAAGGATTTAAATAAAACAATCCATTTCCTTGAACATCCTGTGCCTATATTATCCTGCTTGAAGAGAGGCTTAAAGAAGTAATGTGGAGTCAGTTTCTCACTTTCCTCATTGAAGGCGCTGATTGCCACTTCTTTTACGCTGTCCGATGCTACGCTGGCGGTATGCTGATGAGATTCTCAGGAAATTTCAGGGTAATTCGGCGAGGGGAAGATCGGCATAAATTTCGGCGTAACTTGCCGGTTACGCCATTGCCGGAAATTGCGGGACTTCACATATACGCAACCTTCCAGGATACCTCGCAGATTCACTGCAGGCGATAAGGCACCAGGTGAATTTACCCTTTAAACCGCTCACACCTTCACTTGCTGCGCGAGTGCGACTCACAGCTACGCCCTAAACCGTGCACCCTCAGTGGCCTCTTGTTGCTCCTTACCACCTTAACAAAACATTTAAATATCTTGGACAACTTGTCGCATCTTAATATACAACATATGGCCTTAAATATCCAGAATTAGTGTGTTGGGACTTGAAAAATAGCCCTCACCATCCACCCATAGTGACTCATGTATCTAATACAGATCAATATGCAAATTGGGAAATCGGAGTGTTACGGAACTGTTTAAACTACTTCCTTGAACTAGATTTACATGCGTTTCCACAAACTAAAGTGCAATTGTAGATTAGATACTCGGAATCTCATTAGCATCCCGAACTGTGACTTTCTCCAACTCACACCTCCCAAAGCTATGGGCTCCACTACCTTACCTGCCCCGCAGCAACCTTTCCAATCCTCAGTCCCAGTCAGGAGAGGAAATAACTTGGTTTCTGTTTCTCTTCAGTCTAAAGCCACCACACCTAATGCAGCAGCTGCCGCCAAACTCGCGGCCTCTACCGCCTAGAAGGACAAGGGCAGCAGGCGCACGGGAACACCGCCACCTCCAAGTTCCCCTCCAAGTCACACACCATCCTGACTTGGAAATATATCGCCCTTCCTTCATCGTCGCTGGGTCAAAATCCTGGAACTCCCTCCCTAACAGCACTGTGGGAGCACCTTCACCACACGGACTGCAGCGGTTCAAGAAGGCGGCTCACCACCACCTTTTCAAGGGGCAACTAGGGATGGGCAATAAATGCCGGCCTTGCCAGCAATGCTCACATCCCATGAATTAATTTTTTTAGAAACATATTGTGCTGTAAAGGCAACAATTTTCATGAGTTATCTGCATCATTCAAGTCATTTTTAGAGATGCAATACAAAATGTTTAAAGTTTGTCATATTTTGTGCTACCCCCCAAACTGGCTCCATCATCACTTGCTGCTAACACAGCCAACCTCCCAGAACTGCACGCATTTCAATGTTCTCCGGTGCTTGCCAAATATATCACAGCTCAAAGCATTATTTCCCCACCATTTTGTTCCACAGGCCACTAAACTGTTTCTGGTGGGTCATCACGTGCCCTGCACATTAAAAAGCAAGCCTCTCAGAATAGAATGCATCAATACGTCCAGTGTTCACCTCCCCTCCCTCCCACTGCAGTCTGAGTTATGGCCAACAACCCCCCAGGGGATCAGTTCCCAATTAAATGAAGCATTAATGAGCAGGTCAGCAACAACTCGCAAAAGACTGAAAACAAAACTGCATTCAACTTCAATAAGGAGATTTAACAGCAAAGTGAAAAGCAGAGAGAGAGCGAGCGAGAGAGATGGGGAAAAAGGAAAAAGTCCTTTATCAACAGCAACACTACAGCGCCACAGGAAATGATGAACAATGTAAGGAATTTTACTAAGATTCCAGATGTACCCTATCACCAGCCCTGCAACAAGATCTCAAACTCCTGAAAAAAACACACCAAAAACACAAAACAAAACTCAAATCTTAATTTAAGCATTTTAAACTGCTCCTACCCAGCCTGGGCCATTCATTCATTATGCAAAACCCTGCAATTACCTCTGCCAACAGCAGCTCAGTGTTGAGCATTGCCCTCCCATATCAGAGCACTTGTTTTCCAGGGGTGTTCTCGGCTGTGGAAGTGACAGCAGAATTTTGCTCTACCTCATTGAAACATACAAAATTCTTACAGGGCTTGACAGGGTAGGTGCAGGGAGGATGTTCCCCCTGGCTGGGGAGTCCAGAACCAGGGGTCACAGTCCCAGGATAAGGGGTCGGCCATTTAGGACTGAGATGAGGAGAAATTTCTTCACTCAAAGGGTGGTGAATCTTTGGAATTCTCTCCCCCAGAGGGCTGTGGAGGCTCAGTCGTTGAGTATATTCAAGACCGAGAGCGATAGATTTTTGGATATTAAGGGGATCAAGGGATATGGGGATAGTGCAGGAAAGTGGAGTTGAGGTCGAAGATCAGCCATGATCTCAGTGAATGGCAGAGCAGGCTCGAGGGGCCGAATGGTCGACTCCTGCTCCTATTTCTTATGTTCTCTACAGACCCCTCACAAGACCGTGCCTTGCGGGCAATCTTTGTTAAGCTTCTGCAAGGCATCAACAGCGAACCCCTAACGTTGCTGGAAGTTTGCAGCAAGAAAGGAAGCTATTTTTTATATTTTACTTAACAGAACTTATATATTTGTGTGTGTGGTGAAGAGGCTCCCACAGCGGTTAATCTCTGTCGCGGTTTGATACAACTTGTGAGGCCACTTCAGGGGGCAGTCAGGAATCAACCGTGTTGGTGCGGGACTGGAGTCACCTATAGGCCCAGACCGGGTGAGGACGGCAGGTTGCCTTCCCTAACGGACATTAGTGAACCAGTTGGGTTTTTACGACAATCCGACAGATTCATGGTCACTGTTACTGAGACCAGCTTTTTATTTCCAGATTTTTTAATAATTGAATTGAACTGAAATTCTCAAACTGCCCTGTTGGGATTTGATCTCACGTTCGCTGGATTACTGGTTCAATAACATAACCAATATACACACACACACACACGAACAAACAGACACTGGCTGAAGCTGGGAATGTCTTTAGTAAAAAGGGACTGTCTTTAGCCTGAAATAAGCACAGTTACAGAAACAGGTCACTTTATTCCACATGTTTAAGCTTGCAACTAACAGAAAGGACAAGTTAGTAATAGGCAGAGGGCATGACGTATTTATTCACAGCCCCAGCTCAACCTGTGGGGCTGCCCAGCACACAGGTCATGCCACCGTTCTTCCTTCCAGCTTCCCAGCATACTGACTGATGCTCCATTTCCACAGTACCTGTATTCCCCAACAAGTACAGTGCTGTAGCCAGTCCACAGTACAAGGCAGACCATAATCCAGCAGCAACTGCCAGTCCTGCTCAGAGAAAAAAGGTACATTCACACAGTCCATATTACTGGAGCTGTGCTAAACGTGGGTTCAAGTCCCACTCCAGGACTTGAGCACAAAACCTAGGCCAACACTCCCAGTGCAGTTCTGTGGGTGTGCGGCACTGTCGAAGGTGCAGTACTGAGGGAGTGCTGCACTGTTGGAAGGGCAGTACCGAGGGAGTGCTGCACTGTCGGAGGGGCAGTACTGAGGGAGTGCTGCACTGTTGGAGGGGCAGTACTGAGGGAGCGCTGCACTGTCGGAGGGGCAGTACTGAGGGAGCACTGCACTGTCGGAGGTGCAGTACCAAGGGAGCACTGCACTGTCGGAGGGGCAGTACTGAGGGAGCGCCGCACTGTCGGAGGTGCAGTACTGAGGGAGCGCTGCACTGTCGGAGGTGCAGTACCGAGGGAGTGCTGCACTGTCGGAGAGGCAGTACCGAGGGAGTGCCGCACTGTCGGAGGGGCAGTACCGAGGGAGTGCTGCACTGTTGGAGGGGCAGTACTGAGGGAGCGCTGCACTGTCGGAGGGGCAGTACTGAGGGAGCGCTGCACTGTCGGAGGTGCAGTACCAAGGGAGCACTGCACTGTCGGAGGGGCAGTACTGAGGGAGCGCCGCACTGTCGGAGGTGCAGTACTGAGGGAGCGCTGCACTGTCGGAGGTGCAGTACCGAGGGAGTGCTGCACTGTCAGAGGAGCAGTACCGAGGGAGCGCTGCACTGTCGGAGGTGCAGTACCAAGGGAGCGCTGCACTGTCGGAGGTGCAGTATCGAGGGAGCGCTGCACTGTCGGAGGAGCAGTACTGAGGGAGCACTGCACTGTCGAAGGAGCAGTACCGAGGGAGTGCTGCACTGTCGGAGGTGCTGTACCGAGGGAGTGCTGCACTGTCAGAGCAGCAGTCTTTCAGATGAGACGTTAAACTGAGGCCCCGTCTGCCCTCTCAGGTGGATGTAAAAGATCTCACAGCGCCATTCGAGAAGAGCAGGGGAGTTATCCCTGGTGTCCTGGGGCAATATTTATCCCTCAACCAACATCACTAAAACAGATTATCTGGTCATTTATCTGATTGTTGCTTATGGGATCTTGCTCTGCAAGTTACAAAAGCAATCTATGCATCTTGGAGACTCGGCAGACCAGTGGGAAGTCGTGTTCAGTTTAATGTAACAATCTGGTTCAGAGTCATTCTTTTAGCAACGCCTCAATTTAAAATTCTCATCCTTGTGTTCAAATCCCTCCATTGCCTCTCCCCTCTCTGTCTCTGTAACCTCCTCCTGCCCTACAACATAGGATATACGGCACAGAAACAGGCCATGCGGCCCAAGTCCATGCCAGTGTTTAAGCTGCACACGAGCCTCCTCCCGTCTTTCCTCATCTAACTCTATCAGCGTAACCCTCTATTCCCTTCTCCCTCATATGCTTGTCCAGCCTCCCCTTAAATGCATCTATACTATTCGCCTCAACCACTCCCTGTGGGAGCGAGTTCCACATTCTCACCACTCGCTGGATAAAGAAGTTTCTCCTGAATTCCCGATTAGATTTCTTTCTTGGTTACTATCTTATATTGATGGGCTCTAGTTTTGTTCTTCCCCACAAGTGTGTCTACTCTATCAAAACATTTCATAATTTTAAAGACCCCTATTAGGTCACCCCTCAGCCTTCTCTTTTCAAGAGAAAAGAGACCCAGTAATCTCTCATTTCTGGTATCATCCTTGTAAATCATTTCTGCAACCTCTGCAGTGCCTCTATATCCCTTTTTATAATATGGCGACCAGAACTATACTCAGTACTCTAAGTGTGGTCTAACCAAGGTTCGATACAAGTTTAGCATAACTTCACCACTTCACAATTCAATCCCTCTAGAAATAAACCCTAGTGCTTGGTCTGCTTTTTTATGGCCTTGTTAACCTGCGTCACTACTTTCAGTGATTTGTGTATTTGTATTCCGAGATCCCTTTGCTCTTCTACCCCATTTAGATTCTTATTTTCCAAGTAATAAGTGACCTCCTTATTTTTCTTACCAAATTGTATTACCTCACATTTACCTGTGTTGAACTTCATTTGCCAATTATTTGCCCATTCTGCAAGTTTATTAATGTCCTCCTGTAATTTGTTGCCGTCCTCCTCAGTATTGACTATCCCCCCACAAAAAAAGAAATTTGGTGTCGTTCGCAAATTTAGAAATTATGTTTTTGATTCCAAAGTCTAAATCGTTAATATAAATTGTGAACAACAGTGGTCCCAGCACTGATCCTTGTGGGTCCCCACTTTCCCACCTTCTGCCACTGTGAACAGCTACCCTTTACCCCATCTCGCCGCTTTCTGCCTTGAAGCCAGCTGGCAATCCATTCTGCTACTTGTCCCCTGACTCCGCATTCCCTGACCTTATTCATTAGTCTATTATGTGGTACCTTATCGAAGGCCTTTTGGAAATCTAGATAAATGACATCTACTGCATTACCCTTGTCTACTCGCTCAGTTACATCTTCAAAGAATTCAATGAGGTTGGTCAAGCAAGGCTTTCCCTTTTGAAATCCATGCTTACGATTTATTATTATATTTTTGGTTTCTAGATGTTCTTCTATTTTTTCCTTTAGTAGGGATTCCATTATTTTTCCGACCACCGATGTTAAGCTGACTGGTCTATAGTTCCCTGGCCATGTTCAATCTCCCGTCTTAAATATAGGAATTATGTTAGCTATCCGTCAGTCCTCTGGCACCACACCTTTTTCTAACAAATTAATAAATATGTGTAATAGTGCTTCTGCTATCTCTTCCCTAGATTCTTTTAAAATTCGCAGATGTAATCCGTCCAGGGTTTTATCCTTTGAGTTTGATTAGTTTATTTAATATTTCTCTTTTTATTTTAAATGTGGTTAGATCATTTCTAATCTCATCTTCCGATGTCATGTCCACCTGATCTGTCTCCCTGGTAAATACTGAAGCAAAGTAATTATTTAATATTTCTGCCATTTCGCTATCGCTGCCTGTGATTTTATCCTGACCGTCCCTTAGTGGCCCTATTCCCATCCCGACTTTCCTTTTTTATTTATGTGCCTGTAGAATATGACTATTTTCTTTCATGTTCCTTGATAATTTAATTTCATAGTCCCTCTTTGCCTTCCTAATTGTTTTTTTTGACTTCTCTCCTAATCTCTTTGTATTCTCCCTCATCATGCTCTCCCTTGCTGTCCATGTACTTAGTGTACACCTCTTTCCTTACCCTCAATTTTTTCCCTCGTGTCTTTATTCATCCATTGTGTCTCATTAGTGTTTAGCTTGTTCTTATTTTTTAGCGGAATATATTTTTCCTGGACTCTGTTGAATACCGTTTTAAATGTTTCCCATTGCCGTTCTACATCATTATTTGCCAATCTTGCTGTCCATTTTATTTTCCCAAGTTCTATTCTCAGCCCCTCAAAATCGGCTTTTCTCTAATTTATTACCCTGGTTTTCGTCATACTTATGTCCTTTTCCATTATGATTTTAAAGCGTATTATATTATGGTCACTATTGCAGAGATGAACCCCTACTTTTACTTCTCTTATCTGCTCTGATTCATTCCCCATTACTAGGTCCAGTAGCAAATCCTCCCTTGTCAGGCCTCTTACATATTGGGTTAGAAAGGAGTCCTGTACACATTGTAGGAACTCCATTCCCTTATCCCCTTCACCTAACTCTTCTGGCCAATTAATTTCAGGGTAGTTGAAATCTCCCATGATTATTATTCTATGTTTTTAACTCATTTCCCTCATTTGTTTGCATATTTCTTCCTCCACCTCCCTTCCACTATTAGGTGGTTTGTAGACTACACCTATTAGTGTAATTGATCCTTTATTATCTTTTATCTCTATCCACGTGGACTCTATTTCCGTCTTACTGATGGCTGCGTCACTTTTTTCTACTGCCATTGTTGTCCCTAATAAGTACAACTACTCCACCTCCCCTTTTACCCCTCTCTATCTTTTCTAAATATGTTGTACCCTGCAATGTTTAATTCCCAGTCCTGATTTTTCTGTAGCCATGTCTCAGTAATCCCTACTATATCTGGTTCCTCGCAACGTATTATTGCCTCCAGTTCCCGTTTTATTACGGACACTGTGTGCATTGCTGTTCCTCCGAGATCTCTGCCCTCCTCAAATTCTGGCCTCTTACGCATCCCCGATTTCCATTGCTCCCCCACTGGCGGCTGTGCCTTCAGTTGCCTGGGCCCTAAGCTTTGGAATTCCCTCCCTGAACCTCTCCCTCCTCCTTTAAGACACTCCTTAAAACCCACCACTTTGACCCTGTCCCAATATCTCCTGATGTGGCTCGGTGTCAACTTTTCTTTGATAATCACTCCTGTGACGCGCCCTGGGACAGTTTAAGTTGTTAAAGGCGCTATAGAAATGCAAGTTGTTGTTGTATACTGCTTTAGGAAGCAACACAGTTGAACGTCTCATTTAGTTTCTTCCTCGACTGTTGATCCTACAAATCAATCTCAGTTCCTAACCAAGTCACTAATTCACAGTTGTGAAGTTTAACAGTAATTACCATCCTTAAAAAGGTGGCTATACACATTTTGAATAATTATAAAACTTTTTAAAACCAAGGTACTCCATAAAGACGTGCTCACTGACAGCAGACCTCGCTGCAGATAAGTACTAATTGCTTAAACAAATCTGAATCAGCCGATATATTCGGCCCCAGTAATTTCTAATTTCTCCCTCTCTCTCTTTCCCCTCCCTCTCCTCAGTTCTTCAATTATATCTCAGTAAATAATGCATGTTATTTTCACTATGATTACCTTTAAAAAAATTACCGGATATATCAGGTTTTTCTTGTTAATTTACTAAACCACAAAAGGATTCCTTTCAAGCAGGCATGACCATCAGGAAATTTGAGTTACAGATCTCCCTGTTATCTGGAGTCTAAGTTACAATGACAGGTTGCAGTTCAGCATCGTCACTGGGCTTACTCACCATAAACATCATCACTGGCCTTACTCACCATAAACAGTCCCATGTGTTTGAGGGGAACGAACTCACGATGAAACCATTACTCTTCAATGTTGTGCAATGTTTCTGTGATGCTCTTAAGACAGACTTGCATTTCTATAGCGCCTTTCGTGCCCTCAGGTCGTCCCAAAGCACTTTACAGCCAATGAAGTACTTTTTGATGTGTAGTCACTGTTGTAATGTAGGAAACGCGGCAGCCAATTTGCGCACAGCAAGATCAGACAAACAGCCAGGTGATAATGGCCAGATAATCTGTTTCAGTGATGTTGGTTGAGGGATAAATATTGACCCAGCACACCAGGGAGAACTCCCCCCTGCTCTTCTTCGAAATAGTGCCGTGGGATCTTTTACATCCACTGAGAGAGCATACAGGGCCTCAGTTTAACATCTCATCCGAAAGACGGCACCTCCGACAGTGCAGCGCTTCCTCAGTACTGCCCCTCCGACAGTGCGGCGCTCCCTCAGTACTGTCCCTCCGACAGTGCAGCGCTTCCTCAGTACTGTCCCTCCGACAGTGCGGCGCTCCCTCAGTACTGCCCCTCCGACAGTGCAGCGCTCCCTCAGTACTGCCCCTCCGACAGTGCGGCGCTCCCTCAGTACTGCCCCTCCGACAGTGCGGCGCTCCCTCAGTACTGCCCCTCCGACAGTGCAGCGCTCCCTCAGTACTGCCCCTCCGACAGTGCAGCGCTCCCTCAGTACTGCCCCTCCGACAGTGCAGCGCTCCCTCAGTACTGCCCCTCCGACAGTGCGGCGCTCCCTCAGTACTGCCCCTCCGACAGTGCGGCGCTCCCTCAGTACTGCCCCTCCGACAGTGCGGCGCTCCCTCAGTACTGCCCCTCCGACAGTGCAGCGCTCCCTCAGTACTGCCCCTCCGACAGTGCGGCGCTCCCTCAGTACTGCCCCTCCGACAGTGCAGCGCTCCCTCAGTACTGCCCCTCTGACAGTGCGGCACTCCCTCAGTACTGCCCCTCCGACAGTGCGGCGCTCCCTCAGTACTACCCCTCTGACAGTGCAGCACTCCCTCAGTACTGCCCCTCCGACAGTGCAGCGCTCCCTCAGTACTGCCCCTCCGACAGTGCGGCACTCCCTCAGTACTGCCCCTCCGACAGTGCAGCACTCCCTCAGTACTGCCCCTCCGACAGTGCAGCGCTCCCTCAGTACTGCCCCTCCGACAGTGCAGCACTCCCTCAGTACTGCCCCTCTGACAGTGCAGCGCTCCCTCAGTACTGCCCCTCCGACAGTGCAGCACTCCCTCAGTACTGCCCCTCTGACAGTGCGGCACTCCCTCAGTACTGCCCCTCCGACAGTGCAGCGCTCCCTCAGTACTGCCCCTCCGACAGTGCAGCGCTCCCTCAGTACTGCCCCTCTGACAGTGCAGCGCTCCCTCAGTACTGACCCTCCGACAGTGCGGCGCTCCCTCAGTACTGCCCCTCCGACAGTGCGGCGCTCCCTCGGTACTGCCCCTCCGACAGTGCGGCGCTCCCTCAGTACTGACCCTCCGACAGTGCGGCGCTCCCTCAGTACTGCACTGGGAGTGTCAGCCTGGATTTTTGTGCTCAAGTCTCTGGAGTGGGACTTGAACCCACGACCTTCTGACTCAGAGGCGAGAGTGCTGCCCACTGAGCCACGGCTTACACCTAATTCATTGTTTCACAATTATCATCAGTAATTATACATCTCAGAAAGCTCTCGAGGACACAACGCATATTTGGAAGGACAAAAATCGAGGCTTGAACCGACCAGTTGCATGTTTTTCAAAGTTCAAGTCAACACAGTATGAAAAATGTCACTTTGCTGAAATCATAAATCACATCAGTGAGGACCACTGGGCTTGTTCTCCTTGGAAAAGAGGAGGCAGTGGCCGTTTGAATTATATGATGATGAAGGGAATCGATCAAGCAGACCCTGGGAAATTGCTGAACACAGTGACGGATTCAAACACCAGGGAATAAATTCAAAATCAGGCAGAACTTTTTTTCTTTTGTTATTCAGAAGGTGCAAGAGCTGGCCAACAGGAGCCCAGGGAAGGTGACTGGTTCAGGAGACAGCTGGATCCGATCTGGGGAGAAGGGAGTGAGAGACATGACGAGATGGCGGAAACCTGGGTTGAGATAAAAACAATGGGTTCGCTGGGCCACATGGAATCTTCCCACTTCTAAAGCTTCTGAAATTCTAACGTAATTGTTAGATTGAGAAAATTATAAAGAAGATTGAAAACAAAAATCTCAAGGCATCTCTCCCAGAGGTCCAGGGATATAATCAGATGAGGCATCCCCAATATTAATGTAACATTCCATTGTACACTATTCAACTGATCGTGCTGCTCAGCCTAAGACCTTTCTCTTACATAGAATGTCCAGCACAGAAACAGGCCATTCGGCCCCACTGGTCCGTGTCAGCATTTATGCTCCACACGAGCCTCCTCCCATCCTTCCTCTATCAGCATATCCTTCTATTCCTTTCTTCCTCATGTGTTTATCTAGCCTCCCCTTAAATGTGTCTGCAATTCACCTCAACCACTCCCTGTGGTAGCGAGTTCCACATTCTCACCACTCTTTGGATAAAGAAGTTTCTTCTGAATTCCCTATTAGATTTCTTGGTGACTATCTTATATTGATGGCCTCGAGATCTTCCCCACAAGTTGAAACACTCTCTCTGTGCCTACTCTATCAAAACCTTTCAATTTTAAGGACCTCTGAAATGAAAAGTGAAGAAGTCCAATCCGAAACTTGGGTCCTAAATCTAAACAAAGGAAACTACGATGGTATGAGGAGTGAGTTGGCTATGATAGATTGGGGAGCTTCATTAAAAGGCATGACTGGTGGATAGGCAATGGCTAACATTTAAGGAATGAATGCATGAATTGCAACAGTTATACATTCCTTTCTGGCGCAAAAACACGAAAGGAAAAGCGGCCCAACCATGGCTAACAAAAGAAATTAAGGATAGTATTAGGTCCAAAGAGGAGTCATATAAAGTTGCCAGAAAAAGTAGCAAGCCTGAGGATTGGGAGCAGTTTAGAATTCAGCAAAAAAGGATCAAGAGATTGATTAAGAGGGGAAAAATAGAGTATGACAGTAAACTTGCAAGGAACATAAAAGTGGATTGTAAAAGCTTCTACAAGTATGTAAAAAGAAAAAGATTAGTGAAGACCATTGTAGGTCCCTTCCAGTCAGAAACGGGAGAATTTATAATGGGGAACAAGGAAATGGCCTGGCAATTAAACAAATACTTTGGTTCTGTCTTCACGGAAGAGGACACAAATAACTTCCCAAAAATGTTAGGGAGCATAGAAACATAGAAGATAGGAGCAGGAGTAGGCCATTCGGCCCCTCGAGCATGTTCCGCCATTTAATGAGATCATGGCTGATCATCCAAATTCAGTACCCTGTCACTGCTTTCTCCCCATATCCCTTGATCCCTTTAGCCTTAAGGAATATATCCAACTCCTTCTTGAATATATTTAATGAATTGGCCTCCACTGCCTTGTGTGGTAGAGAATTCCACAGGTTCACCACTCTCTGGGTGAAGAAATTCCTCCTCATCTCAGTCCTAAATGGCTTACCCCTTATCCTTAGACTGTGACCCCTGGTTCTGGACTCTCCCACCATCAGGAACATCCTTCCTGCATCTAGTCTGTCTAGTCCTGTTAGAATTTTATAAGTTTCAATGAGATCCCCTCTCATTCTTCTAAACTCTAGCGAATACAAGCCCAATCAACCCAATCTCTCTTCATACGTCATTCCTGCCATCCCAGGTATCAGTCTGGTGAATCTTTGCTGCACTCCCTCCATGGCAAGAACATCCTTCCTCAGATAAGGCAACCAAAACTGCACACAATACTCAAGGTGTGGTCTCACCAAGGCCCTGTACAACTGCTGTAAGACATCCTTGCTCCTGTACTCAAATCCTCTCACTATGAAGGCCAACATACCATTTGCCTTCTTAACCGCCTGCTGCACCTGCATGCTTACCTTCAGCGACTGGTGCACAAGGACACCAAGGTCCCATTGCACTTCCCCTTTTCCCAATCTATTGCCGTTCAGATAATAATCTGTCTTCCTCTTTTTGCCACCAAAGTGGATAACCTCGCATTTATCCACATTATACTGCATTTGCCATGCATCTGCCCAATCACCCAACCTGTCCAAATCATACTGGAGTTTCTCAGCATCCTCCTCACAGCACACACGCCCACCCAGCTTTGTGTTGTCTGCAAACTTGGAGATATTACATCTAGTTCCCTCGTCTAGATCATTTATATTGTGAATAACTGGGGTCCTAGGACCGATCCCTGCGGTACCCCACTAGTCACTGCCTGCCACTCAGAAAAAGACCCGTTTATTCCAACTCTTTGCTTCCTGTCTGCCAACCAGTTCTCTATCCAAGTCAGTACCTTACCCCAATCCCATGTGCTTTAACTTTGCATGCTAATCTCTTATGCGGGACCTTATCGAAAGCCTTCTGAAAGTCCAAATACACCACATCCACTGGTTCTCGCTTATTCTACCAGTTACATCCTCAAAAAATTCCAGTAGATTAGTCAAGCACGATTTACCTTTTGTCCGATCCTGTCACTGTTTTCCAAGTGCTCTGCTATTACATCTTTTATAATGGACTCTAGCATTTTCCCCACTACCGATGTCAGGCTTACCGGTCTATAATTCCCCATTTTCTCTCTACCACCTTTTTTGAATAGTGGGGTTACATTAGCTACCCTCCAATCCATGGGAACTGTTCCAGAGTCCATAGAATTTTGGAAGATGACCAGCAATGCATCTACTATTTCTAGGGCCACTTCCTTAAGAACCCTAGGATGTAGATTATCATGCCTTGGGGATTTATCGGCCTTCAATCCCGTCAATTTCCCTAACACCATGTCCCTACAAATACTGATTTCATTCAGTTCCTCCCTCTCATTAGACCCTATGTTCCCCGACATCTCTGGGAGGTTATTTGTGTCTTCCTTTGTGAAGACAGAACCAAAGTAATTATTTAATTGTGTTGCCATTTCTTTGTTCCCCATTATAAATTCCCCTGATTCTGACTGCAAGGGACCTATGCTTGACTTCACCAATCTTTTTCTCTTCACATATCTATAGAAGCTTTTACAGTCAGTTTTTATGTTTCCTGCAAGCTTACTCTCATACTCTATTTTCCCCCTCTTAATTAATCCCTTTGTCCTCCTTTACTGAATCCTAAACTGCTCCCAATCCTCAGGTTTGCTGCTTTTTCTGGTCAATTTATACGTCCTCTCCTTGGATCATGTGCTATCTCTAATTTCCCTTGTTAGCCACGGTTGAGTCACCTTTTTTGTTTTATCTTTATGCCAAACAAGGATGAACAAATTCTGTAGTTCATCCATGCGATCTTTAAACGGTTGCCATTGCCTGTCCACCGTCAACCCTTTAAGTAACGTTCCCCAATCCATCCTAGCCAACTCGCGCCTCATACCATCGTAGTTTCCTTTATTTAAATTCAGGACCCTAGTCTCTGAGTCAACTACTTCACTCTCCATCTTAATGAAGAATTCTATCGTATTATGATCGCTCCGCCCCAAAGGGCCTCGCACAAGATTGCTAATTAATCCTTTCTCATTACATAATACCCAGTCTAAGATGACCTGATCTCTAGTTGGTTCCTCAACATATTGGTCCAGGAAACCATCCCGTATACACTCTAGGAATTCCTCCTCCACAGTATGGTTACTAATTTGGATAGCCCAATCTATATGTAGATTAAAGTCACCCATGATAACTGCTGTGCCCTTATTGCACGCGTCTCTAATTTCCCGTTTAATGCCATCCCCAACCTCAGCATTAATGTTTGGGGGTCTGTATACAACTCTCACTAACGTTTTCTGCCCCTTGGTATTTCTCAGCTCTACCCATACAGATTCCACATCATCAGAGCTAATATCCTTCCTCACTATTGTGTTAATCTCCTCTTTAACCAGCAATGGTACCCCACCTCCTTTTCCTTTTTGCCTGTCTTTCCTGAATATTGAATACCCCTGGATGTTGAATTCCCAGCCTTGGTCACCCTGGAGCCATGTCTCCGTAATCCCAATTATATCATATCCATTTACATCTATTTGCGCAGCTAATTCATCCAACTTATTACGAATGCTCCTCGCATTAAGACACAAAGCCTTCAGGCTTGTTTATTTTAACACTCTTAGACCTTTTAGAATTATTATTTACTGTGGCCGGGTTTGATTTACACCCTTGATTTCTCTGCCTTCCACTTTTGCTTTTCTCCTTCTTGTCTTTTGCTTCTGTCCTTGCTTCCCTTTCCTCTGTCTCCCTGTACAGGTTCCCAACCCCCTGCCATTTTAGTTTAAACCCTCCACAACAGCACTAGCAAACACTCCCCCTAGGACATCGGCCCAGGTGCAAACCGTCCAGTTTGTACTGGTCCCACCTCCCCCAGAACCGGTTCCAATGTCGCAGGAATTTGAATCCCTCCCCCTTGCACCATTCCTCTAGCCACATATTCATCTGAAATATCCTTCTATTTCTACTCTAGCATGTGGCACTGGTAGCAATCCTGAGATTACTACATTTGAGGGCCTATTTTTAAATTTACCTCCTAATTCCCTATATTCAGCTTTTAGGATCTCATCCCGGTTGTTACCTATATCGTTGGTACATATATGCACCACAACAACTGGCTGTTCACCCTCCCCCAGAATGCCCTGCAGCCACTCCGAGACACCCTTAACCCTTGCACCAGGGAGGCAACATACCACCTTGGAGTCTCGTTTGCGGCCGCAGAAACACCTATCCATTCCCCTTACAATAGAATCCCCTATCACTATTGCTCTCCCGCTCTTTTTCCTCCCGTCCTGTGCAGCAGAACCACCGATGGCGCCAGGAAGTTGGCTGCTGCTGCCTTCCCTCAATAAGCCATCTTCCTCAACAATATCCAAAGCGGTATATCTGTTTGAGAGGGGGATGGCCACAGGGGACCCCTGCACTACCTGCCTGCACCTACTACTCTGCCTGGCGGTCACCCATTCCCTTCCTGCCTGTGCAGCCTTTACCTGCGGTGTGACCAACTGATTAAACGTGATATCCATGACGTCCTCAGCATCGCGAATGCTCCAGTATGTATCCATTTGCAGCTCCAGCGCCGCAATGCAGTCTGCCAGTAGCTGCAGCTGGATATACTTCCCGCACACATGGTCATCAGGGACACAGGAAGTGTCCCTGATTTCCCACATAGTGCAGGAGCATGCCACGGGGCCGAGCTGTGCCGCCATGACTTACCCTTTAATTAATTTAAATTAAATCAGATCAATGCCACTAATTACACTACAATTAAATTATATACTCAAGGGCCCTTGTTTACTAGCACTCCCCGCTACACAACAGAGACCTAGAGACCTTAGAAGCTATAACCACAAAAAGTAAGACCATCTAAACTTTATAAACTATTAACCTTAACTATCAAACTATATAGTATAAATACTCACCTGGCCAAGGGTCTAGTGAGAAGGAGGAATTAAAGGAAATCAGTATTAGTAAAAAAATCGTGCTGAAGAAATTAATGGGGCTGAAAGCTGATAATCTGCATCCCAGAGTACTAAAAGAGGTAGCCATGGAAATAGTGGATGCATTGGTTGTCATCTTCCAAAATTCTATGGATTATGGAACAGTTCCTGCAGATTGGAGGGTGGCAAATGTAACCCCACTATTTAAAAAAGGAGGGAGAGAAAACAGGGAACTACAGACCGGTTAGCCTAACATCAGTAGTAGGGAAAATGCTAGAGTCCATTATATAGGATGTGGTAACAGGACACTTAGAAAATATCAATGGGATTAGACAAAGTCAACATGGATTTATGAAAGGGAAATCATGTTTGACAAACCTACTGGAGTTTTTGAGGATGTAATTGGTAGAATAGATAAGGGAGAACCAGTAGATGTGGTGTATTTGGATTTTCAGAAGGCCTTTGATAAAGTCCCACATAAGAGGTTAGTGTGCAAAATTAAAGCACATGGGATTGGGGGTAATATACTGGCATGGATTGAAAATTGGTTAACAGACAGGAAACAGAGAGTAGGAATAAATGGGTCTTTTTCGGGGTGGCAGGCGGTGACTAGTGGGGTACCGCAGGGATCAGTGCTTGGGCCCCAGCTATTCACAATATATATCAATGATTTGGATGAGGGAACCAAATGTAATATTTCCAAGTTTGCTGATAACACGAAACTAGGTGGGATTGTGAGTTGTGAGGAGGGTGCAAAGAGGCTTCAAGGTGATTTAGACAAGTTGAGTGAGTGGGCAAATACATGGCAGATGCAGTATAACGTGGATAAATGTGAAGTTATCCACTTCGGTAGGAAAAACAGAAAGGCAGAGTATTATTTAAATGGTGATAGATTGGGAAATGCTGATGTACAAAGGAACCTGGGTGTCCTTGTACACCAGTCACTGAAAGCAAACATGCAGTTAGGAAGGCAAATGGTATGTTGGCCTTCATTGCAAGAGGATTTGAGTACAGGAGCAAGGATGTCTTACTACAGTTGTACAGGGCCTTGGTGAGACCACACCTGGAGTACTGTGTGCAGTTTTGGTCTCCTTACCTAAGAAAGGATATACTTGCCATAGAGGGAGTGCAGCGAAGGTTCACTAGACTGATTCCTGGGATGGCAGGACTGTTGTATGAAGGAGAGATTGGGTCGACTAGGCCTGTATTCACTAGTTTAGAAGAATGAGAGGGGATCTCATTGAAACGTATAAAATTCTGACAGGACTAGACAGACTGGATGCAGGGAGGATGTTTCCCCTGGCTGGGGGGTCTAGAATGAGGGGTCACAGTCTCAGGATACGGGGTAGGACATTTAGGACTGAGATGAGGAGAAATTTCTTCACTCAGAGGGTGGTGAACCTGTGGAATTCTCTACCACAGAAGGCAGTGGAGGCCAAGTCACTGAATATATTTAAGAAGGAGATAGATAGATTTCTAGACACAAAAGGCATCAAGGGGTATGGGGAGAGAGCGGGAATATGGTATTGAGATAGAGGATCAGCCATGATCATATTGAATGGCGGAGCAGGCTCGAGGGGCCGAACGGCCGACTCCTGCTCCTATGTTTCTATGAGGCCACCCCCTCAGCTTTCTCTTTTCCAGAGAAAGGAGGCCCAGCCTGTTGAGTGTTTTCTGATAGTTACAACCTTTCAGTACTGAAATCATCCTTGTAAATCATTTTTGCACCTTCTCCAGTGCCGCTATGACCATTTTATAATGTGGAGACGAGAATTGTACACAGTACTCCAAGTGTGGTCTAACCAAGGTTCAATACAAGTTTAGCAAAACGTCTCTAATTTTAAATTCTATCCCTCTAGAAATAAACCCTAGAGCTTGGTTTGCTTTTTTTAATGCCTTATTAACCTGTGTCGCTACTTTTAGTGATTTGTGTATTTGTACTCCCAGGTCGTCGGGTGACTGTCTGTGTGGAGTTTGCACATTCTCCCCGTGTTTGCGTGGGTTTTCTCCGGGTGCTCCGGTTTCCTCCCACAGTCCAAAGATGTGCGGGTTAGGTTGATTGGCCATGATAAAAATTGGCCCTTAGTGTGAGGGGGGATTAAATACACGGGGTTACGGGGATAGGGCTTGGGTGGGATGGCTGTCGGTGTAGGGACCGGGTGCTAGGGTTTGGATGATCAGCCATGATCTCGTTGAATGGCGGAGCAGGCTCGAAGGGCCGAATGGCCTGCTCCTGCTCCTATCTTCTATGTTTCTATGTCCCTTTGCTCCTCTACCCCATTTAGATTCTTATTTTCCAAGTAATATATACTCTTGCCTTGAGTCAGAAGGGTGTAAATTCAAGCCCATTTGTTTCTACAGATTGCGTGGTAATCTGTTTAGATTTATTATTTAATCCTATTCTTAACCAAATGTTTGTTCACCACCGACATCCCCCCCGCCACACCCCCACAGATCGTCCTAATCCCTCCTCTCCTGAAAAGCCATGAGGAATCGTCTCATTTCCATTCTGGGCTGGACTGGAATGGACTGTGCGCAGGATTGGCTGCAGAGCTGCCAACTGTCGAGTTATTTTCACTGTCCCTCAATGATGGACGTCAACAGAGGATCCGTCCCAATTCTGACACCAACTGCTTCCGAGCGATACAAAGCACACCCCAGCAAATTGGACAATTCAATGTCGCTTTAACAAAGATTTTTTTTTAAAGTCTGCAAGGACAACAATAAAACAAATAGTTGGAGTTTTCAAACAGGCACGCTACAGCAGAATTTACGACAAACTAAGTCAAACAATCTACACAAACGGCCAGCAAGCTGGAGTCAGGCCCAAACCTCCTCTGGAATCAGGTACACATCAACATGTACATAGGGAGAAACTCTGCCAACGGACTGAGGGGGTCGGGAATCAGGGGGCGCAGCTTCAAGGTCATTGGCAAAACTGCCAGGCGGGAGATGAGGAGAATTTTGTTTTTACGCAGCGAGTTGTTGTGATCTGGAATGCGCTGCCTGAAAGGGCGGTGGAAGCAGATTCAATAGTAACTTTCAAAAGGGAATTGGATAAAATATACAAAAAAGAAAATTTTGCAGGTCTGTGGGGAAAGAACAGGAATGGAATAGAAACTAACAATTAACAACCAGGAAGATGGGTCACCAATGAAGGTTAGTAAGTACCAAGAAGTTCACAGATTGCGCAATTGCTAAAGCTTGGTGCATGGTACTCCAGTGCAGTACTGAGGGAGCGCCGCAGTGTCGGAGAGGCAGTACTGAGGGTGCGCCGCACTGTCGGAGGGGCAGTACTGAGGGTGCGCCGCACTGTCGGAGGGGCAGTACTGAGGGAGCGCCGCACTGTCGGAGGGGCAGTACGGAGGGAGCGCCGCACTGTTGGAGGGGCCATCTGTCGGATGAGACGTAAACCGAGGCCCCATCTGACCTCTCGGGTGGGCACCGAATGCCTCTCAAGCAAGAGTCAGAAGGACAGAAATTCTGAATTGGCAAAGTTCCCACCCGAATGCTTTGCTCATTCATCCTTGGTTCCTGTGTCTGCAGTTTCTATTGCTGCCTGCAGAAGGATGTTGTACAGGTACAGTAAAGGTTTGTGCGTGCAGCATTTCGAACCTAGGACTTTAGGTAAACACGGGGTGGCAGGGGGGGCATTGTGAGCCTTTGAAGATCCGTTGTGTCACCTTTCAGTGTAGACGAGCACTGACTTAGACACATTATTGCAGAATAAGTTCCGTTACACTATTGTTTTACAGCTGTCTTGACAGTTATAAATAATTTTAATTGGCAAACATTACACCCATAAGTATAAATAGTTCAATATTTTGTTCATTAAAAGAACATGTGGGCAGCTGGTAAGAAGTCAATCTCAGGAGATTCGTAATGTCATAAATCACAAGGGAGCTCATCTTCTGAACCCCGAAATAGTGACTGCCCGGGATTCCTGACAGGGGAGTGGAGGGGGGGCAGAGAGGGTAGCAGGGCGCGGGGGCAGAGAGGGGGGGGTAGAGCGCGGGGAGGAGGGGGTAGAGCGCGGGGAGGGGGAGAGCGCGGGGAGGGGAGGGAGAGCGCGGGGAGGGAGGGGGAGGAGAGGGGGAGCGCGGGGAGGGAGGGGGAGCGCGGGGAGGGAGTGGGAGGGAGGGGGAGCGCGGGGAGGGAGGGGGAGCGCGGGGAGGAGGGGGTAGAGCGCGGGGAGGAGGGGGTAGAGCGCAGGGAGGGGAGGGGGAGCGCGGGGAGGGAGGGAGAGCGCGGGGAGGGAGGGGGAGGGAGGGGGAGGGAGGGGGAGCGCGGGGGCGGGAGGGGGAGCGCGGGCGGGAGGGGGAGCGCGGGAGGGAGGGGGAGCGCGGGGAGGGAGGGGGAGCGCGGGGAGGGAGGGGGAGCGCGGGGAGGGAGGGGGAGCGCGGGGGGAGGGGAGGGGGAGCGCGGGGGGAGGGAGGGGAGGCGCGGGGAGGGAGGGGGAGCGCGGGGAGGGAGGGGGAGCGCGGGGAGGGAGGGGAGCGCGGGAGGGAGGGGGAGCGCGGGGAGGAGGGGGAGCCGCGGGGAGGGAGGGGAGGGAGGGGAGCGCGGGGGGGGAGGGAGAGCGCGGGGAGGAGGGGGGTAGAGCGCGGGGAGGAGGGGTAGAGCGGGGAGGAGGGGTAGAGCGCGGGGAGGAGGGGTAGAGCGCTGGGGAGGAGGGGGTAGAGCGCGGGGAGGAGGGGGTAGAGCGCGGGGAGGAGGGGTAGAGCGCGGGGAGGAGGGGGGTAGAGCGCGGGGAGGAGGGGGGGAGAGCGCGGGGAGGGGGGAGAGCGCGGGGAGGGGGGAGAGCGCGGGGAGGAGGGGGGAGAGCGCGGGGAGGAGGGGGGAGAGCGCGGGGAGGAGGGGGGAGAGCGCGGGGAGGAGGGGGGAGAGCGCGGGGAGGAGGGGGGAGAGCGCGGGGAGGAGGGGGGAGAGCGCGGGGAGGAGGGGGGAGAGCGCGGGGAGGAGGGGGGAGAGCGCGGGGAGGAGGGGGGGAGAGCGCGGGGAGGAGGGGGGAGAGCGCGGGAGGAGGGGGTGAGAGCGCGGGAGGAGGGGGGAGAGCGCGGGGAGGAGGGGGGGGAGAGCGCGGGGAGGGGAGGGGGAGGAGAGCGCGGGGAGGAGGGAGAGCGCGGGGAGGTGGGGGTAGAGTGCGGGGAGGAGGGGGAAGAGCGCGGGGAGGAGGGGGTAGAGCGCGGGGAGGAAGGGGGTAGAGCGCGGGGAGGAGGGGTAGAGCGCGGGGGAGGAGGGGGGAGAGCGCGGGGAGGAGGGGGCGGGAGAGCGCGGGGAGGAGGGGGGAGAGCGCGGGGAGGAGGGGGGAGAGCTGCGGGGAGGAGGGGGGGGGAGCGCGGGGAGGAGGAGGGGGGAGCGCGGGGAGGAGGGGGGGGAGCGCGGGGAGGAGGGGGGGGGAGCGCGCGGAGGAG
>NC_140996.1:5880224-5882744 GCF_052327205.1 Somniosus microcephalus | reverse complement strand
TCACAGTAGCGTGCAGTCACGGTGACTGTTATACTGCGAACAATCGAGACAAATCTATGGTTTCCAAAAATGATTCTCTCGGATCACCTGTGCCGGCTGCCCTGATCCCCATCGTTGCAGGAAAGCCTCTCACTGCAGCCCTCCCGGGTCCTGACTCCCCCTCCCATGGGGGTTGGGGCGGTTAAGGCCTGCACAGATGATCCACCCAGATAGATCTGCAGGCGCACACAGTACGTAAAAGCAGTGATTCTGGGCAAGCTGAGGTTAACTGCAGCTGTGCATTCACTTCCCAGGAAACACATGGCGGGGTGACAGACACAGTCACTGAGCTGGAGGCACAACTGAGAAAGACACAACCATTCAAGCCCAGAGAATGGATTCCCAAACACTCGAAAATGTACGATTTCTAAATAGTTCCCTGGGGCTACAGTTATAAAATTACACAGCTCCTTTTAAACAGCAGCTTGCATTGTTCATCACTGAGCAGGGACAGCTCCTCCAAAACTGGGCGGAATTACAGACAGCTCTCTGCTGTGTACAACAACTTTAACATAGTAAAACGGCCCAAGGTGCTTCACAGGAGCGATTATCAAACAAAATTTGACACCGAGCCTCATAAGGAGATATTAGGACAGGTGACCGAAAGCTTGGTCAAAGAGGTAGGTTTTAAGATATGTCTTAAAAGAGAAAGATGGAGAGGCGGAGAGGTTTAGGGAGGGAATTCCAGAGCTCAGGGTCCAGACAGCTGAAGGCACGGCCACCGATGGTGGAGCGATGGAAATCGGGGATACACAAGAGGCCAGAATTGGAGGAGCGCAGAGATCTCGGAGGGTTGTGGAGCTGGAGAAGGTTACAGAGATAGGGAGGGGCGAGGCCATGGAGGGATTTGAACACCAGGATGAGAATTTTAAAATCGAGGTGTTGCCAGACCGGGAGCCAGTGTAGGTCAGCGAGCACAGGGTGATGGGTGAACGGGACTCGGTGCGAGTTAGGACACGGGCAGCAGAGTTTTGGATGAGCTCAATTTTACAGCGGGTGGAAGGTGTTAGGCCGATCAGAAGAACGTTGGAATAGTCAAGGTACCTCGGGAGAGGGTGAGGGTGAGGGAGCAGTGAGTGAGGGGGCGCAGAGATGAGATGGTGAGGGGGGAGTTTTGGGGAGGAGAGGTGATGGGTTGGGTAGGGGTGGTTAAGGAGGAGGGGGTTAGGGAGGGATGGGGTTGGGGGCATTGTGGGGGGAAGGGTTGGGGGAGTGGGTGGTTGGAGGTTGTGGGTTGGTTGGGGTTTTGGGGGCTGGGGGCTGTCGTTGGGATTGGCAGGGGATTAGTTGGGGGGGGTGGATTGTGATGGGGGTTTTGGGGATGGGTTGTGAGGGGGGTTGTGATTGGGGGGGATTGGTTGGGGGGGTGGGTTGTGATTGGTTGGGGGGTGGGTTGTGATTGGGGGGTGGGTTGTGATTGGTTGGGGGTGTGGGTTGTGATTGGTTGGGGGGGTGGGTTGTGATTGGGGGGTTTGGGGGGTGGGTTATGATTGGTTGGGGGTGTGGGTTGTGATTGGTTGGGGGGGTGGATTGTGATGGGGGTTTTGGGGATGGGTTGTGAGGGGGGTTGTGATTGGGGGGGATTGGTTGGGGGGGGGTTGTGATTGGTTGGGGGGGGGTTGTGATTGGTTGGGGGTGTGGGTTGTGATTGGTTGGGGGGGTGGGTTGTGATTGGGGGGTTTGGGGGTGGGTTGTGATTGGTTGGGGGGGTGGGTTGTGATTGGGGGTTTTGGGGGGTGGGTTGTGATTGGTTGGGGGTGTGGGTTGTGATTGGTTTGGGGGGTGGGTTGTGATTGGTTGGGGGGGGGGGGGTCAGGTTTCCCCACCCCGACTCCAGCCTCTCCATCCCGCAGAGCCCGAGCAGTGAGCCGGTCCCCGCCCCGCCCGGACTCTCCCTCCCGGCCCGCTTACCGATCTTGACTTTGACGCTCTGCAGGACCCGCAGCCCCTCTTCCTCCACCGCCATGCCGCCGCCGAGCCGCCGGAGCAGAGCAGAGCGACCATCCGCCTCACAGCATCCCGCAAGCCCAGCCCGGCCCCGGCCGCCCATTCGCCCCGCGCCGGCACCGCACGCCTCCCATTGGCCGCCCGCCGCACCGCGCACCATCGCTGATTGGACCATCGCCGCGCGCCGCGTGATTGGCTGGAGACTGCGCCCAGCCCAGCCCGCTCTTCCATTGGTCGGCTAGTGGAGGCCGGGCCCCCGCTCAGAGTTCATTGGCCGAGCGCTGCGGCACGGCACATGTCACGGTATTTAGAAGAAGGCTCGCAGCCCCCGGGAGAGAAACAGAGGAGAGAGAGACAGAGAGTGAGAGAGATTGGATTACTGCCAAACTATAGAACATCAGATCATATCTTCACCCTACAGACCCTAATTGACAAACACGTTCATCAAAACAAAAGCAAAATCTACGCATGCTTTATAGATTTCCAGAAGGCTTTCGACTCCATCTGGCACGACGGTTTATTACTGAAACTTAT
>NC_140996.1:5807724-5872724 GCF_052327205.1 Somniosus microcephalus | reverse complement strand
GTGTCACGCTAGCATATGGCGGGTCCCAGCCGCCACTCACAGTCTGTGGCCTATCAACCTTAAAAATCAGCCCGCCCTCTTTATTCGCTAATCTCGCTCCGAACTGTAGGCCCATAGCGACCAAAAGTAGACGGTACAGTCTGGAAGACAGACACTTTATCAAGGCGGAAGTGGACAGACTCCTGCGGGAAGGCATTATTGAATGCAGTACCAGCCCGTGGCGTGCCCAAGTAGTCATAGTTAAAAATAGCGAAAAGAAACGGATGGTAATTGACTACAGCCAGACTGTTAATATTTATACCCAGCTGGACGCCTACCCTTTACCCCGCATATCAGAAATGGTCAACCAGATTGCGCAATACTGAGTCTTCTCGACTATCGACCTCAAATCCGTGTATCACCAGCTCCCCATTAGAACGGAGGACCGCCCATACACCGCCTTCGAGGCGAACGGGCGCCTCTACCATTTTCTCAGAGTGCCCTTCGGGGTAACAAATGGGGTCTCGGTCTTCCAACGTGAGATGGACCGCATGGTTGACGAGAATAAACTACAAGCTACCTACCCCTATCTGGACAATGTCACTATCTGCGGGCACAACCAGCAAGACCACGATCTAAATCTTGCGAGATTTTTAAAAACTGCCCTAAAGCTGAATCTAACCTACAACGAAGACAAATGTGTCTTCAACACAACCCGTCTCTGTATCCTCGGCTGTGTGGTGGAAGATGGGGTAATTGGACCGGACCCTGACCGATTACGCCCCCTAAAGGAACTGCCCCTGCCACACAATCCCAAAGCTTTAAAAAGGTGCCTGGGATTTTTTTCGTATTATGCCCAATGGGTGCCCAATTACTCTGATAAGGCCCGACCCCTCATTAAATCGATGTCCTTCCCACTATCAGCTGAAGCTCGGGAGGCTTTCACCAGTATTAAACAGGACATTGAAAGGGCTGCAGTGTGTGCAGTGGACGAATGCATTCCCTTTCAAGTCGAAAGCGATGCATCAGACTTTGCCTTAGCTGCGACCCTCAATCAGGTTGGGAGACCTGTGGCCTTCTTCTCCCGAACCCTTCCGGGACCTGAAATCAGGCACTCTTCTGTCAAGAAGGAGGCACAGGCTATAGTGGAGGCAGTGCGGCACTGGAGACACTACCTAGCCGGCAAACGTTTCACCCTGCTCACCGACCAGCGGTCAGTGGCTTTCATGTTTAATAACAAACAAAGGGGGAAAATCAAGAATGACAAAATACTCAGGTGGAGGATCGAACTATCCATGTTCGACTATGATATTATGTACAGGCCGGGAGATCTTAATGAACCCCCAGACGCCCTATCGCGGGGAATGTGTGCCAGCATTCATACGGACAAATTACAGGGTCTCCACAACGACCTCTGTCACCCAGGGGTCACCCGACTATACCATTTTATAAAGTCCCGCAATCTGCCCCACTCCATCGAGGAGGTCAGGGCAATGACCAGAGCCTGCCGCATCTGTGCGGAATGCAAGCCTCGTTTCTACAGGCCTGACCGTGCACACCTTATCAAAGCCACACGGCCATTCGCGCGCCTAAGTCTGGACTTCACGGGACACCTTCCCTCTGCCGACCGTAACGTATACTTCCTCGATATCATTGATGAATATTCCCGCTTCCCCTTCGCCATTCCCTGCCCAGACATGACCAGTGCCACGGTCATCAAGTGTCTCTGTAATCTATTCTGCATGTTTGGCATGCCGAACTACATACACAGCGATAGGGGGACGTCATTCATGAGTGACGAGCTGCGCCAGTTCTTGCTCTCGAAGGGGATAGCCACTAGCAGAACCACTAGCTACAACCCCCGGGGTAATGGGCAAGTGGAAAGGGAGAATGCTACTGTTTGGAAGGCTGTCACGTTAGCCTTAAAGTCAAAAGGCCTTCCGACCTCCCGCTGGCAGGAAGTCCTCCCAGACATGCTCCACTCCATAAGGTCTCTGTTATGTACTGCCACTAATGCTACCCCTCATGAAAAGATGTTCGTTTTCCCCCGGAAATCCACCTCGGGCATATCTCTACCCGCGTGGCTGACGTCTCCGGGGACAGTACTATTGCGGAAGCACATGAGAGGCCGTAAAACGGACCCCCTTGTGGAAAAGGTACAGCTCCTCCATGCAAACCCTCAGTACGCCTATATCGAATACTCTGACGGGCGAGAGAACACTGTTTCCATAAAAGACCTCGCTCCCTCGGGGATCGGAGAGAACAATGGGAGACTACCCGATGAAGACCTACACTACAAAGAGACAGGACGCCCAGAGGTATCAATACCCAACTTTAACCTGGAGGACACTGCAGATAACCTGGAAGACACTGCGGAGGCCCGGACAGCGGAGGAACCAGAATCCACTCCCCTCGAGGCACCCCAACCGGCTTTGCGCCGATCACTGAGAACTGCAAAACCTCCTGACAGACTCACTTATACCAACTTTTAAGAAACATCACCCCGATGGACTAAATCTATAGAAGGGGTGAATGTAATGAAATCTGTTTGTCTTGATCCTGTATTCGTTTTGCACTCATGTATATTACCCTCCCCCACTGTGTATAGTTTCACTTCCTCTTTCCCGACTAACCTGGGAGGTTCCAGGTCTTGGCTCTTGGCTCCGCCCCTGACTTCTCTTACATAAAGATCCCAGGATCTGTATGACTCATTCCTGTGAACCAGTCGGCGTGTTGAGATGTTAGCTCTGATCTTAGTGATTAAAAGCCAACTTGTTTAAGTCTATAACTTCTAGTTTTGTGGTTATTGAAGGCCCATCAAGAGGTGTTCAAAATCTTGAAGAATTTTGATAGAATAAATAACAAGCTTTTTCCAGTGGCAGGAGGGTCGGTAACCAGAGGACACAGATTGAAGGTAATTGGCAAAAGAACCAGAGGGGAGATGTGGAGACATTTTACGCAGCGAGTTGTTGTGATCTGGAATGCGCTGCCTGAAAGGGCGGTGGAAGCAGATTCAGTAGTAACTTTCAAACGGGAATTGGATAAATATTGGAAAAGGAGAAAAATATTCCAGCGCTATGAGGAAAGAGCAGGGGAGTGGAACTAATTGGACAGCTCTACCAAAGAGGCAAGACAGACATGATGGGCTGAATGACCCCTTCTATGCTATAAGATTTTATGATTCTGTAATTCCTGTTCTATATAAGTACTCAGGAATATATGAATGGAGTCATTTGTGAGTTCACCAATAGACAAAAGAGGAAAGATTTGCCAAAACTTTCTGTTGAAGAAAGCGTCCCAACAAATTGATTCCACTCCTGTGCGTAGAATGGAGTCTGTGGATTTTCTGATGATTTGAAATGAATGATCAGGAAATCGCAGACAGTGTGTGCCCAAATTCCACTCCCGATGGGTGAGACTCCACAGAGAAAGCATGCACACCTAAAACGTACCTCCATCATCGCACAAAGTTGTATCGATTGTTTGCGCACCTCAGTTGAACTGAGGGTTGTCAACCCTCCAGGGTTGTCCTGGAGTCTCCAGGAAGTATCGATTCATCTCCCAGCCCCTGCTGCTAACAACCCAGGAGAAAAATCACAGGGGCATCAAAGAATTGTGTGCATTTTTCATTTTCTTTGTACACTTGTTTATTGGAGAATAAAAATGTGGAATAAAGGCTTTGACTGACAGTCAAGAATCATCCAATCGGTTAATAGAGTCTCTTCGCTTTTGAATTTGCATGGGAAGGCGGGGCACAGTGAGGATGGACATATTGGATGACCAATGGTAGGAGCGTGGGGGTGGGGCAGATGATCATGTGATGAAACCCCCAGGAATGCATCCAACCAGAGTTGGCAACCCCTAGTTCAACTCCAGGTCTGTCCTACGAGAGTCAGTTTGTGAGACCGCAAGAATGGCACAAGGCATGTGGCTTGCACAAGGATCTATTTATGTTGCACCTTCACCTCACCAGCCTTGCCGATAACACCTTGGGCTAGGTTTTATGGATTAATGAGCTCCACCTGGAGGAGACCACCAAGGAGAAGTCCTCAAAGGTAGTCGCCTGAAACTCCCCATATCCATTGACCGCCTGCATGATACACCTTTGGTTGGTTTCCATGCATGATGTCAGTGATGTTCCTGCCATTTCCAGTTCCAATGAAGGGTCCGAACCCAAATCATTGACCTGCCTTTTCTCTTTCCAGCAACTGATTGACTTGCTGGGCATTCCCAGCATTTTCTGGTTTTATTTCAAGTGCTTTTCTTGATTAATCCCATGAGCGTGCCTTCGAAATGCATGAGTTGAGCTCCCCCTCCCCCTTTCAGAATAAGGGCAATAAAGTCACATCAAAGGGTAAATCTTTGCTCGACTCCGTCTACCGCGGGGCAAGTGCAGTTTGAAAAATCCGCTGCAGATCTCGGCGCTCCTCCAATTCTGGCCGCTTGCACATCCCGATTTTAATCGTCCCACCATTGGCGGCCGTGCCTTCAGCCGCCTGGGCCCCGAGCTCTGGAAATCCCCCCTAAACCTCTCTACCTCTCGCTCTTCCTTTAAGACACTCCTTAAAAACTGGATCGGCACTTGAGGGAAATAAGCTTGCAGGGCTACGGGGATAGAGCGGGGGAATGGGACTGACTGGATTGCTCCACAGAGAGAGGGCACGGACTCGATGGGCCGAATGGCCTCCTTCTGTGCCGTTATGACTCTCAGGATGTTTCCCCTCGTGGGGGAATCTAGAACTAGGAGGCATAATTTCAGAATAAGGGGGCACCCATTTAAATCGGAAATGAGGAGGAATTTCTTCTCTCAGAGGGCCGTGAATCTGTGGAATTCTCTTCCCCAGAGAGCTGTGGAGGCGGAGTCAGTGAATATATTTAAGGTGGAGATAGACAGATTTTTGAACGATAAGGGAGTCGAGGGTTATGGGGAGGGGGCAGGGAAGTGGAGTTGAGGCCAAGATCAGATCAGCCATGATCTTACTGAATGGCGGAGCAGGCTCAAGGGGCCGAATGGCCGGCTCCTGCTCCTATTTCTTATGTTCTTATGACTCTATGACCTACCTCTTTGACCAAGCTTTTGGTCACCTGCCCTAATATCTCCTTATTTTGTCTGTTACGCTCCTGTGAAGCGCATTGGGAAGCTTTACTACATTGAAGGTGCAATATAAATGTGAGTTGTTGTTTGTAGCATTCTCGATGTTCCAGCAATTCACTTTAATAACCTGCGAAAGCGGGAGTGCACAATTCACACACAAGCCCAGCTCTGCGATCTGCTCACCCGTTGAGTGACAGGAGCGGAGTCTCATAAAATCTACCGTCGTATCTCCTGATCAGCAGTGCTGCTGTTTATTTGTGACCTTTCTCTGCAATTCAACAAGTGGAAACCACAGCACAGAGACTGGGCTGGAAAGCATTCTGCTTTTGCTGGGTGGGGTAAAATGCGGTGCTGGCTTTAAAATAGTCCTATCGTTTGGGGGCATTACACACTCCTGACACAGAACCCCAGTAATAAAGCTTTAGATGAGTTAGAAGACTTTCCCCTCCCCCTCACCCCCCACAAAGCAATGATCAGGTGGAATTGTTTTGCCAACAAGAGCAGCTAACAATCTTTCCTCTAGAATAACAGCTGAAAATATGTAGTTAGGAGTGGGATCAAAGGTTAGGAGAGTAAGTTTGGATGGACGGGGTGGGTGGGCGTGGGGCGTGTGGGGCAGACTCGACCTCAGCACACGGATTTAAAAAAAGAATCATTCTTGAGATGAGGGCGTCGCTGGCAAGGCAGTGGTGCACCGCCTTCCCAACGCCTGCAGTCCGCGTGGCTTGTTAAAATGCAATGCCTTTTGTCACACTCCTATCCGGCTCTCAAATATGAGCAACGAATGGGCAGACAGAGGGAACAAGTCATTGCACACTCTGAGGTGTGGCAAGAACTACCTGGCTACAATGTAAGCCTCTTTTTTTAACAATCTTATAGCCTACAAGTGCAAATAAATCACTGGTTGTTTATTTTTTATATAAAAACATTGGAAATTATGTGACTGAGCCGCTGCTACCCAGGAGCAGGCCAGGTTCAAGTCCCTCTCCAGAGATTTGAACCCATAATCCAGGCCTACACTCCGGTGCAGTACCGAGGGAGTGCCGCACTGTCGGAGGGGCAGTACCGAGGGAGCGCCGCACTCACGGAGGGGCAGTACCGAGGGAGCGCCGCACTGTCGGAGGGGCAGTACCGAGGGAGCGCCGCACTGTCGGAGGGGCAGTACCGAGGGAGCGCCGCACTGTCGGAGGGGCGGTACCGAGGGAGCGCCGCACTGTCGGAGGGGCGGTACCGAGGGAGCGCCGCACTGTCGGAGGGGCGGTACCGAGGGAGCGCCGCACTGTCGGAGGGGCGGTACCGAGGGAGCGCCGCACTGTCGGAGGGGCGGTACCGAGGGAGCGCCGCACTGTCGGAGGGGCGGTACCGAGGGAGCGCCGCACTGTCGGAGGGGCGGTACCGAGGGAGCGCCGCACTGTCGGAGGGGCGGTAACGAGGGAGCGCCGCACTGTCGGAGGGGCGGTACCGAGGGAGCGCCGCACTGTCGGAGGGGCGGTAACGAGGGAGCGCCGCACTGTCGGAGGGGCGGTACCGAGGGAGCGCCGCACTGTCGGAGGGGCGGTAACGAGGGAGCGCCGCACTGTCGGAGGGGCGGTACCGAGGGAGCGCCGTACTGTCGGAGGGGCGGTAACGAGGGAGCGCCGCACTGTCGGAGGGGCGGTACCGAGGGAGCGCCGCACTGTCGGAGGGGCGGTAACGAGGGAGCGCCGCACTGTCGGAGGGGCGGTACCGAGGGAGCGCCGCACTGTCGGAGGGGCGGTACTGAGGGAGCGCCGCACTGTCGGAGGGGCGGTACCGAGGGAGCGCCGCACTGTCGGAGGGGCGGTACTGAGGGAGCGCCGCACTGTCGGAGGGGCGGTACCGAGGGAGCGCCGCACTGTCGGAGGGGCGGTACTGAGGGAGCGCCGCACTGTCGGAGGGGCGGTACTGAGGGAGCGCCGCACTGTCGGAGGGGCGGTACTGAGGGAGCGCCGCACTGTCGGAGGGGCGGTACTGAGGGAGCGCCGCACTGTCGGAGGGGCGGTACTGAGGGAGCGCCGCACTGTCGGAGGGGCGCTACTGAGGGAGCGCCGCACTGTCGGAGGGGCGGTACTGAGGGAGCGCCGCACTGTCGGAGGGGCGGTACTGAGGGAGCGCCGCACTGTCGGAGGGGCGGTACTGAGGGAGCGCCGCACTGTCGGAGGGGCGGTACTGAGGGAGCGCCGCACTGTCGGAGGGGCAGAACTGAGGGAGTGCCGCACTGTCGGAGGGGCAGAACTGAGGGAGTGCTGCACTGTCGAAGGGGCGGTACTGAGGGAGCGCTGCACTGTCGGAGGGGCGGTACCGAGGGAGCACCGCACTGTCGGAGGGGCGGTACCGAGGGAGCGCTGCACTGTCGGAGGGGCGGTACTGAGGGAGCGCCGCACTGTCGGAGGGGCAGAACTGAGGGAGTGCCGCACTGTCGGAGGGGCAGAACTGAGGGAGTGCTGCACTGTCGGAGGGGCGGTACTGAGGGAGCGCCGCACTGTCGGAGGGGCGGTACCGAGGGAGCACCGCACTGTCGGAGGGGCGGTACCGAGGGAGCGCTGCACTGTCGGAGGGGCGGTACCGAGGGAGCGCCGCACTGTCGGAGGGGCAGTACTGAGGGAGCGCCGCACTGTCGGAGGGGCAGTACTGAGGGAGCGCCGCACTGTCGGAGGGGCGGTACCGCGGGAGCGCCGCACTGTCAGAGGGGCAGTACTGAGGGAGCGCCGCACTGTCAGAGGGGCAGTACTGAGGGAGCGCCGCACTGTCGGAGGGGCGGTACCGAGGGAGCGCCGCACTGTCAGAGGGGCAGTACCGAGGGAGCGCCGCACTGTCAGAGGGGCAGTACTGAGGGAGCGCCGCACTGTCGGAGGGGCAGTACTGAGGGAGCGCCGCACTGTCGGAGGGGCGGTACTGAGGGAACGCCTCCCTGTCGGAGGGGCGGTACCGAGGGAGCGCCGCACTGTCGGAGGGGCGGTACCGAGGGAGCGCCGCACTGTCGGAGGGGCGGTACCGAGGGAGCGCCCCACTGTCGGAGGGGCGGTACCGAGGGAGCACCGCACTGTCGGAGGGGCGGTACCGAGGGAGCGCCGCACTGTCGGAGGGGCGGTACCGAGGGAGCGCCGCACTGTCGGAGGGGCAGTACCGAGGGAGCGCCGCACTGTCGGAGGGGCAGTACTGAGGGAGCGCCGCACTGTCGGAGGGGCAGTACTGAGGGAGCGCCGCACTGTCGGAGGGGCGGTACCGCGGTAGCGCCGCACTGTCAGAGGGGCAGTACTGAGGGAGCGCCGCACTGTCAGAGGGGCAGTACTGAGGGAGCGCCGCACTGTCGGAGGGACAGTACTGAGGGAGCGCCGCACTGTCGGAGGGGCTGCCTTTCAGGTGAGGCCCCATCTGCTCTCTCAGGTGGATGTAAAAGATGCCACGACACTACATCGAAGAAGAGCAGGGGAGTTCTCCCCGGTGTCCTGGCCAATATTTATCCCTCAACCAACATCACAAAATCAAATTATCTGGTCATTCATCTCATTTGCTGTTTCTTCGATCTTACTGTGCGCAAAATTGGCTGCTACATTTGTCTACTTAACTAGTGACTGCACTTCAAAGGTTATTTAATGACCTTTAGTCATTGACCTGAAACATTACCACTACCTTTCTCTCTCCACAGATGCTACCTGACCTGCTGAGTGTTTCCAGCATGTTCTGTTTTTACCTCAGATTTCCTGCATATAAGAACATAAGAAATCGGAGCAGGAGTTGGCCATTCGGCCCCTCGAACCTGCTCCACCATTCAATGAGATCCTGGCTGATCTTCTACCTCAACTCCACTTTCCTGCACTATCCCCATATCCCTTGATTCGCTTAATATCCAAAAATCTATCGATCTCTGTCTTGAATATACTCAATGACTGAGCCTCCACAGCCCTCTGGGGTAGAGAATTCCAAAGATTCACAACCCTCTGAGTGAAGAGATTTCTCCTCATCTCAGTCCTAAATGGCCGACCCCTTATTCTGAGACTGTGACCCCTGGTTCTAGACTCCCCAGCCAGGGGAAACATCCTCTCAGCATCGACCCTGTCAAGCCCTGTAAGAATTTTGTATGTTTCAATGCGATCACCTCTCATTCTTCTAAACTCTAGAGAATACAGGCCTAGTCTACTCAATCTCTCCCTCATAGGACAATCCCCCCATCCCAGAAACCAGTCTGTGCTTTACATTTTTTTCATTCATACAGAAAGTCGTTCTGTGCAGTCAAAGCTCGTGTGTTTAACACTCAAGGGAAGGGTGATCCATGGGGAAAGTCTAACTGGGATGTGGGAGCCGTGTTTTAGCAATGTTTTATGAGCCTCCGGTCAAACAGGTTGAACAAAAGACCTGGGCTTCAGCTATTCGCTCGCTTGTCATAGCAACTGACACATGATGTGGTGCAAACACGCCAGACAGACGGGAGCCCTGCATCCCCTAAAACTGCAGCGAGCATCCAGCGCCGACCCGGACTGGCTTCTCTCCGGCTGCCCCAAGCCTGCAACCCGACTAGTCCTCCGCGATGCATCGCGCCTACCAGCCCATCCTGCCGACTGGAAGCAAGTACTTGCAGGAGAAATGGGACCGAGCTTGTTACCACGAGCACCGGCGGAAGGTGAGGCGGGGCAGAGAGAGAGAGAGAGCAGGGAACTGGAGCTGAGCTGTTGGCTATGTGAAGGGCAGTTCAGTGCTGGCCAGCAGGTGGGTGGCTGGGACATAAATGGGAAGACATGTCAATCTAACCAAACAATTAGTGTATAATTATCATTGCTTCTGTTTAAAGGAGTTTCCTCAATGTCTTTCTGACCCTTTTCCAGCTTGAGTATTCAATATGTACTGGAATATTACTTTTTGTAAGTCGGCAGTCATATAAATTATTGAAAATCCTGGGGCTCAATTTCCTCTGGTCATATTTTTGCTTCGACATTTATGTCAACATTAAAGGTTGAAATTGCCATGTAAATATTGAGAGTGGGAATCTTGTATGTAAACAGTCTCCTGTAACAACAGTTGCAGGCTCTGGCCACTAGCAGGCGCTGTGGAGCGAGTTCCTGAATTCTCGCCCAGCTCCCTTGCCAGCTTGCATAGAAATAAAAACACACACATAACTGACCCTAGGCAACACCACAGGCAATTTATACCATTGAAACAAATATATTGTTTCCTACATTACAACAGTGACTACACTTCAGAAATACTTCATTGGCTGTAAAGCGCTTTGGGACGTCCTGAGGTCGTGTAAGGTGCTGCAGAAATGCAAGTCCTTTTTATCTTTTTATTGAAGGAGCTGGTTTTAAACTGGAACAAAGAGAGAGGCTGACATGTCAATCATGTAACTTCATAAACGGTATTGCACTGAACTGTTTCATTCAGTAAATAGCTCAAATAACTTCGCAAGGACCTGCTGACCTTTGATATATTGCTTCTGTAAATGGTGCAATCAATAGGCAATTCATCACAATTTAATTGAGAATGCATTGATTAACAATTATATGAGCAGTAACCACAGGGTCCGTTAAAGTACGTCCATTTCTTATATAATTTTGCTGGTAAAATGGTCTAAAGATATACCAGTGAGATCTCCCTTCCATTGCAGCAATGCATTAAAGGCACAATAAAGCAGCCTAGATTTTCAGAAGCCCATTTGGAGCAGAGGATTTTTTCCCTAAATTGGCCTAATTTGTCAGCCGTGGCTCAGTGGGCAGCACTCTCTCTCGTCTCTGAGTCAGAAGGTTGTGGGTTGAAAGCCCACTCCAGAGACTTGAGCACAAAATCCAGGCTGACACTCCCGGTGCAGTACTGAGGGAGTGCTGCACTGTCAGAGGGGCAATACTGAGGGAGCGCCGCACTGTCAGAGGGGCAGTACTGAGGGAGCGCCGCACTGTCGGAGGGGCAGTACTGAGGGAGCGCCGCACTGTCGGAGGGGCAGTACTGAGGGAGCGCCGCACTGTCGGAGGGGCAGTACTGAGGGAGCGCCGCACTGTCAGAGGGGCAGTACTGAGGGAGCGCCGCACTGTCGGAGGGGCAGTACTGAGGGAGCGCCGCACTGTCGGAGGGGCAGTACTGAGGGAGCGCCGCACTGTCGGAGGGGCAGTACTGAGGGAGCGCCGCACTGTCGGAGGGGCAGTACTGAGGGAGCGCCGCACTGTCGGAGGGGCAGTACTGAGGGAGCGCCGCACTGTCGGAGGGGCAGTACTGAGGGAGCGCCGCACTGTCGGAGGGACAGTACTGAGGGAGCGCTGCACTGTCGGAGGGGCAGTACTGAGGGAGTGCTGCACTGTCGGAGGGCAATACTGAGGGAGCGCTGCACTGTCGGAGGGGCAGTACTGAGGGAGCGCCGCACTGTCGGAGGGGCAGTACTGAGGGAGCGCTGCACTGGCAGAGAGGCAGTACTGAGGGAGCACGGCACTGTCGGAGGGGCAGTACTGAGGGAGCGCTGCACTGTCGGAGGGGCAGTACTGAGGGAGCGCCGCACTGTCGGAGGGGCAGTACTAAGGGAGTGCTGCACTGTCGGAGGGGCAGTACTGAGGGAGCGCCGCACTGTCGGAGGGGCAGTACTGAGGGAGCGCCGCACTGTCGGAGAGGCAATACTGAGGGAGCGCCGCACTGTCGGAGGGACAGTACTGAGGGAGTGCTGCACTGTCGGAGGGGCAGTACTGAGGGAGTGCCGCACTGTCGGAGGGGCAGTACTGAGGGAGCGCTGCACTGGCAGAGAGGCAGTACTGAGGGAGTGCTGCACTGTCGGAGGGGCAGTACTGAGGGAGCGCTGCACTGTCAGAGGGGCAGTACTGAGGGAGCACCGCACTGTCGGAGGGGCAGTACTGAGGGAGCGCTGCACTGTCGGAGGGGCAGTACTGAGGGAGCGCTGCACTGTCGGAGGGGCAGTACTAAGGGAGCGCTGCACTGTCGGAGGGGCAGTACTGAGGGAGTGCTGCACTGTCGGAGGGGCAGTACTGAGGGAGTGCTGCACCGTCGGAGGGGCAGTACTGAGGGAGCGCTGCACTGTCGGAGGGGCAGTACTGAGGGAGCGCTGCACTGTCGGAGGGGCAGTACTGAGGGAGCGCTGCACTGTCGGAGGTGCAGTACTGAGGGAGCACTGCACTGTCAGAGGGGCAGTACTGAGGGAGCGCTGCACTGTCGGAGTTGCTGTCTTTCAGATGCGACATTAAACCGAGGCCCCATATTCCCTCTCAGGTGGACGTAAAAAATCCCACAGCACTATTTCGAAGAAAAGCAGGAGAGTTCTCCCCTGTGTCCTGGCCAATATTTATCCCTCAATCAACCTCACTGAAAAAGGTGATCTGATCATTTATCTCATTGCTGTTTGTGGGAGCGTGCGCAAATTGGCTGCCGCATTTCCTGCATTACAGCAGTGACTGCTCTTCAAAAAGTACAGCGTTGGGATCTCCTGAGATGTGAAAGGCCTTTTCGTTTCCTTTTAAGCCTCTCCAGTGGCTGCATGGGAGGCAGGCAGGGGTGGGGGGACATGGGTGAATGGAGCTGTGCAGAAGTTACACCATGCCGGGACTAAACAGGCTCGATGGGCCACCTCTTTCACTGTCCATGTGTTCAGAAGGCCAATGGGAAGTGGAGCAGGGCACAAATCACAAAACGCTCTAACTCTGAGGCGAGCGAGCTACCACTGGGCCAAGGCTGACAGCTAAAGAGAGACATGGGTAAGTATTTGAAAAGACACAGGGAACTGGGTTGAGAGCAGACAGCTCTAGCTGGAGAGTGAGCGCTTGCACAGGACTCACTATAAATCACTGGGTTAGGCCTCAGCTGGAGTATTGTGTCCAATTCTGGGCACCGCACTTTAGGAAGGATGTCAAGGCCTTGGAGAGGGTGCAGAGGAGATTTACCAGAATGGTTCCAGGGATGAGGGACTTCAGTTACGTGGAGAGACTGGAGAAGCTGGGATTGTTCTCCTTGGAGCAGAGAAGGCTAAGGGGAGATTTAATAGAGGCGTTCAAAAGTATGAAGGGTTTTGATAGAGTAAGAAAAGAGAAACTGTTTCCAGTGGCAGGAGGGTCGGTAACCAGAGGTCACAGATTGAAGGTCATTGGCAAAAGAATCAGGGGGAGAAGAGGAAAAAAAATTTATGCAGCGAGTTGTTGTGATCTGGAACGCGCTGCCTGAAAGGGCGGTGGAAGCAGATTCAATAGTAACTTTCAAAAGGGAATTTGATAAATACTTGAAGGGTGAAATTTGCAGGGCTGTGGGGATAGAGCAGGGGGGAGTGGGACTAATTGGAGAGAATCTGTCACAGAGCCGGCGCAGGCACGATGGGCCGAATTGGCCTCCTCCTGTGCCGTGAGATTTGATTCTGTGACTCACCTTGTGTTGTAATTTTTGCGACGCGACAGTAATTCCCCCTGATTTTCGATGCCAAAGCTTGTGCTTTTGAACTTCAAGGCAACGTTGGACAGGTTGCACTTAAAAGTAGCAGCATGCATGGAGCAACCAGGGCGTTTCCATGGAAACGCAAAGTATTTGCGTGATGGATTGAGTGAGATGAATAATGCTGGTTTTTATGGAGTGCTACAGATGTTTGGACATCAAATGAAGTCCATGTGTTGGTAGAAAGCTGTGTAATTGTCGGCTCTGGTTAAGGGTACGGTTCACAGCTCATGTAAACATTTGTGGAACTTTAATGCGATGAATCACCCCAGAAGTTCAACCGCATAATGTGGTTGTGAGCTCCACCCACCCCCCTCTCCCTATTTGAACAGGCGGATGTGTTTTTGTCAGTGTTGACTTTGAGGCTAGCTGCGGCGAGTTCACCAATTTCATATTCTTGGTCCCCCCCCCCCGCCCCCCGCTGTCCTCGGACGGAATGAATTGTGCTAGAATGACGAAATGGCACGCTGCAATTTCCAGCGAGCTTTGCTCGAGAGACAGACATCCAGCTGTAGAGAGAGTGGGAAGTAATGGGCTGACACTTTTACGGAAATGATTTAATCTGTGTGTTGCAGCCCGGTTAGTCAGATCAGAGGCTGGAATGTCCTCTGCTATCCTTCCCCAAATCAGGCACAATAGTGGCGGAAAATTAGAAAAATCAGGTAGCCTCAGAGGGAGAACAGTGGCAATCCTCACAACAACAACAAATTGCATTTATATAGCACCTTTAATGTAGTAAAACATCCCAAGTTGCTTCACAGGAGCGATTATCAAACAATATTTGACACTGAGCCACATAAGGAAATACTGGGGCAGGTGACCAAAAGCTTGGTCAAAGAGGTAGGTTTTAAGGAGCGTCTTAAAGGAGGAGAGAGAGGCGGAGAGATTTAGGGAGGGAATTCCAGAGCTTAGGGCCTCGGCAGTTGAAGGCACGGCCGCCAATGGTGGAGCGATGGAAATTGGGGATGCGCAAGAGGCCAGAATTGGAGGAGCACAGAGATCTCAGAGGGTTGTAGGGCTGGAGGAGGTGACAGAGATAGCGAGAGGGTGGCTATGGACGAGTTGAAGCTTTGTCGGACTGGGAGTTAATGTAGGTCAGTGAGCACAGGGGTGATGAGTGAACGGGACTTAGTGCTGGACCGGGAGCCAAAGAGATTAGTGATGGTTTTTAAAAACTCCAGAGGCGTCAATACCTGGCAAAGTATGCAGGCAGTGTACGATACCAGGCTGCTGTGTGTTCCATAAGCATTAGGAATAATGTTGTTGGGATAGCAAGTGTTTTGGGAGTTTCTGACAAGCCTGTCAAAGGAACTCATAACAGAAAGTGCATTAAGCAGGTGAGTGTTTGGGCCATATAATCACTGCTATAAACCAAAGGATGGGCTTTGAATGAAGATGAATGCTCCATGACAACGGTCTGTGCGCGCTATTGATTACAATTGTACACTCACAATCTCCAAGCTTTTATATTAATGCACCAATTAGATGTGTACAGTGGAGCCTCAAGGGACCCCCACATGCAGTTTGACCTCTGCTCCCACTAATTCCCAAATATCTCAAGTTGCTGATATTAACAGATCTCAGTGTTCTGATTTGGGATTGGTCCACCAATAAGGCAACAACGCTAAAACCAGCCCTTTCCAAACTGCAGGCCCAGAACAAGCCAGCAATAAGAAATATAAACCAAATTAAGAAGGGAGATTTGATAGAGGTGTTCAAAATTATGAAGGGTTTCGATGGAGTAAATAAGGAGAAACTGTTTCCAGTGGCAGGAGGGTCGGTAACCAGAGGACACAGAGTGAAGGTAATTGGTGTAAGAACCGGAGGGGAGATGAGGAGAATGTTTTTTACGCAGCGAGTTGTTGTGATCTGGAATGCGCTGCCTGACAGGGTGGTGGAAACAATAGTAAATTTCAGAAGGGAATTGGATAATTTCTTGAAGGGGAGAAAATTTGCAGGGCTGTGGGGAAAGAGCGAGGGGAGTGGGACTAATTGGAGAGAATCTTTCAAAGAGCCGGCACAGGCACGATGGGCCGAATGGCCTCCTCCTGTGCTGTGTGATTCTAAATAGGGCTGTGTTGCCACAGCTCGCGGGCTGACGGGTGTCTCACCGATTCCTGGGGTCCACTCCCGCAGTGCGGCACATCAGAACTCCCGCCTGCCCTAGCGCTAGGCCGGAGACCCTGTCTCAAGCCCCGGGGGCGGGGTTCACTCGCACGGCCAGGGTGGGCTGCTGGTGCCTGCAAGGGTGAATCAGTGCTGGCCCAGCCCGATCCACCTGAGCCCAGCTCAGGGTCGCCAACTTGGGTTGGACGTATGACCTCCCGCCTCGAACCGCCCCGCCCCCACACTCCCGCCATTGGCCGCCCATCCTTGCGGTGCCCCGCCTTCCCATGGCCAATTGGAAAACGAACAGACTCCTCATTACCCGATTGGCTGATTCGTAACTTTCAGTCAAACAGCCTTTTCCCATTTTCAATAACTGATAAACAGAAGTGTTCAAAGAAAATGAAAAAGAATTTTTTTTTTTTAATGCTCCTTTCTATGGTTTTATTTTCCCTGGTGTTGCTGGCGGCCATGACCTGGAGATTAATCCTCGATTCCTGGAGACTCCAGGCCAAGCCTGGAGGGTTGGCACCAGATCCAACTGGGCCAAAGATGAAAAATAATGGCTCAGAAATTGGGCTACTTAGCGCCACGAGTTACCGCCACAACCTTGTAAAGAAATGGCGGCCACCACTCTAACGCCCGTCTCTGGCGTGGGACTCGGCGCCCGCCATTTTGGCGAGGGCCTTCATGGCCCTGGAGATGCAAATATGGAGAGCGTGATGTCGCACGCCGACTTAACTTCACATCCTGCGAACTTGGACCTTGGCGCTGAGTTTAACGCTGGGTCCTAAGCTCGCTCTGAAAAGTGAGCGTGCAGCAGGCCGACAGAGACACTGTCAGCACTTCTTAAAGGGACACACACCTCTTTCAGGTAAGTTTGCATTTAAGCTTTTGGACTGGATTTTTTATATTTTATTGAAGTGGTGGTTTGGTGCAAAACATGTTAAAAGTTTTTTAAGTGTGCAGGGAGTGCTGCTGGATGCTTGCAAGGCCTCAGATGGTAAAGGAAGGCCTCTGAAAAGACAGAAAATGCTGAAAATACTCAGCAGGTCAGGCAGCATCCGTGGAGAGAGAAACAGAGTTTACGTCTCAGTTCGAGATGCCGCCTGACCTGCTGAGTATTTCCAGCATTTTATGCTTTTATTTCAGAGTTACAGCATCCGCTTGCAGAGGGAAGTAGAAGAAGCAGAAGAGAAGGAAGCAGAAAGAAGGATGCAACCCAGACAGCCCCTTTCTGGTCGGTATATCTGGGATGAAATCGTCCGCCTGCGGTACCAGTGACACAACCCCAATTCCACTTTCAACATTTGTCCCACACCTTATCTCCCCTCTGTTACTGACCATCACAACGTCCTCTTGGCCACGATGCTGAAATAAAAACCACACAAAGCAAACTTTCCAATCCAACTTTATACATCTATCCATCCAATATGACATCAAGAAATCAACTAACCACCCTTGTGCATTCCCTTAGTAACTGTCTCGTGTGTGCCTTTGCCTCTCCTACTGATGTCATGTAGTGCGACCCCAGAGGCTGCAGCATGGCTGGTGGAAGGCTGCTGACTTTCAGTGGGGGATGCTGCAAATGGCCTTGCTGGTCGACCTTGAGGAGCTGGTGGCTGGGAATGTGAAATCGAGTGATGGTGTTTCTTCTTCTTCTTCTTTTCTCTCGCACATCTCCCTCTTCTTGGTCAATCACTGGCTGGGCAGGCTGCATTTCTTGGGTGTGTGTGAAATAAGGAAAGCACAAGGGTGGAGTTGTGGTGGGGAGAGGGCGGGAAAGCAAGAGGTGCATGCCAGAAGGAGGATACCAGCATCTTGTACCCTTTCAGCCCCACCGCTGGCCAAGGGCTCAACCATGCTCCTGCCAAGACTGGCCAGCACCGTCTCCTCCAAGGGGGTGAGGTGGAGCTAGGAATGGGAGGTGTGCTTCGTGATTGCTGCAGATTGCTGGGAGGTGAGTGATTGGGTGGGGAGTTGTGCATTGTGAAGTGTGTGAGGCTAGTGGCTCAGTTGGTCGGAGACAGCTTTTAAAGATGCATTCACTGATCTTGACCACTGGTCTGAGGTCATGAAGCTTCTTTGGGCACTGGAGCCAGGTGGTGGGGGCGACACTGCTGGCAGTGACGGCCTTGGTGATTGGGTCCCACATCCTTCTTTCTGGAGGGCCTCCTGGCCCCTGTGGGTAGAGGGCCGCTCTTGCAGTGTTGACCCCCTGCACAAACCTGGAGTGCTGTGTGCGAGACCCTGGGTGCCCCTTCCCAGGCTTGCTGAGCCATTTGTGTTAGTGCTGAAGCACTTTTCCCATTTTTTGAGGTGTGGAAGGCAGTTCAGCTTTAAGAGCTGAAGTCTGCCATTTGGGAATTCTTTTAAATGTTAATTTTTTTCAGAAGGCAGTTGAGCTCTAAGGGCTAAAGACTGCCCATTATTCAATGATTTTTATTTTTTTCATTTTAGAAGGCAGTTCCCCTTTAAGGGGCCGAACTGCTCTCTAAAAAATGACAGACCTGCTTTAAGAGAACGCTGAACGCTGTTCTTGCTGCATTGACTCTAGGGCCATGCTGCATTGGGGTCTCCTGCCGGGACTAACGCCACCAGCACGGCCTTGCATGGTATGTTTAGTGCTGGGCTAATGTTAATTAGGAACCGGCGCTGATATCCCAGTCCTCCCTGCGCCATCAATTTCGCCGGCCATTAACTCCAGCCCGTGGTGGCACCGACAGGTTTTTAGTAATTTTGAATTTCGAGACCAATCACTTTACTCGACCTGTGACTCTAGACAGGATAACTGATCGGCTCTGTGATTGGTTACTTTAGCCTACTAACTTTTTGGGGGCTTCAGAAGGCTCAGAGGCCTTTCAAGGACATAAAGAATGGAATTTCCTACAGAAGCCCGGGAACTCCCGGACCTGGGGTCTCCAACCCTCCAGGATTGGCCTGGAGTCTCCAGGAATTAAAGATGCAGTAGATGTAATATATCTAGATTTCCAAAAGGCTTTCAATAAGGTACCACATAATAGACAAGTGAATAAGGTCGGAGCATGCCGAGCCTGGGGAGAAGTAGCAGAATGGATTGCTAGCTGGCTGCAAGACAGAAAGCAGAGAGTGGGGATAAAGGGTAGCTATTCACAGTGGCAGAAGGTGGGAAGTGGGGTCCCACAAGGATCAGTGCTGGGTGGGACCACTGTTCGCAATTTATATTAACAATTTAGACGTTGGAATCAAAAGCACAATTTCTAAATTTGCAGACAATACCAAATTGTGGGGGGGGGGATAGTCAATACTGAGAAAGACTGCAACATATTACAAGAAGACATTAATGAACTTGCAGAATGGGCATAAAATTGGCAAATTATTTTCAACATAGATAAATGTGAGTCATTACATTTTGGTAAGAAAAATAAGGAGGTCACATGTTACTTGGAAAAAAAGAATCTAAATGGGGTTGAAGAGCAAAGGGATCTCGGAGTACAAATACACAAATCACTGAAAGTTGCGCCACAGGTTAACAAGGCCATAAAAAAAAAAACAAGCACTAGGGTTTATTTCTAGAGGATAGAATTGTGAAGTGGGGAAGTTAAGCTAAACTTGTATCGAACCTTGGTTAGACCACACTTGGAGCACTGCGTACAGTTCTGGTCACCATATTGTAAAAAGGATATAGAGGCACTGGAGAGGGTGCAGAGAAGATTTACAAGGATGATACCAGAAATGCGAGGGTATACATATCAGGAAAGGATGAACAGGCTGGGTCTCTTTTCCCTTGAAAAAAGAAGGCTGAGGGGTGACCTAATAGAGGTCTTTAAAATGATGAAAGGTTTTGATAGAGTGGATACAGAGAGAATGTTTCCACTTGTGGGGAAGAGCATAACTAGAGGCCGTCAATATAAGATAGTCACCAAGAAATCCAATAGGGAATTCAGGAGAAACTTCTTTACCCAGAGAGTGGTGAGAATGTGGAACTCGCTCCCACAGGGAGTGGTTGAGGCGAATAGTATCGATACATTTAAGGGGAGGCTGGACAAACACATGAGGGAGAAGGGAATAGATGATAGAGTTAGATGAGGAAGGATAGGAGGAGGATCGAGTGAATCATGAACGCTGGCATGGACTGTAATTAAAACAGAAAATGCTGGAGATACTCAGCAGGTCAGGCAGCATCTGTGGAGAGAGAAACAGAGTTAACGTTTCAGGTCGATAACCCTTCAGCAGCATGGGCTGGTTGGGCCGAATGGCCTGTTTCTGGGCCGTATATCCTGTGTAATTAATCTCCAGGACACGGATGCGAGCAACACCTGGGAGAAAAGTCATGGGGACAATAAAAAACTGTTTCCTTTAAAAAAAAAATCTTTACAAAAGTTTTGTTTATGAGTTATAAAAATATTGAGCATGGGGAAAAAAAGATTGTTTGAGAGTCAAGAATTATCCAATCAGAAGAGTCTGTTTGCTTTTTGATTGGCCGTGGGAAGGCGGGGCGGGGATGGACGTGTCGAGCAACCAATGGCGGGAGTGGGGGGGGAGGAGCCATTGGAGGCCGGAGGTCATGTGATGAAACCTTCAGTAATATGTCCAACCCGAGTTGGCGAAGCTCCACTAACCTGCCCCCTTGAAGTGGTGGTTGGGGGGGGGGAACGGATTCCATCCCATAATCCACCCCCTCCCACCCCAGGTGAAAATCAGGCTTTCTGCCCTCTCTAAACACAGGGATTCTGGGGCTGGTTTCCAGATGTAAAACTTGTCATCGACACTAGACAGATCACGGCTCAGCAAATATAGAAATATGTCCAGCGAGACAAAAAAAGTCGTGTGTACAAATCAAATGGGTTTGTTAGTCAATGGTTCTAATCCCTTCACCACTGATCAGACCAGTTGTATAGAACTACATAGAATTTACAGAATAGAAACAGGCCATTCTGTCCAACTGGTCTGTGCCGGCATTTATGCGCCACACAAGTTTCCTATCAACAAAAAGCTGTTGAGGCTGGGGGACAATTGAAAATTTCAGAACTTACATTTTTCTTGGGTAAGGGTATTAAGGGTTACAGAACCAAGGCGGGGAGATGGAGTTACGATACAGATCAGCCATGATCTAATAGAATGGCGGAACAGGCTCGAGGGGCCGAAAGGCGCTCCGGGTAAATATTAATTTTTTTTTAACGACTACTTGATTTTAAAAAAAAATTCTGTTCTCCTCCTCGCCAACATACGCTCGCCAGTTCATCAGTCAAACTGCGAGAGACAGGTGGTAGAATGATGTAAGCCAAGGGAACGCAACCGGAACTTGTCTGTTCCTACTATTGGGATCGTTCTGCGGCTCACTAACTTATCCATTTTCAGATCATATTGGGAGTTGACTTTATCAAACTCTCAGCTACATAGGATAATTTTGCGCGGGTTGGGAGGACTAAAATGGTGGCTGTGTTTTTGGATTATTGGACTATCCCATTTTGCTTTAATGTTCTCTTGCAGGTTCAAGCTGCTAAATCGATGGTTGACAACCATTCTCCTGAAATCTATGCTCATCTTCACCTGAAATTTAAGAAGCTGAAGGTAACGCTTGTCCTGTTTATTTCCTGTTCATTTCCGTCTCTTATTTCCTCCACCTTTTTTTCTATTGTCGCTGGTGTGAGGTCGTTCTCTCCCCAGGACTGCGCGCTTTCCCGTGCCAGCGTGACTGAGATCAGGAACTCATCCCATGGGGCAATTGCTATTAAAAAACGTCAATGAAACCAAGCAAAGTGTAAAAGGAGCCCCGATCATCATATCTATATTTTTTATCCACACTTTTTGTTTGTGCCTCCTGTTCTTCTCTCCCACAGGGCAGCTGTCTTTCATTCTGCCAGCGCAATTCACACTTCATCTCGAGCCATCCTTTGTTTCTTAACCTGTCCCATTACCGTCTCGTCTCACCTTGAATATCTCTCAATGTCTCTTAACCTCTCCTGCCTTCCACCCTATCACTGACCTTCCCTTTTGTTCTTTCATCCCCTCCCCCATTTCCCAGCCCCTACACTTGCTTAAAAATCTGTTCCATTTCCTGCTTTTTTCCAGTTCTGACGAAAGGTCATCGACCTGAAACGTTAACTCTGTTTCTCTCTTCACAGATGCTGCCTGACCTGCTGAGTATCTCCAGCATTGTCTGTTTTTATTTCAGATTTCCAGCATCTGCAGTATTTTCTTTTTGTAAAAGGAGCCCGTCGGGAGCATGAACCTACGTTGGACACCAAGCCGGTGCTAAAACTACCAATAAGGAAAAATTATCCAGGGTAGACATAGAGAAGATGTTTCGTCTTGTGGGGAGTCCAAAACTAGGGGCCATAAATATAAGTTAGTCACTAATAAATCCAAGAGGGAATTCAGGAGAAACTTCTTTACCCAGAAAGTGGTGAGAATGTGGAACTCGCTACCACAGGGAGTGGTTGAGGTGAATAGCAGAGATGCCTTTAAGGGGAAGCTGGATAAACACATGAGGGAGAAGAGAATAGAAGGATATGCTGATGGGGTGAGATGAAGAGGGGTGGGAGGAGGCTCGTGTGGAACAGAAACACCGGCACGGACCAGTTGGGCCGAATGGCCTGTTTCTGTGCTGTAGATTCTATGTTTATTCGCGCACTGTTATTGATTGTAAAGGAGATTGAATCAAGTAAATCTGGCACAAAGTCTTGTGTCTCTAAGTACAGCTGCTACCCATGATTATGCACGTGGCCCTCTCAGGGTCTGTCGGAAGTGCTGGTTCAGCTTATTTTACGTAGCCTGCTCGTGTTAAGATGTGGAAAAATCTTAACAGGATTGAGTGACACTGGGAAACAGTGGGAAAGTACCGCACGCAGTGCTAATAACAGCAAGACACCTAGTTAACACATTCCCCAGCACAGGTGGTGTTGTTTACCACTGGGGCAGCACGTCAGGGGTGAAATGTTGGTGGGAAATAATTGGAATTTGTGCCAAAATATGGGATGGAAAATCACAATGTGCCAGCACAAATGGTGAGGTGATTTTTAAATTTAATTCATTCTCGGGATGTGGGCATCGCTGGAAAGTGAAATTGTGGATATCTGAAACACTGAGTTCCACGTCACTCCACCATTAAAAAATGTAATTACCCCCTCCTTCAGTTACCTCCCCTCCTCTCCCGAAGGTGCGGAGCCACCCTGTGTCACAGTTCAAGCCCCACTCCAGGGACTTGAGCACATAATCCAGGCTGACACTCCAGTACTGAGGGAGCGCTGCACTGTCGCAGGGGCAGTACTGAGGGAGCGCCGCACTGTCGGAGGGGCAGTACTGAGGGAGCGCCGCACTGTCGGAGGGGCAGTACTGAGGGAGCGCCGCACTGTCGGAGGGGCAGTACTGAGAGAGTGCTGCACTGTCGGAGGGGCAGTACTGAGAGAGTGCTGCACTGTCGGAGGGGCAGTACTGAGGGAGTGCTGCACAGTCAGAGGGGCAGTACTGAGAGAGCGCTGCACTGTCGGAGGGGCAGTACTGAGGGAGCGCCGCACTGTTGGAGGGGCAGTACTGAGGGAGCGCCGCACTGTCGGAGGGGCAGTACTGAGGGAGCGCCGCACTGTCGGAGGGGCAGTACTGAGGGAGCGCCGCACTGTCGGAGGGGCAGTACTGAGGGAGTGCTGCACTGTCGGAGGGGCAGTACTGAGGGAGCGCTGCACTGTCGGAGGGGCGGTACTGAGGGAGTGCTGCACTGACGGAGGGGCAGTACTGAGGGAGCGCTGCACTGTCGGAGGGGCAGTACTGAGGGCGCGCCACACTGTCGGAGGGGCAGTACTGAGGGAGCGCCGCACTGTCGGAGGGGCAGTACTGAGGGAGCGCCGCACTGTCGGAGGGGCAGTACTGAGGGAGCGCCGCACTGTCGGAGGGGCAGTACTGAGGGAGCGCCGCACTGTCGGAGGGGCAGTACTGAGGGAGCGCCGCACTGTCGGAGGGGCAGTACTGAGGGAGCGCCGCACTGTCGGAGGGGCAGTACTGAGGGAGCGCCGCACTGTCGGAGGGGCAGTACTGAGGGAGCGCCGCACTGTCGGAGGTGCCGTCTTTCAGATGAGACGTTAAACCGAGGCCCCGTCTGCTCTCTCAGGTGGATGTAAAAGATCCCACGGCATTATTTAAAGAAAAACAGGAGAGTTCTCTGTGGTGATCCCTCAACCAACATCACTAAAACAGATTATCTGGTCATTATCACATTCCTGTTTTTGAGAGATTGCAGTGCACAAATTGGCTGCCTCGTTATCTACATTACAACAGTGACTAGACTTCAAAAATACTTAATTGGCTGTAAAGTGCTTTGGCATGTGCTGAGGTCATGAAAGGCGCTATAGAAATGCAATACAGTATAAAGTCCTTTTTTGTGGGCGGGGCGGGGGGGGGGCGGCGGCACAGTCAGTTTCTGTAACAGGCAGCTGTGGCCTGAAAGTCGGTTTCACCTCCTTCAATGTAAGACGTGAATTTGTACTTTCATACAAGGATCATAGTTGAAAGGAGCTGATTTTATTTTATATTTAACATCACAGCTTGAGGAAGAGAGACTCTCCATCATTGAGAGAGATAACCAGCTATTGCTGAACAAGATGTCTAAAATCATGAGGACCACAGGACGAATTGACAACAAGAATGAATATAAATTGAAAAGGTGCCATTCCTGATTTTTACTCCTCCTTTGTGGATGTGCATTCTGACAGTAATTATTTAGCTGTGCGTCAATGGGGTTTCAGAACTGTGGCAGCCATTCTATTGAGCAAGCACGGTCCCTGAATTGTGAATTTATAGATTCTTTTGTTGCCCATCTAGGATCGCCAACCCTCCGGGATTTCCCTGGAGTCTCCTGGAATTGAAGCTTATTCTCCAGGACACGGCCACCAGCAACACCCAGGACCAAAATCATAGTGGCATTAAAGAAAATTGTGTTATTTTATCATTTTTATAGAATCATACAATCATACAGCACACAAGGAGGCCATTCGGCCCATTGTGCCTGTGCCAGTTCTTTGGTAGAGCTATCCAATTAGTCCCACACCCCTTCATCCCTGATGGTGAGAGGAAAAATATCAACCAAAATAATGGTCTATCGGCCCAGTTCCATACAGTCATGGTGCAATTGAGCATCATTATCCCCAAGTTTGTCTGGGCTGACATTCCTGGTGCCGTATTGAGGAAGCGCCACACTGTCAGGACTGAGTGAGCGCCGCACTGTCGGAGGGGCAGTACTGAGGGAGCGCCGCACTGTCGGAGGGGCAGTACTGAGGGAGCGCCGCACTGTCGGAGGGGCAGTACTGAGGGAGCGCCGCGCTGTCGGAGGGGCAGTACTGAGGGAGCGCCGCACTGTCGGAGGGGCAGTACTGAGAGAGTGCTGCACTGTCGGAGGGGCAGTACTGAGAGAGTGCTGCACTTTCGAAGGGGCAGTACTGAGGGAGCGCCGCACTGTCGGAGGGGCAGTACTGAGGGAGTGCCGCGCTGTCGGAGGGGCAGTACTGAGGGAGCGCTGCACTGAAAGAGGGGCAGTACTGAGGGAGTGCTGCACTGTCGGAGGGGCAGTACTGAGGGAGCGCCGCACTGTCGGAGGGGCAGTACTGAGGGAGTGCCGCGCTGTCGGAGGGGCAGTACTGAGGGAGCGCTGCGCTGTCGGAGGGGCAGTACTGAGGGAGCGCCGCGCTGTCGGAGGGGCAGTACTGACAGAGGGGCAGTACTGAGGGAGTGCTGCACTGTCGGAGGGGCAGTACTGAGGGAGCGCTGCACTGAAAGAGGGGCAGTACTGAGGGAGTGCCGCACTGTCGGAGGGGCAGTACTGAGGAAGCGCCACACTGTCAGAGGGACAGTACTGAGGGAGTGCTGCACTGTTGGAGGGGCAGTACTGAGGGAGTTCTGCACTGTCGGAGGGGCAGTACTGAGGGAGCGCTGCACTGTCGGAGGGGCAGTACTGAGGGAGCGCCGCACTGTCGGAGGGGCGGTACTGAGGGAGCGCCGCACTGTCGGAGGGGCAGTACTGAGGGAGCGCTGCACTGTCGGAGGGGCAGTACTGAGGGAGTGCCGCGCTGTCGGAGGGGCAGTACTGAGGGAGCGCTGCGCTGTCGGAGGGGCAGTACTGAGGGAGCGCCGCGCTGTCGGAGGGGCAGTACTGACAGAGGGGCAGTACTGAGGGAGTGCTGCACTGTCGGAGGGGCAGTACTGAGGGAGTGCCGCACTGTCGGAGGGGCAGTACTGAGGAAGCGCCACACTGTCAGAGGGACAGTACTGAGGGAGTGCTGCACTGTTGGAGGGGCAGTACTGAGGGAGTTCTGCACTGTCGGAGGGGCAGTACTGAGGGAGCGCTGCACTGTCGGAGGGGCAGTACTGAGGGAGCGCCGCACTGTCGGAGGGGCAGTACTGAGGGAGCGCTGCACTGTCGGAGGGGCAGTACTGAGGGGCAGTACTGAGGGGGCGCTGCACTGTCGGAGGGGCAGTACTGAGGGAGTGCCGCACTGTCGGAGGGGCAGTACTGAGGGAGCACCGCACTGTCGGAGGGGCAGTACTGAGGGAGCGCCGCACTGTTGGAGGGTCAGTACTGTGGGAGCACTGCACTGTTAGACGTGCCGTCGTTTGGATGTGACGTTAAACCAAGGCCCCGTCTGCTCTCTCAGGTGGATGTAAAAGATCCCGCGGCACTATTTTGAATAAGAGCAGGAGAGATCTCCCCGTTGTCCTGGCCAATATTTCCTCAACTGGTCATTCGTGGGATCTTGCTTTGTGCAAATTGGTTGCTGTGTTTGCCCATGCAATAACAGTGACTGCACTTTTAAAGTAATTCATCAGCTGTGAAGCCCTTGGGGAGGTCCTGAGGACTGAATAAAGGGCTGGATTAACGCGAGCTTTTTCTTAAATTGCCATCTTTTCATAAATCAGTTTGAACAGTGTAAATCGTCAACGAGAGCTGCTGAGAGTCAGTCGCGAGAACAAGACCATCCTGGAACGCCTCAAGCAGGTCGAGCCTCAGTACGATCATCTCAAATGGCACGAGGACTGGTATAAAACTGAGAGACACATGGACAGCATTGCTCGGTACCCCCGTGGCTGGTACCTTGCACAGACCTCAAAGGTAACGGCCTCGATCTCCGAGGGACACCAGCGTGCTCCCCTGCCCACCCTGTGCGACGCACCACCTGCTGGAACACGAGACGGCGAATACTTCGATTCGCTCCACTCTCTTGATTCTTTTCCAGCAGCGCTTCTGCAGGACACCCCACCTTGCAGCCTCCAGAATGTCCTAAAGCCGTCATTGTGTGTTGTTCACGCTGATGTTAAGCGGGCAATGTAACTCCTGTAATCAGTCAGGCTGTTCAAAAGATCTGTATACTATGAGGCTACAACCCCCCGCGATCTCTGCGCTCCTCCAATTCTGGCCTCTTGTGCATCCCCGATTTCCATCGCTCCACCATTGGCGGCCGTGCCTTCAGCTGCCGAGGCCCCGAGCTCTGGAATTCCCCCCTAAACCTCTCCGTCCCTCTCTGCTCCTTTAAGACGCTCCCTTAAACCTCCCTCTTTGACCAACCTTTTGCTCACCTGTCCTAATATCTCCTTATCATTTTTGCCTAATGATGCTCCTGGGAAGTGCCCTGGGACCAATGTTTCCTTTAAGCTGTGCGGCCATGCAGTGCTCTGGACGCCCCCCCGCCGCCGCCTCTTCAAAAGTACTTCATTGGCTGTGAAGCACTTTGGGACGTCCTGAGGTGGTGAAAGGTGCTGGAGAAATACAGGTCTTTTCTTTTTCTTGTTCCCTTCTTAGGTACAAAGCAAAGTACTGGACTTTTTTATGCATAATTCTGAGAGTAACGTTTAACTTAGCAGAAAAATCTGTGTGTGTTTGTCTGGGTTTTGAGAATTTAAAATTATTCAGCTTGTTTTTAAATTCATTCACTGTGTGTTTTTCTTTTCCTAATCCACATTTTACCCCCACCCCCCCCCCCCCCCCAGCCCAAATCGAAAGCAGGCAAAGGCGCATCGGCAAAGGATCCCGAAAAGAGCAAAAAACGTACAAGCATGGGGCGCGAAGTAAAGGAGAGCGGGAGACGCGGAGCAAAGAGAGAGACCTCGATCAGCTCCACATGTACACCTCGGAGACCAATCCTCTCCCTCGAGATTAATTCATCTTTAAAAAACTCAGCCCTTCAAATGACAGGTGAAGCTGAAAATCCCCCCCAGGCCGAGGTTTGATTTCACAAGTGTAGTCGCGCCTGTCATTACTTTGTGTGGGAAAGATTTTCAAACTCGTAACTTAGATCGGACACGCCTCATTCACGCTTTTCCCAATTTTCCATCAAGCAAGGTTTCGTGTCAAGTGCACCGATTCGGCAAATTTACCTCCAGAATTTCAACTGTTCAGGAGGATCAGCGAGTTCACAGGGGGTGATTGGGTGGGGGAGGGGTGATTGGGGGGAGGGGGGTGATTGGGGGGGAGGGGGACATTGAGCAGGGGAGGGGGATTGGGTGGGGAAGGGGGTGATTGGGGGGAGGGGGGATTGGGCTGGGGAAGGGTGATGGGGAGGGGGGGGGAGGGGTGATTTGGGTGGGGGAGGGGGGATTGGGGCGGAGGGGGATTGGGCGGGGGGCGGGGGGGATTGGGGGGAGTGGGTGATTGGGGGGGAGGGGGGATTGGGGCGGAGGGGGATTGGGTGGGGGCAGGGGGATTGGGGGGGGAGGGGGTGATGTGGGGGGAGGGGGTTTGGGTGGGGGAGGGTTGATTGGGGGGGAGAGTTGATTGGGGGGGAGGGGGGTGATTGGGTGGGGGATTGGGCGGGGGAGGGGGTGATTGGGTGGGATGGGGGGATTGGGCGGGGAGGGTTGATTGGGGGGAGGGGGGATTGGGCGGGGGAGGGTTGATGGGGGGAGGGGGGATTGGGCAGGGAGGGTTGATGGGGGGAGGGCGGGATATTGGGGGAGGGGGATTGGGCGGGCGGGGATTGGGTGGGGGAGGGGGGATTGGGAGGGGGAGGGGTGATTGGGCGGGGAGGGGTGATTGGGAGGGGAGGATTGGGGGGGATTGGGGGAGGGGGGATTGAGGGGGAGGGGTGATTGGGCGGGGGTGGGGTGATTGAGCGGGGGAGGGGGGGGATCGGGGGGAGGGGGGGGATTGGGCGGGGGAGGAGTGATTGGGCAGGGGGTGGGGTGATTGGTCGGTGGAGGGGGGATTTGCCGGGGGAGTAGTGATTAGGCGGGGAGGGGTGATTGGGCGGGGAGGGGGGGATTAGGCGAGGGAGGGGTGATTTGGCGGGTGAGAGGTGATTGGGGGGGAGGGGGTGATTGGGCGGGGAGGGGTGATTGGGGGGAGGGGGTGATTGGGCGGGGGAGGGGGATGGGGGATTCGGTGGGGGGGGGGGTGGAGGGTGTGCAAAACCGTAAGAAAATTCTGTAAAATGATGGCGAGTACATATCATCAAGACAAGAGAGCACAGAATTTAATAGAAGTTGCATCAATGCAAACGTGTTCATGTGTTTATTTTTGGGGCTCGAGTGAAATAAAGTTGCTGCATTTTACGATTCATTTGCTGTGTAATTGAATACGATCGCTGGGTGTCAATACCCCCACACTCTGGGAGGGGAAATTTTAAATGTGAGAGACCCTTCAGTGTGTGTGTGTGAGATGATATAATCGGCCAGTGTGTGAAGGGCGGCTTTGCTTTTGCCATTTTACAGATGTTTGTTCGGCACCCTTGCCGGTGACTGGTCAGTGTCCGCCACTCCCATCACCAGCTCTTAGTCTCGAGGCCAATGTTTTAACTTGGGTTATTTTCACTCACCTACTCCACCCAGTTCACCTCCACCCACAATAAACCACACAGTGCAGAAAACACATCTTGCAACAGATAACAACTTGTGCCTTTTTATTTTTCTTCAAAGTAATTCACAACAAGTGCACACATCAGACAATGTGTTGCATCTTCGCACACAAAAAACAACTCCACCCATCCTGCACCAAAGTGAAAGATCATTTCGTACAAAGTACGTGTCTGTCGGCTATTTGGACAGCGAGTTGTTGTGATCTGGAATGCGCTGCCTGAAAGGGTGGTGGAAGCAGAATCAATAGTAACTTTCAAAAGGGAATTGGATAAATACTTGAAAAGGAAACATTTACAGGGCTGTGGGGAAAGGAGCAGGGGGGGAGTGGGACTAATTGGAGAGCTCTTTCAAAGAGCCGGCACAGGCACGATGGGCCGAATGGCCTCCTTCTGTGCTGTATCATTCTATGATGGAACCTGCAGATATTTGGGGTTCATCTTTGACACAACAGTTATCTTTTCTTCACTGTGCTGTTTTGAAGGTACAAACATAAAGAAACACTTGGCCCATCTTTTTCATCACAGCCTCTACCCCATCCATTTAATGTCCTCTGGGAAGTTTATCTGTAAATAACACTCTGATACACAAACATAATCCAAGAAAACCCCAGAATATTTAACCCATCTCCATTATTCGGGAACCATTGCATCGCACACAGTAATAAATCATCTCAGTCTATAACCTACAGTCTTAATCTCAACTAAATATTTATCCGGCTCTTTTTTTGAAGGAATTAATCCGCGCATCATCAATTGCTTTAACTGGGAGTCTGTCCCATAGACCACCACTCTGACAGGGGAAAAAATATTTTAATCGTCACCTGTTCATTTTGAGCCCCGTCCCTTTCTACACTCACAATCTGTATCTGGAAGTGGCTGACGGCCATCGTTGTGCCTGGCCTCTTCTTGCAAGGCACCTCCTGTGACGTGAAACACTTTGAGAAAGCGCATTAAGCTGAGACTACCTCTGATGTTCTTCATACAAAGGGTGGTGGAAATCTGCAACTCTCCCCCAGAAAGCTGATGAGGCTAGGGGGTCAACAGAAAAGTTCAAAACTGACACTGATAGGGCGCAAAATTAAATTGCTTTGCCCGGGTGCGGCGCTGTTACCGCCTCCCGTGAAATTCAGCGGTAAACGTTAGCACCTCATGGCGCTGCGCCTCCGGCGGTGACATCATCGCCGTGCGCAGCGCCTCGCTCGCGCCCCGGCCGTGAACTTCGGTAGCGCCCTGACTTACTGCCGGACGCTAAGTCCAACAGGGTCAGGGGGGCCTACTTGCAGCCGGGGCAGCGATAATTAAAGGGGAGGAGCCGGCAGCCATGTTTTTGTTGCTGGCCGCCTGCCAGCACCTGCCCCCTCTGCCGTCCCCGGCCTCCTCTACAGCCCCCATGCGGGGGCTCTTTTGCTGGCACTCCGATCCCTGGTGGCCCCGCTGGGCCCCAGGCCGCTAGGCCCCTCCCCTTTAATAAGGGGCGGGGCCTGCAGTACGGCGGCACGTAGCACACCGATATTCCCTGGTAACGCCCCAAGAGGGAGGGGGAGCGTTTCCAGTAGTGCCCCACCTTCCTCTTGGGGTACTACCAGTGAATTTTGGGCACGGGGCGCCAACTTTTTCAGGCTCAAAGGGGGCGCACCCAAATTTTTGCCCCATAGATTTTAGTTGGTTAATGGTATTAAGGGTTCTGGAACCAAGGCGGGTAAATGGAGTTCGGTCACAGGTCAGCCATGATCTAACTGAATGGTGGATCAGGCGCGAGGGGCTGAATGGCCTCCTCCTGTTCCTATGAGCATTTTCCAGCTTTTACCAACCTTACAGTGTCCTGGGGCCAATATTTATCCCTCAACCAATGTCACTAAAACAGATTATCTGGTCATTATATTGCTGTTTGCGGGAGCTTGCTGTGCGCAAATTGGCTGCCGCGTTTCCCACATTACAACAGTGACTATACGTCAAACAGTACTTCATTGGCTGTAAAGCGCTTTGGGACGTCCGGTGGTCGTGAAAGGCGCTATAGAAATGCAAGTCTTTCTTAGTTTCCCCCTCTCCCATGGCCTCACCTGCTTGTCTGCCTACAGTTTCCAGTGCCACCTGGCCCTGTGGGCTGGGAGTTTTCCGTGACGGTGCTCCTTCCCCTGGTTGCATTTTTCTGGTACTGGTTTGGGTCAAGTGAGAGAGAAAAGACAATGGCCCAGAATTTCCTCGGAGCTTATCCTGCTCCTGCACCGTAACCTTGCTGGAAGTGCAGAAACCCTGTTTACGGGAGTTTAGTGGCGTTTCCGCAGTACTCCCAGCAAAGTTACGGTAGCAGAGCGGGAACAGCTCCGAGGAGATCCTGGGGCAATGTTGAAGCAGGCAGGCAGTGACTAGTGGGGTACCGCAGGGATCGGCCCTAGGACCCCAGCTATTCACAATATATATTCATGATCCAGACGAGGGAACTAGATGTAATATCTCCAAGTTTGCAGACGACACAAAGCTGGGTGGGCGTGTGTGCTGTGAGGAGGATGCCGAGAAACTCCAGTATGATTTGGACAGGTTGGGTGATTGGGCAGATGCATGGCAGATGCAGTATAATGTGGATAAATACGAGGTTATCCGCTTTGGTGGCAAAAACAGGAAGGCAGATTATTAGCTGAACGACAATAGATTGGGAAAAGGGGAAGTGCAACGAGACATGGGTGTCCTTGTGCACCAGTCGCTGAAGGTAAGCATGCAGGTGCAGCAGGCGGTTAAGAAGGCAAATGGTATGTTGGCCTTCGTAGCGAGAGGATTTGAGTACAGGAGCAAGGATGTCTTGCTGCAGTTGTACAGGGCCTTGGTGAGACCACACCTTGAGTATTGTGTGCAGTTTTGGTTGCCTTATCTGAGGAAGGATGTTCTTGCCATGGAAGCGAAGATTCACCAGACTGATACCTGGAATGGCAGGAATGACGTATGAAGAGAGATTGGGTCGATTAGGCTTATATTCGTTAGAGTTTAGAGGGGATCTCATTGAAACTTATAAAATTCTAACAGGACTAGACAGACTAGATGCAGGAAGGATGTTCCCGATGGCGGGGGAGTCCAGAACCAGGGGTCACAGTCTAAGGATAAGGGGTAAGCCATTTAGGACTGAGATGAGGAGGAATTTCTTCACCCAGAGAGTGGTGAACCTGTGGAATTCTCTGCCACAGAAGGCAGTAGAGGCCAATTCATTAGATATATTCAAGAAGGAGTTGGATATATTTCTTAAGGCTAAAGGGACCAAGGGATATGGGGAGAAAGCAGGGACAGGGTACTGAATTTGGATGATCAGCCATGATCGCATTGAATGGCGGAGCAGGCTCGAGGGGCCGAATGGCCGACTCCTGCTCCTATGTTTCAATGAAGCACAGGTGCATTGCCCCTTTAACTGAAGTGCCCTTGAGACTAGCAATAGTCCCTGTAGTGGCCGTGTGAGTCAGCAGAGTGCTTGTGAGTTCAGATGGTGCTTGTGTGTTTGCAGAAGTTCCCCTTTCCAGACGTGAATTCCCCCGACAAACAAAAACCGTCAGAGAAAGAATATGAGAGGAATGAGAGGGAGTGCCTGCAAGGAAGCAGATTCAATGGTAACTTTCAAAAGGGGAATTGGATCAATACTTGAAACGGAAAAATTTGCAGGGCTGTGGGGAAAGAGCAGGGGGGAATGGGACTAATTGGAGAGCTCGTTCAAAGAGCCGGCACAGGCACGATGGGCCGAATGGCCTCCTCCTGTGCTGTGTGATTCTATGATTCTATGTATGGGGGGTTGTGATGGATCTATGGGTAGAGAATGTTGATGACAATGGAGCCTTGACTTACCTTGGCTGACTGGGTAAGGTCATTGAACCTCTTTCTGCACTGATTGGCAGTGCTTGGTGTGGTGCAGCTTTCACGGACTGTTCTGCCACTTCTCTCTCACGGCCTGACCCACCCTCAGTGCTCAACAGTCTATCGGGCCCTGACTTCAGCCAGCAATATCTCTGAGGATAAGAACATAAGAAATAGGAGCAGGAGTCGGCCATTCGGCCCCTCGAGCCTGCTCCGCCATTCAATAAGATTATGACTGATCATCGACCTCAACTCCACTTTCCCGCCCGCTCCCCATATCCCTTGACTCCCTTATAGTTCAAAAATCTGTCTCTCTCCACCTTAAATATATTCAGTGACCCAGCCCCCACAGCTCTCTGGGGAAGAGAATTCCAAAGATTCACGACCCTCAGAGAGAAGAAATTTCTCCTCATCTCTGTTTTAAATGGGCGACCCCTTATTCTGAAACTATGTCCCCGAGTTCTAGATTCCCCCACGAGGGGAAACATCCTCTCTGCATCTACCCTGTCGAGCCCCCTCGGAATCTTATATGTTTCAACAAGATCCCCTCTCATTCTTCTAAACTCCACTGAGTATAGGCCCAACCTGCTCAACCTTTCCTCACAAGACAACCCCTTGCTGTATCCGAGCACCCGCACCAACATGCTACCTCCCTCCCTCCCAGTGATGCAATGCCATCAGGTACGGCATTCCTACTACAGACCCGTCTTGAATTAATTAAGACACAGCGCTGGGTTTGCAGCAGAATCTCATGGGCAGGAAATCATGCCAATAATGTACAAGAGGGCGGGGCTTCGACGGGAGAGCTAGTGTGCCAACAACAACAACTTGTATTTATATAGCGCCTTTAATGTAGTAAAATGTCCGAAGGTGCTCCAGAGGAGTGATTATCAAACAAAATTTGACACCGAGCCACATAAGGAGACATTAGGGCAGGTGAAGGTTTTAAGGAGCGTCTTAAAGGAGGAGAGAGAGAGGCGGAAAGGTTTAGGGAGGGAATTCCGGAGCTTAGGGCCGTGGCAGCTGAAGGCACGGCCACCAAAGGTTGAGCGATTATAATCAGGGATGCTCAAGAGGGCAGAATTGGAGGTGCGCAGATATCTCGGGGGGTTATGGGGCTGGAGGAGGTTACAGAGATAGGGAGGGGCGAGGCCATGGAGGGATTTGAAAACAAGGATGAGAATTTTGAAATCGAGGCGCTGCTTAACCGGGAGCCAATGTAGGTCAGCGAGCACAGGGGTGATGGGTGAACGGGACTTGGTGCGAGTTAGGATACGGGCAGCAGAGTTTTGGATGACCGCAGGTTTACGTAGGGTGGAATGTGGGAGGCTGGCCAGGAGTGCGTTGGAATAGTCAAGTCTAGAGGTAACAAAGGCATGGGTGAGGGTTTCAGCAGCGGATGAGCTTTGATGAGCGAGTTAGTTACCAGAGTGGGGTTCCGATGGGAGAGTTAATGTACCAGAGAGATGGGAGAGCTAATTAACTAGAGGGAGAGGCATAAATGGGAGAGTTAGGGTTCTAGAGAGATGGGCTTCAATGGACAAAGAGCCTTTCCTTGTCTCTCTGTCTACTCATTTGATATGTTACTCATTATCTTTGGGCAACACCACCATCTGCTGTCAGGGAAATGGTACTACAGGACAAAGCAATGCTTTACCCCACTCACAGTACAGTACTGTAATCTAGGCTGACACTCCCAGTACAGTACTGAGGGAGTGCTGCACTGTCAGAGGAGCCGTCGTTCGGATGAGACGATAAACCGAGGTCCTGTCTGCTCTCTCAGGTGGACGTAAAAGATCCCATGGCCACTATTTCGAAGAAGAGCAGGGGGGAGTTCTCCCCGGTGACCTGACCAATATTCATCCCTCAATCAACATCACCAAAGCTGGGTGGGCGTGTGTGCTGTGAGGAGGATGCCGAGAAACTCCAGTGTGATTTGGACAGGTTGGGTGATTGGGCAGAAGCATGGCAGATGCAATATAACGTGGATAAATGCGAGGTTATCCACTTTGGTGTCAAAAACAGGAAGGCAGATTATTATCTGTGTTATATCCGTGTATCTTAATGTTGTGTCCTTCAATAATCAGACAACAGACTGCAGGGAACAATCAACAGGTGTTTACTGAATGAGGGTTCAAACTGCAACTGCCTGTACAGATCACTACTCAGGGTTTATATACAGGTGTGGTCACTGCCGGTACTACAGGATACAGGAGCTGTAAAAAGTAGTTCTCCCCCTTAAAGGTACATACATTACAATTCCTCCCCTTTTAGATTAACAGTACCATAACACTCATTTAACAATTAAATATCAAACTAATTACAATTAACACTTTTAACATGCAACATTAACTGAAAATAGTCTATTTATAAATTCAGTCTTTGGGGAGGCTTCCTGATTCTTTCTGGATAACGCCTTTCCCGAGTGTCTCGCTCTTGGTGCGGAGGCGATTCTAACACACTGTCGTCAGTTGATTCATCAGCTTCCAATGCTATTGTTTCTGAGGTAGATGCGACCTGTACGTCGGGTTCCTCACCAGGTACGTATGGCCGAGACATGGGGTTGACTCGTTCCTGTGACTCTAGGATCTGGTCAGCATGGCGTCTCTCAATGTTCTCCCCAACATCCACTGTGTACATTAGTGGCCCCTGCCATGTGCATATCGTTCCTGGTTGCCATTTCTCTGTTCGGTAGTCACGGGCCAAGACTGGTTGCCCTACATTCAAGCTCCTTGTCGGCTTCTCATTGATGTGCTGGAATTGCTTACTCTCAACATCTCTTCGTACATTTGGTCTGAGCAAATCCAGAGGAGATCTCAACCTTCGGTTAAAGAACATCATGGCCGGGGCCTGGTTGGTGACTGCATGTGTCGCATTTCTGTAGGCTAACAGGAAATTGTCCACCTTATGCTGCAGTGGAATGTCGTCATCGCACATGGCCTTAACTGCTTTTTTAAAGGTTTGTACGAACCTCTCAGCCAATCCATTTGTGGCTGGATGATACAGGGCGGATGTGTAATGCCTTACCCCATTCCTTTTCATAAATCTTCAAAACTCTTCGGACACAAACTGTGGTCCGTTATCAGAGCAAATCTGCTCTGGCAAGCCGTTCCTGGCAAAAATGGTCCGTAGGACTGCAATAGTTTTCTCCATGGTGGTGGAGGACATTTTGATTAACTCAGGCCATTTCGAGTGCGCATCCACGGCTATTAAAAACATTGAGTCCATGAATGGACCAGCAAAATCAATATGCACCCGTTGCCATGGAGATGAGGGCCACTCCCATGGGTGTAGAGGGGCATGTGGTGGTGCATTTTGGACCTTCTGGCATCCTGAGCAGCTCTTTGTCAGGTCCTCGATTTGCTGATCGATCCCCGGCCACCACACATAAGCCCTATCAAGGCTTTTCATTTTCACCCCTCCCAGATGACCTTCGTGAAGCTCATTGAGCACTCTCTCCCTTAACTTGGGTGGAATTACCACTCGGGATCCACACATCAAGGTCCCCTGGCATACTGACAGCTGTTCTCTTCTGGATGAGAATGCTGGCAACAGTGAGTCGCCATGTGCTGGCCATCCCTTCACCGTCAAATCATATACCCGAGACAGTGTCGGGTCATTTCGGGTCTCCTTCTCTATACCAACGTTAGTTACTGGCAAGCATTCAATTATAGTCGAATGAAATATTTCGACAGGATCCACTGCTGGTGCTTCCTCCACAGTAGGCAGTGGCAGGCGTGATAGCCCATCAGCGTTTCCATGCTGTTTTGTGCCCTTATACTCGATTTCATATTGGTGCGCCCCTAGAAAAAGGGACCATCTTTGTAGCCGTTGTGCAGTCGTCACTGGAACGCCCTTTTTTGGATTAAAGATGGAGACAAGTGGTTGGTGGTCAGTCAGCAAGGTGAACTTCTGCCCGTGCAGATAGTGATTGAACTTTTTCACTCCCCACACTAGGCTGAGGGCCTCCCTGTCAATCTGGGCGTAGTTACGCTCGGCTGAGGTTAGTGACCGAGACGCAAAGGCTACTGGCCTCTCCGAGCCGTCCGGGAATTTGTGCGACAGCACCGCTCCAATGCCATAGGGTGATGCATCACACGCCAACCGAATTGGTAGTGCTGGGTTGAAATGGGCCAACACCTCTTTTGATGTGATCAATGCTTTGCTGTTCTGGAAAGCTCGTTTACATTTGTCACTCCACTTCCATGGTACCCCCGTTTGCAGTAGGGTGTTCAGTGGGTGTAGTACGGTAGACAAATTCGGCAAGAACTTATGGTAGTAGTTCACCAGCCCGAGGAACGACCTCAGTTGTGACACATTTTCCGGTGCTGGAGCCTTGACTACTGCCTCAATCTTTTCAGGGGACTTATGTAACCCCTCTTTATCAATAACGTGGCCACAATATGAGATCTACTTCTGGAAAAACTTGCATTTGTGGCGATTAGCTCGGAGCCCATATTCCTTCAATCTAGTGAGCACCTGCTCCAGGTTGGCGAGGTGATCACTGTCATTTTCGCCCGTGACCAGGATGTCGTCCAAATAACACTGGGTCCCTGGAATCCCTTGCAGGACTTGTTCCATTGCCCTTTGCCAAATAGCCGGAGCTGATGCTACCCCGAACACCAGCCGGTTGTATTGATAGAGACCTTTATGAGCGTTGATCGTGAGGTACTGTTTCGAGGCTTCTTCTACCTCCATTTGCAGGTACGCCGTGGCCAGATCAATCTTAGTGAAGCGTTTCCCTCCAGATAGCGAGGCGAAAATATCTTCAATCTGCGGAAGCGGATATTGTACAGTGTGAAGGACTGGGTTCACTGTCACCTTAAAATCCCCACAGATGCGGACCTTCTTTGGTTCCCCAGGCGTATTACTCAACGACCTCTTCATTACAGGAATGATGGGTGTAGCCCACTCGCTCCAGTCCACTTTGGACAGTACTTCTGAACGTTCCAAACCTTCCAGCTCTGCTTCGACGGCTGGGCGGATCGCATAAGGTACCGGTCTGGCCTTAAAAAACGTTGGGCTTGCATTTTCCTCTATTTTGATCGTTGCTGTTATGCCTTTTAGTGTTCCGAGTCCCTCCTGGAACACTTGTGCGTCAGTTAGCATTTTTGACAGTCGTCCAGGTGTGACGTCGTCATCCTTTTTGGCATCTACAGTCAGTGCTTGTATGGAATGGCAATCTAGCTGTATCTTCCGGATCCATTCACGTCCTAGTAGTGGTGGTCCTCCATCTGGCAATACATATAGGTCCATTTTTGGTGTTTCCTTGCCGTTATATATAACGTTCACCCTTTTTTTTCCTTTGGGGTAGACTTTTTGCCCCGTGTATGTCTTGAAGACAATCTTTGTATCTCTCAAGGGTATATGTGAGAATAGCCGCTTGTAGTCCCTTCGGTTTATGACTGTTAGGGCTGATCCTGTGTCCAATTCCATTTTCACTTGGACTCCTGCTATCTTGAGCGTGACCCAGATAGTTTGGTGATCCTCCGTTGTGATCACATTATGTAGTTTCAGACAACCCAGCTCCTTGCTTCCGGAGTCTGTATCACTCTTCTGTTCATCTGAACTACTCTCCGTTACCTTATGTACTTTCTTGTACTTCTCCTGTGGAGATTTCTTGCTGCTGGTTTTCTTTCCCGACCTGCAGACTCTTGCTATGTGTCCTACTTTTCCACACTGTCTGCATACTTTGTCCTTGAACCAGCAATCATTATGGTCGTGTGTTGTTCTGCCGCAGCGATAGCACTTCACTGTTCCGTATGACATTTCATTTGTACCATATTCTTGCGGTCTCCATTGTATCTCTGCAGCGCCCCGTGCTGCTGCTTCATGTGATACTGCAATGCTGAAAGCCTTGTCCAGCGTAAGATCCTTTTCTGATAAAAGCCGTTTCTGGGTTCCTTCACTTTGAAGCCCACACACAAACTTGTCCCTTAAAGTATCTGCTAGTCCCGTTCCAAACTGGCAGTGTTTCGATAGCTTGCGCAGTTCCGTTAAATACTCAGCATTACTTTCATCTTTATGCTGGTTCTTTTTGTGAAACTTAAATCTTTCTGCTATCAGCAGCGGTGTGGGGTTTAAGTGGTCCTGTAGGATTGACACTATGTTTTCAAAATCCTTTTCTACTGGCTTCTCTGGGGTTACTAGGTTTCGTAGTAAGCCATACGTTTTTGCACCCATTGAATTCAACAATACCAGCGCTATCTTGTCATCTGGCACTTCATTCGCCTTGCAGTATACTTCTATGCGTTCGACATATGTCGTCCAATCTTCGACTTCATTGTCGAACGCTGTGATACTGCCACTCTTCGGCATTTTTGGGTGTGGTTAGACTGGCTTAAAATGGCATCTCCCGCGCTTTCCTTTCTTCCTCGCTGCGGCTTAAAATGGCGTCTCCCGCGTTTTCCTTTCTTCCCCGTTGCGGCTTAAAATGGCGTCTCCCGCCTGCTGCCAACGCCGCTCTCGGCGGTCCTCGTGGCAAATGGCAACACCCTGTGGATTTCGTGCGCTGCTCCTGCGCTGCTGCCAATGCCACTCTCTGCGGTCCTCATGGCAATGGCAGCGCCTCGCGTTTTCCTGCGCGCCTCTCTCCCCCGTTGACGCTGCTTGGCCCTTGAACACCGGCTGCGCTCTGCTCTCTCTCATCTCTCTCCCCGTTGACGCTGCTCGGTCCTGAACACCGGCTGCGCCCTGTGCGCTCTGCCCTCTCTCTCTCCCCCGTCGACGCTGCTCGGCCTTTTTCTGTGCCGCTCGGTCGGCTCTAGCCGCCGCTGTCCGGGAAGGGTCTGCGCAGTACCTGTTGCCAGCCCGTTTCGCTGGACCACCGTGACTGGAAAGCCAAGCCTGGCTCTCGACAGCCTCCCCTGCGATGCTCAAATCTCTGCTGGATGACTAGGCGGTTGCACGTGGTCGACGCCCGTGCTTCTGGACTCGACCTCCTTCCACTGTTCTCCAGGAGTGAATCCCTGGGAGGTGATGCAGAGTTGCAGGTAGGTTCGAATCTGCGTCGTCGCCAATGTTATATCCGTGTATCTTAATGTTCTGTCCTTCAATAATCAGACAACAGACTGCAGGGAACGATCAACAGGTGTTTACTGAATGAGGGTTCAAACTGCAACTGACTGTACAGATCACTACTCAGGGTTTATATACAGGTGTGGTCACTGCCGGTACTACAGGATACAGGAGCTGTAAAAAGTAGTTCTCCCCCTTAAAGGTACATACATTACAATCTGAATGGCAATAGATTGGGAGAAGAGGAAGTGCAACGAGACCTGGGTGTCCTTGTGCACCAGTCGCTGAAGGTAAGCATGCAGGTGCAGCAGGCAGTTAAGAACGCAAATGGTATGTTGGCCTTCATAGCGAGAGGGTTTGAGTACAGGAACAAGGATGTCTTGCTGCATTTGTACAGGGCCTTGGTGCAACCACATCTTGAGTATTGTGTGCAGTTTTGATCGCCTTATCTGAGGAAGGATGTTCTTGCCATGGAAGGAGTTCAGCGAAGAGTCACCAGGCTGATACCTGGGATGGCAGGAATGACGTATGAGGAGAGATTGGGTCGATTGGGCTTATACTCGCTGGAGTTTAGAAGAATGAGAGGGGATCTCATTGAAACTTATAAAATTCTAACAGGACTAGATAGACTAGATGCAGGAAGGATGTTCCCGATGGTTGGGGAGTCCAGAACCAGGGGTCACAGTCTAAGGATAAGGGGTAAGCCATTTAGGACAGAGATGAGGAATTTCTTCACCCAGAGAGTGGTGAACCTGTGGAATTCTCTACCACAGAAGGCAGTGGAGGCCAATTCATTAAATATATTCAAGAAGGAGTTGGATATATTTCTTAAGGCTAAAGGGATCAAGGGGTATGGGGGAAGGCAGGGACAGGGTACTGAATTTGGATGATCAGCCATGATCTCATTGAATGGCGGAGCAGGCTCAAGGGGCCGAATGGCCTACTCCTGCTCCTACTATGTTTCTATGTAAAAGCAGATGATCTGGTCATTATCACACTGCTGTTTGTGAGAGCTTGCTGTGCACAAATTAGCTGCCGCGTTTGCTACATTGCGACAGTGATTACACTTCCATTCAGCGAGGTCCGGCAGTGGGCAGCGCAGACCACCAATGCTGAAGCTCTGACCACGCCAGAGTGTGCAGGGTCAGTGGGAGGGCACATAATGTGCATGGGGCAGGTGGGCACGATCAGCACTGTGGGCACACCTGTGGTGTGGCCGGAAAATCTGGCGTATGCCTGGCATTGGGTGGGTGATTTGGAATGGCAATCACTAAAAATTAAAAATAACAATCGTGTCAGGTAAACGAAACCCCAGCCCTCTATCAATACAGAACCATTGCAATCTACTTGGAACTACATATCTTTTCTTCTTCTTAGGCAGTCCCTCGGAACCGAGGATGACTTGCTTCCACATTGAAAATGAGTTCTCAGGTGACTGATGAGTCCAATGCGGGACCTACAGTCTCTGTCACAGGTGGGGCAGATGGTGGTTGAAGGGGCGGGTGGGTGGGGTGCTTGGGTTGACGTGCGCTCCTTGCGCTGCCTACACTTGACTTCCGCTTGCTCCCGGCAAAGAGACTCGAGGTGTTTGGCGCCTTCCCGGATGCTTCTTCTCCACTTTGTGCGGTCTTGGGCCAGGGATTCCCAGGTGTCGGTGGGGATGTTACACTTTTTTAAGGAGGCTTTGAGGGTGTCCTTGAAGCGTTTCCTCTGCCCACCTGGGGCTCTCTTGCCGCGTCAGAGCTCCGAGTAGAGCGCTTGTTTTGGGAGTCTCGTATCGGGCATGCGGACAATGTGACCCGTCCATCGGAGCTGATCGAGCGTGGTCAAAGCTTCGATGCTGGGGATGTTGGCCTGAGCAAGAACACTGACGTTGGTGCGCCTATCCTGCCAATGGATTTGCAGGATCTTGCGGAGGCAGCGTTGGTGGTACCTCTCCAGTGCTTTGAGGTGCCTGCTGTACACGGTCCATGTCTCTGAAGCATACAGGAGGGCGGGTATCACTGCTGCTCTGTAGACCATGAGCTTGGTGCCTGGTCTTCAAACACTCTCTTCCTCAGGTGACCGAAGGCTGCACTGGCACACTGAAGGCGCTGTTGGACTTCGTCGTCGACGTCTGCCCTTGTTGACAGTAGGCTCCCGAGGTATGGAAAGTCCATGTTGTCCAAGGCCTTGTCATGGACTTTGATAACCGGGGAGCAGTACTGTGTGGCAGGGGCAGGTTGGTAGAGGACCTTTGTCTTACGGATGTTTAGTGTAAGGCCCATGCTCTCGTACGCTTCGGTGAAGGTGTTGACGATGGTTTGGAATTTGACCTCCGAGTATGCGCAGATGCAAGTGTCGTCTGCGTACTGTAATTCGATGACAGAGGATGGGACAACCTTGGATCTGGACTGGAGGCGACGGAGGTTGAACAGTTTCCCATTTGTTCTGTAGATCAGCACCACTCCAGCGGGGAGCTTACTGAGGGTGAGATGGAGCATTGCAGCCAGGAAGATCGAGAATAGCGTTAGTGCGATGACACAGCCTTGCTTGACACTGGTCCATACATGAATTGGGTCTGTGGTGGATCCGTTGGTCAGGATCACGGCTTGCATGTCGTCGTGAAGCAGGCGGAGGATGGTGACAAACTTTTGAGGGCAGCCGAATTTGAGGAGGACACTCCATAATCCCTCACGGTTGACGGTGTTGAAGGCCTTTGTGAGGTCAAAGAAGGCCATGTACAGCGGCTGGTGCTGTTCCCTGCATTTCTCTTGTAGTTGGCGCGCGGTGAAGATCACGTCCATTGCGCCCCTTAGTGGACGGAATCCGCATTGCGACGCTGGGAGGAGCTCTTCAGCCACTGGGAGAAGGCGATTGAGGAGGATTCTTGCGATGACTTTCCCTGTGGCAGACAGCAGGGAAACTCCTCTGTAATTACCGCAATCGGACTTGTTACCTTTATTGAAGATGGTCACGATTACGGCGACTCTGAGATCCCCCGGCATGCTCTCCTCCTCTATGAATACAGAACTGTTGCAATCTACTTGGAACTACATATAATTTACAGCCCAGCAACAGGCCATTCGGCCCAGCTGGTCCATGTTGGTGTTTATGATCCACACATTTGTGTCTGTACACATGAAAGGAAAGATCAATTTCAATTAAGCTGCCAGAATCTCTAATATAAAAACAGAAAATGCGAGAAATACTCAGCAGGTCAGGCAGCATCTGTAGAGAGAGAAACAGAGTTAATGTTTCAGGTTGATGATCCTTGGTCAGAACTGAAAAGTTAACTGTTTCTCTCTCTATAGATGCTGCCTGACCTGCTGAGTATTTGCAGCATTTTCTGTTTTTATTTCAGATCTGCAGCATCCACAATATTTTGCTTTTGTGCCAGAATCTCTAGTTCACCTCTTACCCATGGACACCCCCCTGGGCAGCCAGACCAGCCGAACCAGCAGCAATGGTGTTCATTTGCATTGGTTTCAGGGGAAGTTGCTGCAATCATTGCTGTTGTCAGTCAGATGGGTTGATAGCTAAACTTTTTTGCAGATGACAAGCGCTGCTGAAGTCTCTCAGAGATTGACAGGTGCCCCACCCCGCCCCCAGTGCGAGTGCTGGGGCTGCAGGAGGCGGAGGTCCCAGGCTGGCCGGGTAGGACCGTTTCTCCGGGCCGCGGTGCTCCGGGGGGAGGAGATTGTCAGACGGCCGGCCGGAAGTGGCAGGTTTGGCGCCGAGACAATGAGCCAAAAACAGAAAACGGAGCGAGAGAGGCTGAGGCGGCGGGTCCGGATCTACTTGGACCAGGTGAGCAACTCCCTCAGCACTGCCCCTCCGACAGTGCGGCGCTCCCTCAGCACTGCCCCTCCGACAGTGCGGCGCTCCCTCAGCACTGCCCCTCCGACAGTGCGGCGCTCCCTCAGCACTGCCCCTCCGACAGTGCGGCGCTCCCTCAGCACTGCCCCTCCGACAGTGCGGCGCCCCCTCAGCACTGACCCTCCGACAGTGCGGCGCTCCCTCAGTACAGCCCCTCCGACAGTGCGGCGCTCCCTCAGCACTGCCCCTCCGACAGTGCGGCGCTCCCTCAGCACTGCCCCTCCGACAGTGCGGCGCTCCCTCAGCACTGCCCCTCCGACAGTGCGACGCTCCCTCAGCACTGCCCCTCCGACAGTGCGGCGCTCCCTCAGCACTGCCCCTCCGACAGTGCGGCGCTCCCTCAGTACTGCCCCTCCGACAGTGCGGCGCTCCCTCAGTACAGCCCCTCCGACAGTGCGGCGCTCCCTCAGTACTGCCCCTCCGACAGTGCGGCGCTCCCTCAGTACAGCCCCTCCGACAGTGCGGCGCTCCCTCAGTACTGCCCCTCCGACAGTGCGGCGCTCCCTCAGTACTGCCCCTCCGACAGTGCGGCGCTCCCTCAGTACTGACCCTCCGACAGTGCGGCGCTCCCTCAGTACTGCCCCTCCCACAACAACAACTTGTATTTATATCACACCTTTAATCTACTAAAACGTCCGAAGGCGCATCATAGGAACAACATTTGACATCGAGCCACATGAGAGATTAGGGCAGAAGCCCAAAAGCTCGGTCAAACAGGTAGGTTTGAAGGAGTGCCTTAAAGGAGGAGAGAGAGAGAGAGGGGGAGAGATTTAGGGAGGGAATTCCAGAGCTTAGGGCCCAGGTATCTGAAGGCACGGCCGCCAATGGTGGAGCGATGAAAATCGGTGAATCTCAAAAGGCCAAAATTGGAGGAGCTCGGAGATCTCGGATGGTTGTGGGTCTGGAGGAGGTTACAGAGATAGGGATGAGTGAGGCCATGTGAGGGATTTGAACAGGAGGATGACAATTTTGAAATCAAGGCGTTGCTTAACAGTGTTCCACTGTCGGAGGTGCCGTCTTTCGGATGAGACGTTAAGGCTTTCGATAAGGTCCCGCATAAGAGAGTAGCGTGCAAAGTTAAAGCACACGGGACTGGGGGCAAGGTATTGTCTTGGATAGAAAACTGGTTGGCAGACAGGAAGCAAAGAGTTGGGATAAACAGGTCTTTTTCCGAGTGGCAGGCAGTGACTAGTGGGGTACCGCAGGGATCGGTGCTAGGACCCCAGTTATTCACCATATATATAAATGATGATCTAGACGAGGGAACTAGATGTAATATCTCCAAGTTTGCAGATGACAAAGCTGGGTGGGCGTGTGTGCTGTGAGGAGGATGCAGAGAAACTCCAGTATGATTTGGACAGGTTGGGTGATTGGGCAGATACATGGCAGATGCAATATAATGTGGATAAATGCGAGGTTATCCACTTTGATGGCAAAAACAGGAAGGCAGATTATTATTTGAATGGCAATAGATTGGGAGAAGGGGAAGTGCAACGAGACCTGGGTGTCCTTGTGCACCAGTCGCTGAAGGTAAGCATGCAGGTGCAGCAGGCGGTTAAGAAGGCAAATGGTATGTTGGCCTTCATAGCGAGAGGGCTTGAGTACAGGAACAAGGATGTCTTGCTGCAGTTGTACAGGGCCTTGGTGAGACCACACCTTGAGTATTGTGTGCAGTTTTGGTCACCTTATCTGAGGAAGGATGTTCTTGCCATGGAGGGAGTGCAGCGAAGGTTCACCAGGCGGATACCTGGGATGGCAGGAATGACGTATGAAGAGAGATTGGGTCGATTGGGCTTGTACTCGCTGGAGTTTAGAAGAATGAGAGGGGATCTCATTGAAATTTATAAAATTCTAACAGGACTAGACAGACTAGATGCTGGAAGGATGTTCCCGATGGCGGGGGAGTCCAGAACCAGGGGTCACAGTCTAAGGATAAGGGGTAAGCCATTTAGGACTCAGATGAGGAGGAATTTCTTCACCCAGAGAGGAGGAGGAAGGAGAGTCCTCCCCGGTGTCCTGGGGCCAATATTTATCCGTCAACCAACATCACTAAAACAGATTATCTGGTCATTATCACATTGCTGTTTGTGGGAGCTTGCTGTGCGCAAATTGGCTGCTGCGTTTCCCACATTACAACAGTGACTACACTTCAAAAAGTACTTAATTGGCTGTAAAGCGCTTTGGGACGTCCTGAGGTGGTGAAAGACGCTGGAGAAATGCGAGTCTGTCTTTTCTTTTTATGAAAAGAGTAACGATGCTTTGACTGTTTTGTTTTTCCTTGCAGCAACAGTATCAGAGTGCTCTGTTCTGGGCCGACAAAGTCGCTTCACTATCACGTGGTGAGCTCATTTTTATTACTTGAATTTTCAAGTCGGATGAACCTGACCCTGGCCAGATTGTGAGTGTGACCGCTGCCCTGGAGGTCTCCTCTTGCACTGACCGCCGTGACTGGAGGTCTCCTCTTGCACTGACCGCCGTGACTGGAGGTCTCCTCTTGCACTGACCGCCGTGACTGGAGGTCTCCTCTTGCACTGACCGCCGTGACTGGAGGTCTCCTCTTGCACTGACCGCCGTGACTGGAGGTCTCCTCTTGCACTGACCGCCGTGACTGGAGGTCTCCTCTTGCACTGACCGCCGTGACTGGAGGTCTCCTCTTGCACTGACCGCCGTGACTGGAGGTCTCCTCTTGCACTGACCGCCGTGACTGGAGGTCCCCTCTTGCACTGACCGCCGTGACTGGAGGTCCCCTCTTGCACTGACCGCCGTGACTGGAGGTCCCCTCTTGCACTGACCGCCGTGACTGGAGGTCCCCTCTTGCACTGACCGCCGTGACTGGAGGTCCCCTCTTGCACTGACCGCCGTGACTGGAGGTCCCCTCTTGCACTGACCGCCGCGACTGGAGGTCCCCTCTTGCACTGACCGCCGCGACTGGAGGTCCCCTCTTGCACTGACCGCCGCGACTGGAGGTCCCCTCTTGCACTGACCGCCGCGACTGGAGGTCCCCTCTTGCACTGACCGCCGCGACTGGAGGTCCCCTCTTGCACTGACCGCCGCGACTGGAGGTCCCCTCTTGCACCGACCGCCGCGACTGGAGGTCCCCTCTTGCACCGACCGCCGCGACTGGAGGTCCCCTCTTGCACCGACCGCCGCGACTGGAGGTCCCCTCTTGCACCGACCGCCGCGACTGGAGGTCCCCTCTTGCACCGACCGCCGCGACTGGAGGTCCCCTCTTGCACCGACCGCCGCGACTGGAGGTCCCCTCTTGCACCGACCGCCGCGACTGGAGGTCCCCTCTTGCACTGACCGCCGCGACTGGAGGTCCCCTCTTGCACTGACCGCCGCGACTGGAGGTCCCCTCTTGCACTGACCGCCGCGACTGGAGGTCCCCTCTTGCACTGACCGCCGCGACTGGAGGTCCCCTCTTGCACTGACCGCCGCGACTGGAGGTCCCCTCTTGCACTGACCGCCGCGACTGGAGGTCCCCTCTTGCACTGACCGCCGCGACTGGAGGTCCCCTCTTGCACTGACCGCCGCGACTGGAGGTCCCCTCTTGCACTGACCGCCGCGACTGGAGGTCCCCTCTTGCACTGACCGCCGCGACTGGAGGTCCCCTCTTGCACTGACCGCCGCGACTGGAGGTCCCCTCTTGCACTGACCGCCGCGACTGGAGGTCCCCTCTTGCACTGACCGCCGCGACTGGAGGTCCCCTCTTGCACTGACCGCTGTGACTGGTTGTCCCTTTTGGTCCTTGGGCATCGACCCTCGTGCCTGTAGTGGCCGGGCCTACTCTGACTCTCAGTTCCTTCCCATGCAACTCTTGCAAAAAATTTAGATAACGGGAAGATGTATCAACTGGTGAACTTGAATCTGAACTCTGTAGATTTGTGTTCTGAGAGTTCTGTTTCTGAGAGCTGATAAAAATACTTACTGTAATCCTTGCATTTCTGTGAATGTCTGTTCAGTAAAGGAATGTGTCGTCTCGGTTATATTAGTTTGAAATGAAGTAACCGTAAAATTAAAATAATAAAAATAGAATGGGGGGAAAGAGGAGAGGGAACAGAAATAATGTTTAACATTTTGGATTTTAATTTCTACTGGTGTTTGAAATGCTTGTTTTAGTTCAGTGAAGTTCATAGCACAGTAATATAAAACATATAAGAATTAGGAGCAGGAGTCGGCCATTCGGCCCCGCGAGCCTGCTCCGCCATTCAATGAGATCATGGCTGATCTTCGACCTCATCTCCACTTTCCTGCACTATTCCCATATCCCTTGATTCCCTTAATATTCAAAAACCTATCAATCTCGGTCTTGAATATACTCAATGACTGAGCCTCCACAGCCCTCTGGGGTAGAGAATTCCAAAGATTCACCACCCTCTGAGTGAAGAAATTTCTCCTCATCTCAGTCCTAAATGGCCGACCCCTTATCCTGAGACTGTGACCCCTGGTTCTAGACTCCCCAGCCAGGGGAAACATCCTCCCTGCATCTACCCTGTCAAGCCCTGTAATAATTTTGTATGTTTCAATGAGATCACCTCTCATTCTTCTAAACTCTAGAGAATATAGGCCTAGTCTACTCAATCTGTCCTCATAGGACAATCCCCCCATCCCAGGAACCAGTCTGGTGAACCTTTGTTGCACTCCCTCTATGGCAAGTATATCCTTCCTTAGGTAAGGAGACCAGAACTGTACACAATACTCCAGGTGTGGTCTCACCAGGGCCCTATATAATTACAGTAAGACGTCTTTACTCTTATACTCAAATCCTCTTGTAATAAAGGCCAACATACCATTTGCTTCCTAATTGCTTGCTGTACCTGCATGTTAACTTTCAGTGATTTGTGTACAAGGACACCCAGGTCCCTCTGAACACCAACATTTCCCAATCTCTCGCCATTTAAAAAATACTCTGCTTTTCTATTTTTCCTACCAAAGTGGATAACTTCACATTTCTCCATTATTTTCCATCTGCCATGTTCTTGCCCACTCACTTAAGCTGTCCTACTTCTGACATTTAAATAATGTTATTGCTATAACTTACTAGACAGACTAGATGCAGGAAGGATGTTCCCGATGGCAGGGGAGTCCAGAACCAGGGGTTACAGTCTAAGGATAAGGGGTAGGCCATTTAGGACAGAGATGCGGATGAATTTATTCACCCAGAGAGTGGTGAACCTGTGGAATTCTCTACCACAGAGGGCGGTGGAGGCCAATTCATTAAATATATTCAAGAAGGAGTTGGATATATTTCTTAAGGCTAAAGGGATCAAGGGGTATGGGGAGAAGGCAGGGACAGGGTACTGAATTTGGATGATCAGCCATGATCTCGTTGAATGGCGGAGCAGTCTCGAGGGGCCGAATGGCCTACTCCTGCTCCTATCTTCTATGTTCTATGTTTCTATGTATTAGTATCGTGATATGTGAGCTGAAAACTTAAAACACAAGACTGACCCAGGGAGAATGAAATTTCCCCTTGTGATGTGATGTGATGTCTAATGATCTGTTCACTCAGCAACCTGCTCTGTTAAAATGGCTTCGCCTGTTTATTTGTTTTTTTTTAAACTATGACTCTATAAACATCCTTTTTTCCCCCCATTACATTAATTTTTTACGATTACTTTTTATTTTTCTTACTATTTTATCATCCTTTGTTATTGTTGTGGCTCTCTCTGTTCTAATTGTTGAGACATTGCAGAATGGACAGAAGGAATGAAAGTGGGAAGCGAAGGGATTGACTGCCCCGCTGACCATTGGAATAGTGTTGTGTAAACACTCGTGTTGATCTATATAATCTATTATACTAACCTCAAAGAGATCTTTTCTAACGGCCATGAATTCTGGAACTAATCATAAATCTTTTAATAATCTGTGTTTTATAAATGGAAACCATTGAATTGATGCCCCAGGGATTACTCACTCACTGTCTGCTGGCCCTGTGTGGAGGACTGCCTTCATTTTGGTGCCCAGTTGCAAATTTGACCCATTTTAAGTGTTATGATCTTGTTTTGTGTTGTAGAGGAGCCCCAGGATATCTACTGGCTGTCCCAGTGCCTTTACCTCACAGCCCAGTATCACAGGGCTGCTCATGCTATTCGATCCCGCAAGCTTGATAAGGTATGATTTCTTTCCCAATGTCCATACTCCTTGTAATTATTTGAGTAACTTCAAGTTGTGCAACAGTGCACTTACTTTCTACAGAACTCGTCGCGTTCATTTTGCCTGCATAAACTCTAAAGGAATTACATAGAATGTACAGCACAGAAACAGGCCATTCGGCCCGACTGGTCCGTGCCGGTGTTTCTGCTCCACACGAGCCTCCTCCCACCCCTCTTCATCTCACCCCATCAGCATATCCTTCTCTTCCCTTCTCCCTCATGTGTTTATCCAGCTTCCCCTTAAATGCATCCCTGCTCTTCGCCTCAACCACTCCCTGTGGGAGCGAGTTCCACATTCTCACCACTCTCTGGGTAAAGAAGTGTCTCCTGAATTCCCTATTGGATTTATTATATTCATGGCCCCTAGTTTTGGACTCTTCCCACAAGTCGAAACATCTTTTCTACATCTAACCCATCAACCCATTCATCATTTTAAAGACCTCGATTGGGTCGCCCCCTCAGCCTTCTCTGTTCTTAAAAAAAGAGCCCCAGCCTGTTCAGCCTTTCCTGCGAAGTGTATCCTCTCCGTTCTGGCATCGTACTTGTCAATCTTTTTTGCACATTTCTCCAGTGCCTTTTTTATGTTGTGTCGGTACGGCGCGGTGTGTCGCAGCTATTTTAAACAATTCCACCTCAAAGGATATTTCCACGTATTATTCCACTTGACTGGAAGAAAAAGTTAATTTGAAACCCAATATAAAAACTAATATTTTCATATATACTCTAGATTAGAAACCTCATAATGTGGTTTTCAGTAACCTAAACCGTGCAGGTTATCTTGAGATAACTTATGACTTTTTCTGTTGCAAAGTTCTTCACTGAATTGGCCTGCTTTTAGAAGTAGTCTTCACCACCCGTACCTTTTAATCTTCTGACCCAGAGCAAACTCTTCTAACAACATACAGATTTCCCATATACAACGGGATTGCAAAAAGCAATTCGCATCCCAGTCGCTCATTCCCGTTTCACGGAATATAAACTTCAGTCCAGCTGCTCCCGAAAACAAATTATTCCCCCCCCCCCCCCATGACGTGACATTCCAGGAATGCTCTTCAATCCCTTGTTCGGCACCAATAGCATCATCTCCAACGTTCCATTTAATGCCTGCCCTGTCCTGACGCCTCTCTTGCTAGCCACGATTTTCAGATCGAAGGTTTGCTTAGGAGCTTTCTGATTCCGCCCCCACCCCCCCCTTGGTAGACTTTCACCCTGCACATCAGGGAGAGATTCATCGCCACAACCTTTTCGACCTTTGGTGCTGTGTCCATTGAATGGCAACGCCTGGAAGTTCTAGGAGATGCAGTTATTGCTAAAGACGTGTGAAACTTCAGGAACGGACAGACCTGTCCCTGTATTGCTCTTGTTATTTGTATGATTGCCACACGTTAATCCTGAAGAGTCTAACCAGTGTCCTGTGCGGTATAAGTACCACCTTTTGATTTGCATTCTATCTCTTCTAAGCAACCCAGTGTGTGTTTGCCTTGTTTTTATTCCAGCTGATTAGAATCGTACACAGGGAGGCAATTCGGCCCATCGTGCCTGTGCCGGCTCTTTGAAAGAGCTCTCCAATTAGTCCCACTCCCCCCCCCCCCCCCCCCCCCCCCCCTGCTCTTTCCCCACAGCCCTGCAAATGTTTCCTTTTCAAGTATTTACCCAATTCCCTTTTGAAAGTTACTGTTGAATCTGCTTCCACCGCCCTTTCAGGCAGCGCATTCCAGATCACAACAACTCGCTGCGTACAACAATTGCTTCTCATCTCCCCTCTTTCCCCCCCGCCCCCCCGGGGTTCTTTTGACAATTCCCTCCAATCTTTCCTGATCAGTATGCTGCATAACAGTCCCATTCAGCCCATGCTCCCTATTTCAGTTCCTGGCTCCTGTATCTTTGTCTACATTGAACATCAGTTGATGTGGCTATGCAGAAATCTTTTATTAGCGCTTCCTATTGTAGACAGGCACAGATTAGTTTGCTGGTATCTCACTCACCTTGCTGAACCCTAGTCCAGTAATGCCTGGGTATTCTAAGCGATCAAAGGGGCTCGGCCTCACCCCAGTGCTACAGTTATAAACGTGACCCTGAATCTGGACCTGGCACTGGAAGAGGGAGCCTCACTCCACTTCGCTCTGGAGTCAGGTCGGAGCTCGTAGTATAAATGCAGCTTCGATTCTTTGTAGATAGCTCTGCTTCACTCAGAACTGAAGAACAACTCGTAGCAAGTTCAGTTCCTGCCAGTCTCCTTAGATTTCTGTCTCATGGGTGGAATTCTAAACCTGTCCTAAATTCTTCCTTGGAAAAGCACATAAAATTGAAGGCTACATCTGTTTGAAATTGTGTTCTGTTTGAGTACTGTAGTTTGTTCTTTGAAAGGTTTACGGTCAGTTCGGCCCCGTAGCCTATACCCTCAGACTATGAAGCTTTCATCTTGTCGTCTCTAGATGTAATTCAGATCAAGGACTTAATGGTCAACGTGTTCTCCTCCTTCCCCCCCCCCCCCCCCCCCCCCCTTCCCCAGTATTGGGTTCTCAAGTATATTTTCTTTCAAAAGTTTAACTGGATAATTGAACTGACAGCATCTTCACTGGACAACTTTAATGAAATGTTCGCTACATTGAGCAGAATGTTATACATCGACTGGTGCTGCAAATGTCTTTTGTTTTCCCTCCTGCCTGCAGTTATATGGAGCCTGTCGGTATTTTGCTGCTCAATGTCATGTGAGTAGAATATATTTTAATGTCTTGCTTAACTATTCCTAACAAAAGTGGGGTTTCCCTGTCTGGCTTTTCCGGCGAACTGGCCAGTGAGCATGGTCTCACTGGGAGAGAGGAGGTTGAGGTGATGTGATTGCTGATGTTAGGATTCTAAAGGGACTGGATAATGTCGACCGTGACGAGCTGTCTCACCGTGTCCAGAACAGCAGACCCAGAGGCCACGGCCTGTGCTTGAAGGGGGGTAAATTCAAAACTAATCCGCGGAAACAATATTTCAGTGAGCGAGTGGTCAATCTATGGAACAGGCTCCCTCGGGAGACGGTGGAAGCAGTTAGTAGCGATTCATTCAAATACAAATTGGGGAGATTTCTTTTGAGGAAATAACATTTTGTGCTCCAGTATCCGAGTAATGTGAGACATGACGTGTGGTGAGTGTAGCGAGTTCGGGAGGAATAGGTGACTGTGGACCTCTGGTTCCCAGAGCTCTCCACCACTGGGGGTTTTCCTCACCTCATGTCTGGGTCTGTTGTAGACTCATTGATGGAGATCGATCGCTGTGATTGGTCAACAACTCCATTATTGTTGTATCATGGGACTACCAGGATGGTAGAAGGTGAACCAATGGACCGTGGTCAATTCTCGTCTCGCATTTCCTGTGTTCCTAATGGAGCTGCCTAGCCCAAGGAAATGCGGAAACCACAGGTAGTGTGGGTTCGTGGGCTCGTGACACTCGGAACCTGTTTATAGTTGCACCCCTGGTGTCTGCACTGAAGCCACATCAAGATACTCTCTGGTGCACTGGGCTAGCATGTAAGGGGGCTTAAAGTCTCCCCCTACCCCCCCCCCCCCCCCACCCCCCAAACAGACTTAAATGGAAAACTGCCCTCTAATTAATTCAGGAGACAGTTATACTTTGCCATTCATTTGATTGGGTAAAAGGATATTTAACACTCAACATTTTTAAAAAATTTGTTTATGGGATGTGGGCGTTGCTGGCAAGGCCGGCATTTATTGCCCATCCCTAGTTGCCCTCGAGAAGGTGGTGGTGAGCCGCCGCCTTAAACAGCTGCGGTCCGTGTGGTAGAGGTACTCCCACAGTGCTGTTAGGGAGGGAGTTTGACCCAGCGACGATGAAGGAACGGCGATATACTTCCAAGTCAGGATGGTGTGTGACTTGGAGGGAGCTTGGAGGTGGTGGTGTTCCCATGCGCCTGCTGCCCTTGTCCTTCTAGGTGGAAGAGGTCGCGGGTTTGGGAGGTGCTGTCGAAGAAGCCTTGGCGAGTTGCTGCAGTGCATCTTGTAGATGGTACACACTGCAGCCACGGTGCGCCGATGGTGGAGGGAGTGAATGTTTAAGGTGGTGGATGGGGTGCCAATCAAGCGGGCTGTTTTGTCCTGGATGGTGTCGAGCTCCTTGAGTGTTGTTGGAGCTGCACTCATCCAGGCAAGTGGAGAGTATTCCATCACACTCCTGACTTGTGCCTTGTAGATGGTGGAAAGGCTTTGGGGAGTCAGGAGGTGAGACACTCGCCGCAGAATACCCAGCCTCTGACCTGCTCTTGTAGTCACAGTATTTATGTGGCTGGTCCTGTTAAGTTTCTGGTCAATGGTGACCCCCCCAGGATGTTGATGGTGGGGGATTTGGCGATGGTAATGCTGTTGAATGTTAAGGGGCGGTGGTTAGACTCTCACGTGTTGCAGATAGTCATTGCCTGGCACTTCTGTGGCGCGAATGTTACCTGCCACTTATCAGCCCAAGCCTGAACGTCGTCCAGGTCTTATTGCACGCGGGCATGGACTGCTTCATTATCTGAGGAGTTGTGAATGGCACTGAGCACGGTGCAGTCATCAGCGAACATCCCCATTTCTGTCCTTATGTTGGAGGGAAGGTCATTGATGAAGCAGCTGAAGATGGTTGGGCTATATTTACAATTTGGGCTGTTAAAACCAGACAATAAGAAATATTACAGATGCCCAGTTTGAAGTGGATTGACTGATCCTCCTGTATTAATTCATTATAACCTTGACCTTAATGTAAATTTTTATATAAGATCTCCTTAGATGGAGGTATAGTGATTAATGATATTTTGTGTAGCACAGTGATCGCCTTGTGATCTGAATTTCAAAAATATTTACACATATTTGAGGTATAGGCCAGGGTTTGAGGTATGGAATGAGCGAAGGACATGTGATCATTGACTGTTTCAACAGCCCGTGTACAATTGACACTGTTGCACATTCTCCCCAATTTCTAACTCCGAGGAAGGTGAATAACAGTAAGGTTAAGGTATAACTCTGGGATTTCTCTTCAATTGAGGGACAATGCATCCAAGATGTCTGTATGATTGCAGACTGCACTATTTCACCTTGAGCGGCTGTGTTCCACAGGTGGTATTCCTGTGGACACCTACGATCCAGTGGGTTCCCAACCCTCCCACTATATTACCTATCCTTAAATCTTTCTATTCTTTTGTGTTCTTCGATTTTATTCATCTCACTATAAACAAAAAGTCAAATATTTTGTTCGGGCTTGGTGATATTGAGAGACTCAACTAAGGTAAATGCAATAACATTTGCAAACAGTGGGGAAATGTCACGTGATCAAATTACATGATTAAGCATCACGAGAGTGGTGTCACGTGATCGAACGCCATATGATCAAATATCACATGATCAGATCTCCAGGAATACATCAAACGAGAGTTGGCAACCCTACGATCCAGGTTAGTGGTAACCGCCCGTGAGACAGGTGGATTGGTGGTGGGCGAGAAATCCAAAGTTAGTTGTATGTCTATTGTATAATTATTGGGTGCTCGGAGCCCATGTCCCCCTTTGGCACTGCAGCGTGGCCTCTGAGTGTTAGCGGGTGCAGAGCCGAGTGAAATCCAGCTGTTAGCGAAAGCCTCTTGGCAACATTAAGCAGATTGGCTCCATCTGCTGGCACTTTAGTGAGGTTCACCAGGTGAGCTGTGGGCCCAGGCGGGCTGACTCCTCCGCCTGTACACACCTTGTACCTGTGTATTTATCCTCCAATATAAACAGGGTGATTTGGTGATAATGAAACCGACTTAATCCTGACACGGAAAAGATGTTTATGTATAAATTTGTTCAGTGCCTGAGCTTCTGTTTACACATTAGCAAAGGAATAAGAATGTTTTGTGTGTGTGTGTGAATGTTAATTGAAAGCATTAGCTGATTTTTGCAGTCTTTATATAGTAAGTAAGTTTGCTATTGGATTGAACAATAGTGAGGATATTTGATTATCTACTTAAATAAATGTCAGCTGTGACCCAGTGGTAGCACTCCTGCCTCTGGGTCAGAAGGTGGTGGGTTCAAGACAGCCCCTCCGACAGGGCAGAATTTCAATAGCTCATTAGCGTACCTCTGTGTCACACTATCTACTCCGATGATTAAAGCTACATTTAAATCTTTTATCTCCTTTTATTTTTCTGTCACAAAGTATGCAGCCAAGGAATATCAGCAAGCCCTTGACATTCTGGATATGCAGGAACCGATCAACAAGATAATACTGGAAAAGAACGCCAAAGATGACAGCAAGATGAAAGAAGCGTCTATTGACTGGGGATTGTCTCCATCTGCAGTGAGTGTAGCTGTTTGACCGAGGCCTCTGCTGCTTGATAGGAAGAACATAACTCCTTGTCTTTCGTGCCTTATTGTCTCTCCGGATTGAGGATGCAAGCTCTCCCGGTGGTTCCGTGAATTTGTCTAGTGTTCATTGGGCCATCAGACTGAGTGCGCTTCAGGTTCGATCCCTGGTCTGTGCTGAATTAACTGGGTGCTCCAGTTGGCCTCGGCACCCTTGGGTTAGTAAGGGAATAATCATCCGCTGTTCCTGCTCTGCCCAGTGACCCCTGGTGGGAGTGTCTATACACCGTACTCCACGTATGGCTGCACTAGCGCCTTGGACAGGTTCATCATCACCTCCTTGGATTTGTGCGCTATCGATCTGAAGATCTGGTTAGCTTTCCTTACCGCTGCCGCACACTGCGCTGTTGGTGTCTGTGAACTCTCCACCAACACCTCCAGCTGCCTCCCCTGTGTTGTGTCCTAGAGCCAGCCAGTTTATGTTCCTCTTCCCCAGTCTCATTATCTTGTATTTTTCCACATTAAGTGCCATTTGTCACTCGCCAGCCCAGCTTCCCAGCCTATTCAGAGCCCGTGCCATTTGATTTGCCTGTTCCCTGTTAATTTGCCCGCGCGGCCACCCCCCAACCCCAACTCCAATTTAGCGTGTAGCACAGATGTAGACAGTTCTGTCTCTGGCCCCAATCCCAAATCATGAATGGATTCTGAAGTTGTGAATGGAGCGCTGCCAACTTGCCATGGAGGCACTCAAATCGCGCGCGCGCGCGCGCGCGCGCGCGTGTTCCCAGCAGTCATCTGCGTGGCACACCACTAGGGCCGTTCATTAATACGCAGCTACCCTGCTGGTTCTGTGCGCACTCTTCCCCACTGCGCTGTCCTGATTTAGTAGGCTTTCCTAAAGGCACAGTTACAAAGTCTGCACACAGGAAAGAACAACAAGTAACTGCAGCAAAAGGAGGAATGGAAGAAACAAGACGATGAGTCAAAATGTCATTTCAAACATAAAATCCAAACATTTGAGAGGAGCAGATATCAACTATTGCGTTAAGTTTGTGATGATTCATGGAAATAATGCATGGTGAGGGGGGCGGGGTTTGCATTCGATCCCTATAACAGTTAATTTTTTTTTGCTATTCTGCAGCTTTAACACTGACTCCGACTTAAATTATGCAAAACTTCTTAGTCTTGTAAGCTCATGACTGAAATGTACCCATCCTCCGTTAATGGTTCCCAACTTGTAACATGACCAGTTAACCGATGACTTGAATTATTTGATACACTGAGACTACCTTACTAGCTTCCTAGGTAGATCTAGTATTAAGTGTGTATAAGAGGGGCCATAATCTTAAAATTAGAGCTCGGCCATTTTAGAAGGGCAATCAGGAAGCACTTTTTCATACAAAGGGTGGTGGAAATCTGTCATTCTCTCCCCCAAAACGCTGTGGATGCTGGGGGGACGGCTGGAGCTTTTAACACTGAGATTGATAGATTTTTGTTGGGCAAGGGTTATGGAGCAAAGATACAGATCAGCCATGATCGAATCGAATGGTGGAACAGGCTCGAGGGGCTGAATGGCCTCCTCCTGTTCCTGCATATTTAAATATTTTAATACTTATTACTGACAAATTTATATTATACAGATTGTAATTTAAAAATAAGTACAGGAAACTTTGTGCTATCCGGAGGTGAGCTATCCGGCAATCTGGAGCCACCGGCAAAAATCAGCAGCCGTTTTTTATTCTTTTTGTTTTTTTTTTTGCTTTGTTTGAACAGTCAAGCTGTGTAAGGTCTGTAGCTATAGCAACAGCTTCATATACAGAGCTTGCAGGCCACACCCGAGTGTTTAGAAGCTGTTGCTAAGCAACAGTGTTTGTTGTCAAATACAGAGATAAGAATCTCCGTATCTCTCAACATTAACTCTGGAGAGTACGGCAGTTTTGAGGCAACGGCAGCAGCTCGGTCCCGTGGGTGCCGGATAGCACAACGTTTCCTGTAGTAGTACTATAGATGGACTATAAAGCACCTGATGGAAAGGTAGTTTGGTTTGATGTCCATTTATTGATTTGTTTTTCGTTGAATAATATTGATTATTTTTGAACCTCCTGGAATGCTTCTCGTTAGATCAAGAGCTCCATTTGCCTTTTGCGAGGGAAGATCTATGATGCTATGGATAACCGACCCCTGGCCACTAACAGCTACAGAGAGGCACTGAAGCTTGATGTGTGTTGCTTTGAAGCATTTGACCTATTGACATCACACCACATGCTGACAGCACAGGAAGGTTTGAGCGCCTGTTACTTTGCTATCATTTCCTTTGGTTGCTGAAGCTTGCTGTGGTCAGATCGCGAGTTAATGGGAAGTTTGGTTCATTCAGATATTTTTATTAAATCTTGCAGTTTCATCAGGCTCTCGGAGCCTGTCCCTTTTGAGGATTCTCAAAGGCCGTCTACTACTTCAAGAGCCTTTCTCCGTTCCTTTCCCATGGGGCTACTTAGAAAAACATTTCAGCTAATCTGATCGTGGACAAAATGCCAACAGGATCAGCCATGATCTAATTACAAAGTATTTACAGCACAGAAACAGGCCATTCGGCCCAACTGGTCCATGCCGGTGTTGGTGCTTCACACGAGCCTCCTCCCACCCCTCTTCATCTCACCCCATCAACATATCCTTTTATTCCTTTCTCCCTCGTGCTTGTCTAGCTTCCCCTTAAACGCATCTACCAATTGAATGGCGGAACAGGCTCGATGGGCTGAATGACCTCCTCCTGTTCCTATCTCCCTAGGAGAAGGGCGGGCAAGTCGCTGACCTTTTGTGGGGAGGGTGCATATCCTGCAGTCTAAAATTAAAATGTGGATAACCGGGTAGCTAAAGAGATTCATGGCAAGTGAATGGATGAAAGATTTAACTGCAAAACACAGCACTTTTACTACATAGAGGTTGCCTAGGCTAGGTGCACCAGGGATCAGTTGTGGCTACGCACGAGAGGTAATTTCACAAGATTGTGGTGCTGGCCTCGCTGGATGCGCGCACGAGGTCAGAGATAGGGCGATAACATTTACACGGCCAATTCTCCAACCCGTGCTCCTGACCCTACAGGCTCTGATTCCCAGAGCACAGTGTGAGATAAGACACTATGGGCCAATTCTCCAACCCGTGCTCCTGACCCTACAGGCTCTGATTCCCAGAGCACAGTGTGAGATAAGACACTATGGGCCAATTCTCCAACCCGTGCTCTCTGCTGCTGAAGCTCCATTTGTTAGCAGTGGAACCTCGCTAAATCATCCCTGTGTAGTTCCGGCTTTTACCAGGTTAGCTGAAGCTTGAATCTTGGAAAAGGTTTCGCATCAGCTTGCCTTTAGATAATTGATACAGAAATCAATAGAAAAGGGTCATCGACCTGAAGCGCTAACTCTGTTGCTCTTCTCCGCATCTGCTGCCCGACCTGCTGAGCAATGTTTCCCTTTAAACTGCGTGGCTGTGCAGTGTTCTGCAGCTCACGCGCAACCGGCTCACCAGCTTTTAAATCGGAAAAAAACGCGCATGCGTGGTATTTTGACTGGGCCGCCCAACCCCTTAAAGGGGCCACGTACCCCCCAAAAATGAAAGGGAGCATTGCTGCTGAGTGCAGCATTTTCCGTTTTTATTTCCGATTTCTAGCATCCGCAGTATTTTGCTTTTGCTTGAGTGAATGGTCTTTGGTCTTTGGTCCCCTGGCGACAATGATTATGGTTTGACTCTGCCCCTTGGGCTTAAGCTTTCGTAATATAAGGATTTTTTTTAAGTCTGGTGATTGAAACTTGACAATTATCCCTTTCCATTTTCAGAAACCTATTGTAGTAGAATCAGTCTGCACGCATAGTGGGAGACAAATAAGAAAAGTTGATTATAAATCGATTAATGGAAATTATTCCACTGTTCTATCAAGTGAGGAATGAATTCGAACTTGCCTGTGACATGGTTGAGTTAAATTTTCAATGTAACAACTGGGTTTGGGGATCCATTGTAGAAATACAAATGGGGTGGTTTCTGTAACAACGGCTGATCGCATCGCTAGGTTTACACCCGGGCAGAAGGTTGAAAATCTACCCCACTGGGTCTGAAATTCCTTTTCTACTGGAATGTCTGTTTTTCTTCATAATTAGCAGCCTGTTGATGAGATCGAAGCTGCTTGTAGCTGCCGTTTCATTAACCGCTTGTTAATATCGGAGAAGATTGGGTATTAAAAGTTGAATTTCCAGGGCCCCGTATGTCCGGTTGGAGCAAGGTCATAAAAAAGCAAATCAAGCAGTAGGGTTTATTTCTAGAGGGCTAGAATTGAAAAGTAGGGAAGTTATGCTAAACCTGATAGACCACACTTGGAGCACTGTGTGCAGTTCTGGTCGCCATATTATAAAAAGGATATAGAGGCCCTGGAGAGGGTGCAGAGAAGATTTACAAGGATGACGCCAGAAATGCGAGGGTATACATATCAGGAAAGGATGAACAGGCTGGGTCTGTTTTCCCTTGAAAAAAGGCTGAGGGGTGACTCAATAGAGGTCTTTAAAATTATGAAAAATTTTGATAGAGTGGATACAGAGAGAATGTTTCCACTTGTGGGGAAGAGCAAATTTAAATAAAGGAAACTACGATGGTCTGAGGAGCGAGTTGGGTCGGATTGATTGGGGAATGGCACTCAAAGGGTTGACGGTGGATAGGCAATGGCAAACATTCAAAGACCGAATGGATGAGCTACAGAATTTGTTCATCCCAGTTTGGCATAAAAATAAAACAAAAAAGTTGACTCAACCGTGGCTAACAAGGGAAATTAGGGATAGCATAAGATCCAAGGAGACGACATATAAATTGGCCAGAAAAAGCAATAATCCTGAGGATTAGGAGCAGTTTAGGATTCAACAAAAGAGGACAAAGGGATTAATTAAGAAAGGGAAAATAGAATATGAGAGTAAGCTAGCAGGGAACATAAAAACTGACTGTAAAAGCTTTTATAGATATGTGAAGAGAAAAAGATTGGTGAAGTCAAGCGTAGGTCCCTTACAGTCAGAATCAGGGGAATTTATAATGGGAAACAAAGAAATGGCAGACCAACTAAATTCATACTTTGGTTCTGTCTTCACAAAGGAGGGCACAAATAACCTCCCAGAGATGCCGGGGAGCATAGGGCCTGATGAAAGGGTGGAACTGAAAGAAATCAGTATTTGTAGGGAAATGGTGTTAGGAAAATTGATGGGACTAAAGGCCGATAAATCCCCAGGGCCTGATAATCTACATCCCAGGGTACTTAAGGAAGTGGCCCTGGAAATAGTAGATGCATTGCTGGTCATCTTCCAGAACTCAATAGACTCTGGAACAGTACCCATGGATTGGAGGGTAGCTAATGTTACCCCACTATTCAAAAAGGTGGTCGAGAAAAGGCGGGGAATTATAGACCGGTAAGCCTGACATCAGTAGTGGGGAAAATGCTAGAGTCTATTATAAAAGATGTAATAGCAGAGCACTTGGAAAGCAGTGACAGGATCGGACAAAGTCAACATGGATTTACAAAAGGTAAATCATGCTTGACTAATCTACTGGAATTTTTTGAGGATGTAACTGGTAAAATAGATAAGGGAGAACCAGTGGATGTGGTGTATTTGGACTTTCAGAAGGCTTTCGATAAGGTCCCACATAAGAGATTAGCGTGCAAAATTAAGGCACATGGGATTGGGGGCAAGGTATTGACTTGGATAGAGAACTGGTTGGCGGACAGAAAGCAAAGAGTTGGAATAAACGGGTCGTTTTCTGAGTGGCAGGTAGTGACTAGTGGGGTACCGCAAGGATCGGTCCTAGGACCCCAGCTGTTCACAATATATATTAATGATCTGGACGAGGGAATTGGATGTAATATCTCCAAATTTGCAGACGACACAAAGCTGGGTGGGAGGGTAAGCTGTGAGGAGGATGTCGTGAAACTCCAGTACGATTTGGACAGATTGGGTGATTGAGCAGAAACATGGCAAATGCACTATAATGTGGATAAATGTGAGGTTATCCACTTTGGTGGCAAAAACAGGAAGGCAGATTATTATTTGAATGGCAATAGATTGGGAGAAGGGGAAGTGCAAAGAGACCTGGGTGTTCTTGTGCACCAGTCGCTGAAGGTAAGTATGCAGGTGCAGCAGGCGGTTAAGAAGGCAAATGGTATGTTGGCCTTCGTAGCAAGAGGGTTTGAGTATAGGAACAAGGATGTCTTGCTACAGTTGTACAGGGCCTTGGTGAGACCACACCTTGAGTATTGTGTGCAGTTTTGGTCGCCTTACCTGAGGAAGGACGTTCTTGCCATGGAAGGAGTGCAGCGAAGATTCACCAGGCTGATACCTGGGATGGCAGGAATGACGTATGAGGAGAGATTGTGTCGATTGGGCTTATACTCACGAGTTTAGAAGATTGAGAGGGGATCTCATCGAAACTTATAAAATTCTGTCAGGCCTGGACAGACTAGATGCAGGAAGGATGTTTCTGATGGCCGGGGAGTCCAGAACCAGGGGTCATAGTCTAAGAATAAGAGGTAAGCCATTTAGGACTGAAATGAGGAATTTCTTCACCCAGAGAGTGGTGAACCTGTGGAATTCCCTGCCACAGAGGGCGGTGGAGGCCAGTTCATTAAATATATTCAAAAAAGTGTTGGATATATTTCTTAAGGCTAAAGGGATCAAGGGATATGGGGAGAAAGCAGGGACAGGGTACTGAATTTGGATGATCAGCCATGATCTCATTGAATGGCGGAGCAAGCTCGAGGGGCCGAATGGCCTACTCCTGCTCCTATCTTCTATGTTTCTATAACTAGAGGCCATCAATATAAGATAGTCACCAAGAAATCCAATAGGGAATTCAGGAGAAACTTCTTTACCCAGAGAGTGGTGAGAATGTGGAACTCGCTACCACAGGGAGTGGTTGAAGCGAATAGTATCGATGCATTTAAGGGGAGGCTAGACAAGCACATGAGGGAATAGAGGGTGACGCTGATAGATTTAGGTGAGGAAAGACTGGAGGAGGCTGGAGTGGAGCATTAACGCCGGCATGGACTGGTTGGGCCGAATGGCCTGTTTCTGTGCCGTATACCCTATGTAATAAGTGGATATTACTACTTCAACAAAGCACTAGTTGTAGTCAGGTTTCTTTCCTTCCTTGCATTGTTGATGTAGGGCCTAAAACAAAATCATCTTCATCGAAGTTTATGGCACAGAAGGAGGCCATTCGGCCCATCGTGTCTGTGTTGGCCGAAAAAGAGCTCTCCCGCCTAATCCCACTCTCCAGCTCTTGGTCCGTAGCCTTGTAGGTTACGACACTTCAGGGGCATATCCAAGTACTGTACTTTTTCTCGCTGCCAAGTAATCAAATAATGTGAAAAGGGCCACTTGTGGTGATGCGCGTGTGCTGGGGCTGATTTGACACTCGTGATCATATGTAAACTTTCTTTCCAGAGAAGGAGCTGCTTGAATCATTGCCTTTCAGTAAGCAATGCACAGAAGAAGAACGTGAATTGCTGTACTTCTTGTATGAAAATAAATTGAAAAAGGTAAATGCACCATTTATTTTAATTAGTCAGACAGGTTTCTGTGGAACACCAAAAATGCTTGATCAGGAAAAATAGCACTCTTCGCATATTTGATTATTGGTTTTAAAAGGATATATTTATAAAATATTAGTTCATCTTTCTGCACATAAAGAAAGAAAAAAGACTTGCATTTATATAGCACCTTTCACCACCATCGGACGTCTCAAAGCGCTTTACAGCCAATTAAGCACTTTTGAAGTGTAGTCACTGTTGTAATGTAGGAAACGCAGCTGTCAATTTGCACACAGCAAGCTCCCACAAACAGCAATGTGATAATGACCAGATCATCTGTTTTTGTTATGTTGGTTGAGGGATAAAGATTAGCCAGGACACCGGGGAGAACTCCTCTGCTCCTCTTCAAAATGCAGCAGTGGGATCTTTTCCATCCGCCTGAGAGAGCAGACGGGTTTAAAGTCTCATCTGGAAGACGGCATCTCTGACTGTGCAGCACTCCCTCAGCTGGAGTGTCAGCCTAGAGTTTTGTGCTCAAGTCTCTGGAGTGGGACTTGAACCCACAACCTTCTGACTCAGGCGAGAGTGCTGCCCACTGAGTATACACAGTATAGTCTTCAGGTGAAACGAGGTTAGAGTGTGGGGGTAATTGAACCAGGGCATTCAGATATAATTCAATCCCCATTTTAAAGTCCTACATACAGTCCTTATTTTTATATTTCTATTATAAATTGCTGTGTCCCCATTTACAATGGAAACTGCCTGTACAAACTTCCCACTGTAATGACACCCTCCGGCCACTAGTGGTGCTGTAGTGCCTCTCATGGCAGGAGGGTATCATTACAGCACAACAACTTG
>NC_140996.1:5641637-5799137 GCF_052327205.1 Somniosus microcephalus | reverse complement strand
TGTATATATATGTGTATTTGTGTGTATGTGTGTGTATTTGTGTGTATGTGTGTGTACATATGTGTGTGTGTATTTGTGTGTGTATGTGTATATGTGTATTTGTGTGTGTATATATATATGTGTGTGTGTATTTGTGTATATGTGTGTGTGTATTTGTGTATATATTTGTGTGTATTTGTGTGTATATATATGTGTGTATTTGTGTGTAGATATGTGTGTGTATAAGTGTGTGTGTATTTGTGTGTATATATATGTGTGTATTTGTGTGTATGTGTGTATTTGTGTGTATATATGTGTGTGTGTATATATGTGTGTGTGTGTATGTGTGTATATGTGTGTATTTGTGTGTGTATATATGTATTTGTGTGTATATATGTGTGTGTGTATTTGTGTGTATATATGTGTGTGTGTGTATTTGTGTGTATATATATGCATGTATATTTGTGAGTATATATATGTGTGTGTGTGTGTATTTGTATATATATGTGTGTATTTGTGTGTGTATATATATATGTGTGTGTGTGTATTTATATGTATGTGTATATATGTGTGTGTGTGTGTGTATGTGTATATATATGTGTATTTGTGTGTATATATGTGTGTGTTTGTATATATGTGTGTGTATTTGTGTTTGTATATATGTATTTGTGTGTATATGTGTGTGTGTGTATTTGTGTGTATATATATGTGTGTATTTGTGTGTATATATGTGTCTGTGTGTGTATTTGTGTGTATATATATGTGTGTGTGTATTTGTGTGTATATATGTGTGTATTTGTGTGTATATATGTGTGTGTATTTGTGTGTATATATGTGTGTGTGTGTATTTGTGTGTATACATATGTGTGTGTGTATTTGTGTGTATATATGTGTGTGTATTTGTGTGTATATATGTGTGTGTGTATTTGTGTGTATATATATATGTGTGTGTGTGTGTATTTGTGTGTATATATAAATATATATGTTTGTGTGTGTATTTGTGTGTGTGTATATATATGTGTGTGTATATATGTGTGTGTGTATTTGTGTGTGTGTGTATTTGTGTGTATATATGTGTGTGTGTGTGTATATTTGTGTGTGTATTTGTGTGTGTGTGTATTTGTGTGTATATATGTGTGTGTGTGTGTATATTTGTGTGTATATATATGTGTGTATTTGTGTGTATATATGTGTGTGTGTGTGTGTATTTGTGTGTATATATATGTGTGTGTATTTGTGTGTATATATATGTGTGTGTGTGCATTTGTGTGTATATATAAATATATATGTTTGTGTGTATTTGTGTTTATATATGTGTGTATATATGTGTGTGTATTTGTGTGTATATATATGTGTGTGTATTTGTGTGTATATATGTGTGTGTTTGTGTGTGTATATATATGTGTGTGTATTTGTGTGTATATATATGTGTGTGTATGTGTGTATATATATATATATATATGTGTGTATTTGTGTATATATATGTGTGTGTGTGCATTTGTGTGTATATATATATGTGTGTGTATTTGTGTGTACATATGTGTATATATGTATGTGTGTGTTTGTGTGTGTATGTATGTGTGTATTTGTGTGTATATATATATGTGTGTGTTTGTGTGTGTTTGTGTGTATATATGTGTGTGTGTTTGTGTGTATATATGTGTGTGTATTTGTGTGTGTGTGAGTATTTGTGTGGGTGTGTGTATATATGTGTATTTGTGTGTATATATATGTGTGTGTGTATATTTGTGTGTATTTGTGTGTATATATATGTGTGTGTGTGTGTATTTGTGTGTGTGTGAGTATTTGTGTGGGTGTGTGTATATATGTGTATTTGTGTGTATATATATATGTGTGTGTGTGTATTTGTGTGTATTTGTGTGTATATATGTGTGTGTGTACATATGTGTGTGTGTGTGTATTTGTGTGGGTGTGTGTATGTGTGTATTTGTGTATATATATATGTGTGTGTGTGTGTGTATATATATGTGTGTGTATTTGTGTGTGTATATATGTGTGTGTATTTATGTGTATTTTTGTGTATATATGTGTGTGTGTATGTGTATATATGTGTGTGTGTACATATATGTGTGCGTGTGTATATATGTGTATTTGTGTATATATATGTGTGTGTATTTGTGTATATATGTGTGTGTGTGTATTTGTGTGTGTGTGTGTATATATGTGTATTTGTGTGTATTTGTGTATATATGTGTGTGTGTGTATTTGTGTGTATATATGTGTGTGTGTGTGTGTATATTTGTCGATATGTGCGTGTGTGTATATATATGTGTGTGTTTGTATTTGTGTGTATATATGTGTGTGTGTATTTGTGTGTATATGTGTGTGTGTGTATATATGTGTATTTTTCACAGAATCACAGAAACCCCACAGTGCAGATAAAGGCCATTTTGGCCCATCGAGCCTGCACCGACACATATTCCACCCGATCCCCGTAACCCCTGCACCAACACATATCCCACTCTATCCCCGTAACCACACGTATTTAATCCCCCTAACACTAAGGGTCAATTTATCATAGCCAATCAACCTAACCTGCACATCTTTGGACTGTGGGAGGAAACCGGAGCACCCGGAAAATGTGCAAAAGTCACCCGAGGCCGGATTCGAACCCGGGTCCCTGGCGCTGTGAGGCAACAGTGCTAACCACTATGCCACCGTGCATATATATGTGTGTGTGTGTATTTGTGTATATATGTGTGTGTGTGTGTATTTATGTATATATGTGTGTGTGTGTGTGTGTATTTGTGTGTATATATGTGTGTGTATTTGTGTGTATATATGTGTGTGTATTTGTGTGTAGATATGTGTGTGTGTATATATATGTGTGTGTGTATTTGTGTGTATACATGTGTGTATTTGTGTGTATATATATGTGTGTATGTGTATATATGTGTGTATTTGTGTGTGCATATATGTATTTGTGTGTATATATGTGTGTGTGTGTATTTGTGTGTATATATATGTGTGTGTGTATTTATGTGTGTATATATGTGTGTGTGTATATATGTGTGTATATATGTGTGTGTATTTGTGTATATATATATGTATTTGTGTGTATGTGTGTGTGTATTTGTTTGTATGTGTGTGTGTGTATTTGTTTGTGTGTGTGTGTATTTGTGTGTATATGTGTGTGTGTTCATGTGTATATATGTGTGTGTATTTGTGTGTATATATGTGTGTGTGTATATTTGTGTGTATATATATGTGTGTGTGTGTGTATATATGTGTGTATGTGTGTATTTGTGTGTATATATATGTGTGTGTATTTCTGTGTATATATGTGTGTGTGTTTTTGTGTGTGTGTATTTGTGTATTTGTGTGTATATATGTGTGTGTGTATTTGTGTGTATATATATGTGTGTGTGTATTTATGTGTGTATATATGTGTGTGTGTATATATGTGTGTGTGTCTGTGTGTGTATTTGTGTGTATATATATGTGTGTGTGTGTGTATTAGTGTGTATATATGTGTGTATTTGTGTATATATATATGTATTTGTGTGTATGTGTGTGTGTATTTGTTTGTATGTGTGTGTGTGTATTTGTTTGTGTGTGTGTGTATATGTGTGTGTGTTCATGTGTATATATGTGTGTATATATGTGTGTGTGTATATTTGTGTGTATATATGTGTGTGTGTGTGTATATATGTGTGTATGTGTGTATTTGTGTGTATATATATATGTGTGTGTATTTCTGTGTATATATGTGTGTGTGTTTTTGTGTGTGTGTATTTGTGTATTTGTGTGTATATATGTGTGTGTGTATTTGTGTGTATATATGTGTGTGTGTGTATTTGTGTGTATATATATGTGTGTGTTTGTGTGTATATATGTGTGTGTGTGTGTTTCTGTGTATGTGTGTGTATTTGTGTGTATATATATATATGTGTGTGTATTTGTGTGTATATATATGTGTGTGTGTTTTTTTGTGTATATATATGTGTGTGTGTATTTTTGTGTATGTGTGTGTGTGTGTACATATGTGTATTTGTGTGTGTATATATATGTGTGTGTGTGTATTTGTGTGTATATATATGGGTGTGTGTGTATTTGTGTATATATGTGTGTGTGTGTATTTGCGTGTATATATGTGTGTGTGTGTATATATGTGTGTGTATTTGTGTGTAGATATGTGTGTGTGTGTGTATTTGTGTGTATATATGTGTATGTGTGTGTGTATGTGTGTGTGTATGTGTGTATATATGTGTGTGTATTTGTGTGTGTATATATGTATTTGTGTGTATATATGTGTGTGTGTATTTGTGTGTATATATATGTGTGTGTATTTGTGTGTATATATGTGTGTGTGTATATATGTGTGTGTGTATTTGTGTGTATATATATGTGTGTGTGTATTTGTGTGTATATATATGTGTGTGTATTTGTGTGTATATATGTGTGTGTGTATTCGTGTGTATATATGTGTGTGTGTATTTGTGTATATATGTGTGCATGTGTATTTGTGTGTATATATGTGTGTGTATTTGTGTGTATATATGTGTGTATTTGTGTGTATATATATATATGTATTTGTGTGTATGTATTTGTGTGTATATGTGTATGTGTATTTGTGTTTATATGTGTGTGTGTGTATTTGTGTGTATATATGTGTGTGTGTGTGTATATTTGTGTGTATATGTATGTGTGTGTATTTGTGTGTATATATGTGTGTGTGTGTATATTTGTGTGTATATATATGTGTGTGTGTATTTGTGTGTATATATATATGTTTGTGTGTGTATTTGTGTGTGTGTATTTGTGTGTGTGTGTATTTCTGTGTATATATGTGTGTGTGTGTGTGTGTGTGTGTGTATATATATGTGTGTGTATTTGTGTGTATATATATGTGTGTGTGTGTATATGTCTGTATATATGTGTGTGTGTGTATTTGTGTGTATATATATATGTGTGTGTGTATTTGTGTATATATATATGTGTGTGTGTGTGTGTATTTGTGTGTATATATATATGTGTGCGTGTATTTGTGTGTGTATATATATGTGTGTGTGTATTTGTGTGTGTGTATTTGTGTGTATATATGTGTGTGTGTATTTGTGTGTATATATGTGTGTGTGTGTGTATATATGTGTGTGTATTTGTGTGTGTATGTGTGTGTGTGTGTGTGTATTTGTGTGTATGTGTGTGTGTGTATTTGTGTATATATATATATGTGTGTGTCTATTTGTGTATATATATATATGTGTGTGCGTGTATTTGTGTGTGTATATATATGTGTGTGTGTATTTGTGTGTATTTGTGTGTATATATGTATGTGTGTATTTGTGTGTATATATGTGTGTGTATTTGTGTGTATATATATGTGTTTGTGTATTTGTGTGTATATATGTGTGTGTGTGTGTGTATATGTGTGTGTATTTGTGTGTATGTGTGTGTATTTGTGTGTGTATATGTGTGTGTATTTGTGTGTATATATGTGTGTGTGTGTATATGTGTGTGTATTTGTGTGTATGTGTGTGTATTTGTGTGTGTATATGTGTGTGTGTATTTGTGTGTATATATGTGTGTGTGTGTGTATATGTGTCTGTATTTGTGTGTATGTGTGTGTGTGTATTTGTGTGTGTGTATTTGTGTATATATATATGTGTGTGTGTGTATTTGTGTATACATGTGTGTGTGTATTTGTGTATATATGTGTGTGTGTGTATTTGTGTATATATGCGTGTGTGTGTATTTATGTGTATATATGTGTGTGTATTTGTGTGTAGCTATGTGTGTATTTGTGTGTATATATGTGTGTGTGTGTGTATTTGTGTGTATATATGTGTGTGTATATATGTGTGTATTTGTGTGTAGATATGTGTGTGTGTATATATGTGTGTGTGTATTTGTGTATATATATGTGTGTATTTGTGTGTATATATGTGTGTGTGTGTATTTGTGTGTATGTATATGTGTATTTGTATATATATATGTGTATATGTGTGTGTGTGTATGTGTGTGTGTGTATTTGTGTGTATATATATGTGTGTATTTGTGTCTATATATATGTGTGTGTGTATTTATATGTGTGTGTATTTGTGTGTATATATATGTGTGTGTGTGTGTATTTGTGTATATATGTGTGTATTTGTGTGTATGTGTGTGTATATATGTGTGTGTATTTGTGTGTGTATATATGTATTTGTGTGTATATGTGTGTATTTGTGTGTATATATGTGTGTGTGTGTATTTGTATGTATATATGTGTGTGTGTATTTGTGTGTATATATGTGTGTGTGTCTGTATGTGTGTATATATATGTGTGTATTTGTGTGTATATATGTGTGTGTGTGTATATATGTGTGTGTGTGTATTTGTGTGTATATATGTGTGTATTTGTGTGTATATATATGTATTTGTGTGTGTATGTGTGTGTGCATATATATGTGTGTGTGTGTGTATATGTGTGTGTATATATGTGTGTGTGTGTATTTGTGTGTATATACATGTGTGTATTTGTGTGTATATATATGTGTGTGTGTGTGTGTATTTGTGTGTATATATGTGTGTGTGTATTTGTGTGTATATATGTGTGTGTGTGTGTATTTGTGTGTATATATGTGTGTGTGTGTATTTGTGTGTATATATGTGTGTGTGTGTGTGTTTTTGTGTGTATCTATATATATATGTTTGTGTGTGTATTTGTGTATATATATATGTGTGTGTGTGTGTGTGTGTATATATGTTTGTGTGTGTATTTGTGTGTATATGTGTGTGTGTATATATGTGTGTGTGTGTGTATTTGTGTGTATATATATGTGTGTGTGTGTGTTTGTGTGTATATATATGTGTGTGTGTATTTGTGTGTAGATATGTGTGTGTGTATATATATGTGTGTGTATGTGTGTGTATCTTTGTGTGTGTATATATATGTGTGTGTGTATTTGTGTGTATATATATGTGTGTGTGTATATGTGTGTGTATATATATGTGTGTGTGTATTTGTGTGTATATATGTGTGTGTATTTGTGTGTATATATGTGTGTGTGTGTATTTGTGTGTATATATATATGTGTGTGTGTGTGTGTGTATTTGTGTGTGTATATATGTGTGTGTGTGTGTGTATTTGTGTGTATATATATGTGTGTGTGTGTATTTGTGTGTATATATATGTGTGTGTGTGTATTTGTGTGTATATATATGTGTGTGTGTGTGTTTTTGTGTGTATCTATATATATATGTTTGTGTGTGTATTTGTGTGTGTGTATATGTGTGTGTGTGTATTTGTGTATATATATGTGTGTGTGTGTGTATTTGTGTGTATATATATGTGTGTGTGTATTTGTGTGCATATATATGTGTGTGTATATATATGTGTGTGTGTGTATTTGTGTGTATATATATGTGTGTGTGTGTGTTTGTGTGTATATATATGTGTGTGTGTATTTGTGTGTATATATATGTGTGTGTATTTGTGTGTATATATGTGTGTGTATGTGTGTGTATATTTGTGTGTGTATATATGTGTGTGTGTGTATTTGTGTGTATGTATATGTGTGTGTGTGTATTTGTGTGTAGATATGTGTGTGTATATATGTGTGTGTGTATTTGTGTATATATATGTGTGTATTTGTGTGTATATATGTGTGTGTGTGTATTTGTGTGTATGTATATGTGTGTATTTGTATATATATATGTGTATTTGTGTGTATATGTGTGTGTGTGTATTTGTGTGTATATATATGTGTGTTTATTTGTGAGTATATATATATGTATTTGTGTGTATATATATGTGTGTATTTGTGTCTATATATATGTGTGTGTGTATTTATATGTGTGTGTATTTGTGTGTATATATGTGTGTGTGTGTGTATTTGTGTATATATATGTGTGTATTTGTGTGTGTGTGTGTATATATGTGTGTGTATTTGTGTGTGTATATATGTATTTGTGTGTATATGTGTGTATTTGTGTGTATATATGTGTGTGTGTGTATTTGTATGTATATATGTGTGTGTGTATTTGTGTGTATATATGTGTGTGTGTGTGTATTTGTGTGTATATATGTGTGTGTGTGCATTTGTGTGTATATGTGTGTGTGTATTTGTGTGTATATATATGTATTTGTGTGTGTATGTGTGTGTATATGTGTGTGTGTGTATTTGTGTGTATATATATGTGTGTGTGTGTGTGTATATGTGTGTGTATATATATGTGTGTGTGTGTATTTGTGTATATACATGTGTGTGTGTGTATTTGTGTGTATATATATGTGTGTGTGTGTGTATTTGTGTGTATATATATATGTGTGTGTGTGTGTATTTGTGTGTATATATATGTGTGTGTGTGTATTTGTGTGTATATATATGTGTGTGTGTGTGTATATATGTGTGTGTGTGTATTTGTGTGTATATATATGTGTGTGTGTGTGTTTTTGTGTGTATCTATATATATATATGTTTGTGTGTGTATTTGTGTGTATGTGTGTGTGTGTGTGTATATATATGTGTGTGTATTTGTGTGTGTATATATGTGTGTGTGTATTTGTGTATATATATATGTGTGTGTGTGTGTATTTGTGTGTATATATATGTGTGTGTGTGTATTTGTGTGTATATATGTGTGTGTATTTGTGTGTGTGTGTGTATTTGTGTGTATATATATGTGTGTGTGTATTTGTGTGTATATATGTGTGTGTGTATTTGTGTGTATATATATGTGTGTGTGTGTGTTTTTGTGTGTATATATATATATATGTTTGTGTGTGTATTTGTGTGTGTATGTGTGTGTGTATATATATGTGTGTGTGTGTATTTGTGTGTATATATATGTGTGTGTGTGTTTGTGTGTATATATATGTGTGTGTGTATTTGTGTGTATATATATGTTTGTGTGTATATATGTGTGTGTATGTGTGTGTGTATATTTGTGTGTGTATATATATGTGTGTGTGTATTTGTGTGTATATATATGTGTGTGTATATATATGTGTGTGTGTGTATTTGTGTGTATATATATATGTGTGTGTGTATTTGTGTGTATATATATGTGTGTGTGTGTGTGTATATTTGTGTGTATATATATATGTGTGTGTGTGTGTATTTGTGTGTATATATATGTGTGTGTGTGTGTATTTGTGTGTATATATATGTGTGTGTGTATTTGTGTGTATATATATGTATGTGTGTTTTTGTGTGTATCTATATATATATGTTTGTGTGTGTATTTGTGTGTGTGTATATGTGTGTGTGTGTATTTGTGTATATATATATGTGTGTGTGTGTGTATTTGTGTGTATATATATGTGTGTGTGTGTATTTGTGTGTGTATATATATGTGTGTGTGTATTTGTGTGTATATATATGTGTGTGTGTGTGTATTTGTGTGTATATATATGTGTGTGTGTGTTTGTGTGTATATATATGTGTGTGTGTATTTGTGTGTATATATGTGTGTGTATGTGTGTGTGTATATTTGTGTGTGTATATATATGTGTGTGTGTATTTGTGTGTATGTATATGTGTGTGTGTGTGTATTTGTGTGTATATATATGTGTGTGTGTATTTGTGTGTATTTGTGTGTATATATATGTGTGTGTGTGTGTATTTGTGTGTATATATATGTGTGTGTGTATTTGTGTGTATATATATGTGTGTGTGTGTTTTTGTGTGTATATATATGTTTGTGTGTGTATGTGTGTATATATGTGTGTGTGTATTTGTGTGTATATATATGTGTGTGTGTGTGTATTTGTGTGTATATATGTGTGTGTGTGTATTTGTGTGTATATATGTGTGTGTGTATATATGTGTATTTGTGTGTGTGTATATATATATGTGTATTTGTGTGTGTGTATATATGTGTGTGTGTATTTGTGTATATATGTGTGTGTCTATTTGTGTGTGTATATATATGTGTGTGTGTATTTGTGTGTGTATATATATGTGTGTGTGTATTTGTGTGTATATATGTGTGTGTGTGTGTGTATTTGTGTGTATATATGTGTGTGTGTGTGTATTTGTGTGTATATATATGTGTGTGTTTGTGTATTTGTGTGTATATATGTGTGTGTATTTGTGTGTGTATATATATGTGTGTGTGTGTATATATGTGTGTGTGTGTGTGTATATATATATGTGTGTGTATTTGTGTGTGTATATATATGTGTGTGTGTGTATATATGTGTGTCTGTGTGTATATATATATGTGTGTGTGTATTTGTGTGTGTACATATATGTGTGTGTGTGTGTGTGTATTTGTGTGTGTATATATGTGTGTGTATTTGTGTGTGTGTATATATATGTGTGTGTGTGTGTATTTGTGTGTGTGACCACATCATCCTCCTCCGACGCCTCTCTCCCGTTGTCCAGCTGGGTGGGATTGCACTCGCCTGGTTTCTGTCCTGGATGAGCCGTAATTTCCTCTGGTTAAACATTGGGAAAACCGAAGCCATCGTCTTTTGTCCCCGCCACAGACTCCGTCCCCTCGCCACTGATTCCATTCCCGTCCATGGCCACTGTCCCAGGCTAAACCAGACTGTTTGCAACCTCGTCGTCTTATCTGACCCTGAGCTGAGCTTCCGACCCCACATCCGCTCCATCACCAAGACCGCCTATTTCCACCTCCGTAACATCGCCCGTCTCCGCCCCTGCCTCAGCCCATCTGCTGCAGAATCCCTCATCCAGGTTGTTGTTACCTCCAGACTCGACTGTTCCAATGCGCTCCTGGTCGGCCTCCCACCTTACACCCTCCATAAGCTTCAGCTCATTCAAAACTCTGCTGCCCGTGTCCTAACTCGCACCAAGTCCTGTTCACCCATCACTCCTGTGCTCGCTGACCTACACTGGCTCCCGGTCCGGCAACGCCTTGATTTTAAAATTCTCATCCTCCTGTTCAAATCCCTCCATGGCCTCGCCCCTCCCTAACCTCCTGCAGCCCCACAACCCCCGAGTTCTCGGCCCTCCTCCAACTGGGTCCTGGTTCTTCCCCAACTGCTTTCACTCCACCATTGGTAGCCGTGCTTTCAGCATTCCCAGCCCCAAGCTCTGGAATTCCCTCCCCAAACCACTTCTCCCCTCCACTGCATTCTCCTCCTTTAAGGCTCTGCTTAAAACCTACATTGCTGTGTGAAAAAACATTCTCCTCATCTCCGATCTGGTTCTTTTGCTAATTATCTTCATTGAAGGAAGTCCCACAAACAGTGATAGCTGTGGGAAGAAATGGAACTCAAGACTTGGGGAGCTGAAAGGTCTCTGGAGGGACACATTGTTGGAGGGATTTCAAACACAGAAAAATAAATCTAGACTGGACGACCCAAACAATCCCAGAGCTCTCCACCACTGGGGCTTTTCCTCGCCTCATGTCTGGGTCTGTTGTAGACTCATCGATGGAGATCAATCGCTGTGATTGGTCAACAACTCCATTATCGTTGGATCGTGCGACTACCAGGCTGGTAGATTTGGATAAATACTTGAAGGGGAAAAATCTGCAGGGCTGTGGGGAAAGAGCAGGGGGGAGTGGGACTAATTGGAGAGCTCGTTCAACGAGCCGGCACAGGCACGATGGGCCGAATGGCCTCCTTCTGTGCCACATCATACTGCGATGCTAAGGCGAACTAGATGGACCTTGGCCGCTCTTCGTCTAGCAAGTCCTCTGTTCATTGCCAGGTTGGTGGGAGGGGAGCTCCAGGTGTGCGTACTGCTTCTGGTTGGTCCTGACCTGGCTGACATTCCTCGACCGCTCTTCTTCCAAAGCAACTTGCACTTATATAGCACCTTAAACAGGAGAGGGGGCGTGAACTGACAAAAGAGTGGACGCCAAGCCACGGTGAGAGAACAATGGGTTTTGGAAGGGAGACAGAGTGGTGGAGAGGTTTAGCAAGAGTATTCCAGGGAGTAGGACTCATGCAGCTGAAGGTTTTGCCACCAATGATGGGATGAAGGGAGGGGCGATGCACAAAAGAGAGGATCGAAGAGAGCGGGGGAGGATTGAAGGGGGCGGGGGAGGATTGAAGGGCGGGGGAGGATTGAAGGGGGCGGGGGAGGATTGAAGGGCGCGGGGGAGGATTGAAGGGGGCGGGGGAGGATTGAAGGGCGCGGGGGAGGATTGAAGGGGGCGGGAGGGGCAGGGGAGGATTGAAGGGGGCGGGGGAGGATTGAAGGGGGCGGGGGGGGATTGAAGGGGCGTGGGGGGATTGAAGGGGGCGCGGGAGAGGATTGAAGGGGGCGGGAGAGGATTGAAGGGGGCGGGGGAGCATTGAAGGGGGCGGGGGAGCATTGAAGGGGGCGGGGGAGGATTGAAGGGGGCGGGGGAGGATTGAAGGGGCGGGGAGGATTGAAGGGGCGGGGAGGATTGAAGGGGGCGGGAGAGGATTGAAGGGGGCGGGGGAGGATTGAAGGGGGCGGGGGAGGATTGAAGGGGGCGGGAGAGGATTGAAGGGGGAGGGGGAGGATTGAAGGGCGAGGGGGAGGATTGAAGGGGGCGGGGGAGGATTGAAGGGGGCGGGGGAGGATTGAAGGGGGAGGGGGGGAGGGGGAGGATTGAAGGGGGAGGGGGAGGATTGAAGGGGGAGGGGGAGGATTGGAGGGGGAGGATTGAAGGGGGCGGGAGAGGATTGAAGGGGGCGGGAGAGGATTGAAGGGGGCGGGAGAGGATTGAAGGGGGCGGGGGAAGATTGAAGGGGGCGGGGGAAGATTGAAGGGGGCGGGGGAGGATTGAAGGGGGCGGGGGAGGATTGAAGGGGGCGGGGGAGGATTGAAGGGAGCGGGGGAAGATTGAAGGGGCGGGGGAAGATTGAAGGGGGCGGGAGAGGATTGAAGGGGGAGGATTGAAGGGGGCGGGGGAGGGTTAAGGGGGCGGGAGAGGATTGAAGGGCGGGGGAGGATTGAAGGGGGCGGGGGAAGATTGAAGGGGGCGGGGGAGGATCGAAGGGGGCGGGGGAGGATCGAAGGGGGCGGGGGGAGGATCGAAGGGGGCGGGGGGGATCGAAGGGGGCGGGGGAGGATCGAAGGGGGCGGGGGAGGATCGAAGGGGGCGGGGGAGGGTCGAAGGGGGCGTTGAAGGGGGCGGGGGTGGGTTGAAGGGGGCGGGGGGGATCGAAGGGGGCGGGGGGATCGAAGGGGGCGGGGGAGTATCGAAGGGGGCGGGGGAGTATCGAAGGGGGCGGGGAGGATCGAAGGGGGCGGGGGGAGGATCGAAGGGGGCGGGGGAGGATCGAAGGGGGCGGGGGGGATCGAAGGGGGCGGGGGAGGGTCGAAGGGGGCGGGGGAGGGTCGAAGGGGGCAGGGAGGGTCGAAGGGGGCGGGGGAGGGTCGAAGGGGGCGGGGAGGATCGAAGGGTGCGGGGGAGGGTCGAAGGGTGCGGGGGAGGGTCGAAGGGGGCGGGGGAGGGTCGAAGGGGGCGGGGAGGGTCGAAGGGGGCGGGAGAGGATCGAAGGGGGCGGGAGAGGATCGAAGGGGGCGGGGGAAGGTCGAAGGGGGCGGGGGAGGATCGAAGGGGGCGGGAGAGGATCGAAGGGGGCGGGAGAGGATCGAAGGGGGCGGGGGAAGGTCGAAGGGGGCGGGGGAGGATCGAAGGGGGCGGGAGAGGATCGAAGGGGGCGGGAGAGGATCGAAGGGGGCGGGAGAGGATCGAAGGGGGCGGGGGAAGGTCGAAGGGGGCGGGGGAGGGTCGACGGGGGCGGGGGAGGGTCGACGGGGGCGGGGGAGGGTCGAAGGGGGCGGGGGAGGGTCGAAGGGGCGGGGGAGGATCGAAGGGGGCGGGGGAGGATCGAAGGGGGCGGGGGAGGATCGAAGGGGGCGGGGAGGGTCGAAGGGTGCGGGGGAGGGTCGAAGGGGGCGGGGGAGGATCGAAGGGGCGGGGGAGGATCGAAGGGTGTGGGGGAGGGTCGAAGGGGGCGGGGGAGGGTCGAAGGGGGCGGGGGAGGATCGAAGGGTGCGGGGGAGGATTGAAGGGGGCAGTCGAAGGTACAAGGCTGGAGGAAGTTGCAGAGGTGGGGCGAGGAAGTGGAGGAAGTTGAAGAAATGGGTGAGGAGTTTGAATTCAGTGCCTTGAGGGTCTTGGAGCCAGCGTAGGCCAATGAGGATACGGATGATGAGCGAGCGGGACAGAATACGAGCAGCTGAGTTTTGAGTAAGTTGGAGTTAATGGAGGGTGCCAGGGAGGACATTGGAGAAATGATAAAGGTGACAACAGTGTAGATAAGTGTTTCAGCTGCTATGGAGGTGAGGTAGGGGCAGAGGCAGGTGATGTTATAGAGGTGGAAGTAAGGATCCTGATGATGAATAGGATTTACCTGGACTTCAGTTATACAAAGCCCTGGCTAGACCACACCTGGAGCACTGGGAGCAGTTCTGGGCACCACACCTTAGGAACGATATACTGGCCTTGCAGGGAGTGCAGCGCAGGTTTACCAGAATGATACCCAGACTCCAAGGGTTTAGTTACGAGGAGAGATTACACAAACTAGGGTTGTATTCCCTAGAATTCAGAAGGTTACAGGGTGATCTGATCGAAGTTTTCAAGATATTAAGGGGAACTGATAGGGTCGATAGAAACTATTTCTGCTGGTTGGAGATTCTAGGACTAGGGGCCAAAGTCTAAAAATTAGAGCCAGACCTTTCAGGAGTGAAATTAGGAAACACTTCTACACACAAAGGGTGGTAGAAGTTTGGAACTCTTTTCCGCAAACGACAATTGATGCTCGATCAATTGTTAATTTTAAATCGGAGATTGATAACTTTTTGTTAACCAAAGGTATTAGGGATACGGGACAGAGGCGGGTAGACGGAGTTAGGTCGCAGATCAGCCATGATCTCACTGACTGGCGGAACAGGCTCGAGGGGCTGAATGGCCTCCTCCTGTCCCTGTGACTGGTGTAACCTGAGTGGGTGGCCAGGGAGGGACTGAGTCACTATCAAGAGAACAATAGTTAAGGCAGCGGAAAGACTCAGTCCGCCTGAAGGTCTGTTGGAGGAATTTTTGACTCATTCACAACCTGACGTCAGGCAATCTGACAACACAGAGGTGATGATTGGGTCAATGGATGGGCTGGAGACGGAGAGCTGGGTGTCAAAAGCAGACATGTGGAAGTTGACCAGTTTAAAAAAAGGAGAATCCCCATTGTGAAGCCCACCGCCCCAATATCATGGACACACACACAGCCACGACAGCACAAGGAGACAGGCTTGAAATATCTATTTAAGTTTCACAAACTATTCTGCTTTCCTTTCCCCTCTGCTCCGAACTCCCACTCTAATCAAGTTCTGTTCTCAGTCTGTTCCCACCTCACTCCCTTACCAGCTCACTCTGCAATGTCTCTCTGCTTGAACTACTGCTCTCACTACTCTCTCGCTTTTTATACCCACACCAAACAAAGTCAAAATACACATTTTAGCTGCTCTGACAGATTAATTATAACCTAGCCAGTGACTAATGATTATCTGCTACCTGTTAACTGTGGCTCAGTGGGTCACACTCGGAGTCAGAAGCCCCACTCCAGAGGCTTGAGCACAAAATCTAGGCCGACACTCCCAGTGCAGTACTGAGGGAGCGCCGCACTGTCAGAGGGATAGTACTGAGGGAGCGCCGCACTGTCGGAGGGGTAGTACTGAGGGAGCGCCGCACTGTCGGAGGGGCAGTACTGAGGGAGCGCCGCACTGTCGGAGGGGCAGTACTGAGGGAGCGCTGCACTGTCGGAGGGGTAGTACTGAGGGAGCGCCGCACTGTCGGAGGGGCAGTACTGAGGGAGCGCCGCACTGTCGGAGGGGTAGTACTGAGGGAGCGCCGCACTGTCAGAGGGATAGTACTGAGGGAGCGCCGCACTGTCGGAGGGGAAGTACTGAGGGAGCGCCGCACTGTCGGAGGGGCAGTACTGAGGGAGCGCCGCACTGTCGGAGGGGCAGTACTGAGGGAGCGCCGCACTGTCGGAGGGGCAGTACTGAGGGAATGCCGCACTGTCGGAGGGGGCAGTACTGAGGGAATGCCGCACTGTCGGAGGGGTAGTACTGAGGGAGCGCTGCACTGTCGGAGGGGAAGTACTGAGGGAGCGCCGCACTGTCGGAGGGGAAGTACTGAGGGAGCGCCGCACTGTCGGAGGGGCAGTACTGAGGGAGCGCCGCACTGTCGGAGGGGCAGTACTGAGGGAGCGCCGCACTGTCGGAGGGGCAGTACTGAGGGAGCACCGCACTGTTGGAGGGGCAGTACTGAGGGAGCGCTGCACTGTCGGAGGGGAAGTACTGAGGGAGCGCCGCACTGTCGGAGGGGCAGTACTGAGGGAGCGCCGCACTGTCGGAGGGGCAGTACTGAGGGAGCGCCGCACTGTCGGAGGGGCAGTACTGAGGGAGCACCGCACTGTCGGAGGGGCAGTACTGAGGGAGTGCCGCACTGTCAGAGGGGCAGTACTGAGGGAGTGCCGCACTGTCGGAGGGGTAGTACTGAGGGAATGCTGCACTGTCGGAGGGGTAGTACTGAGGGAGCGCTGCACTGTTGGAAGAGCAGTACTGAGGGAGCGCTGCACTGTTGGAGGGGCAGTACTGAGGGAGCGCCGCACTGTCGGAAGGACAGTACTGAGGGTGTGCTGTACTGTCAGAGGGACAGTACTGAGGAAGCGCTGCACTGTCAGAGGGGCAGTACTGAGGGAGCGCTGCACTGTTGGATGAGCAGTACTGAGGGAGCGCTGCACTGTCGGAGGGGCAGTACTGAGGGAGCGCTGCACTGTCAGAGGGGCAGTACTGAGGGAGCGCTGCACTGTCGGAGGGTCATGACTGAGGGAGCGCTGCACTGTCGGAGGGTCAGTACTGAGGGAGCGCTGCACTGTCGGAGGGGCAGTACTGAGGGAGCGCTGCACTGTCGGAGGGGCAGTACTGAGGGAGCGCTGCACTGTCGAAGGGGCAGTATTGAGGGAGTGCTGCACTGTTGGAGGGTCAGTAGTGAGGGAGTGCTGCACTGTCGGAGGGGCAGTACTGAGGGAGCGCTGCACTGTCGGAGGGGCAGTACTGAGGAAGTGCTGCACTGTCGGAGGGGCAGTACTGAGGGAGCGCTGCACTGTCGAAGGGGCAGTATTGAGGGAGTGCTGCACTGTTGGAGGGTCAGTAGTGAGGGAGTGCTGCACTGTCAGAGGGGCAGTACTGAGGGAGCGCTGCACTGTCGAAGGGGCAGTATTGAGGGAGTGCTGCACTGTTGGAGGGTCAGTAGTGAGGGAGCGCTGCACTGTCGGAGGGGCAGTACTGAGGGAGCGCCGCACTGTCGGAGGGACAGTACTGAGGAAGCGCTGCACTGTTGGAGGTACCGTTTTTCAAATGAGATGTTGAACCGAGGCCCCGTCTGCTCTCTCGGGTGGATGTAAAAGATCCCATGGCACTATCTCGAAGAAGAGCAGGGGAGTTATCCCCGGTAACAACAGAGAATGCTGGAAAACATCCGTGGAGAGAAATTTGAGTTGACGTTTCGGGTTGAAACCCTTCTTCAAAACTGGAAAGAAAATAAAAAGATCGAAGGCAGGGCTGGGAGAGAACAAAAGAAGAAAAGGAGACAATAAAAGGTATTAGAAGCCAGATGAGATGGTAATGGGCCCGCGGAGACAAAAGGCAGCTGAGATTAGGTGTGAAGTGTACTGGCAGGATAAGGACAGCGGCCAGGTGAGAGAGAGAAACAAAAGGAAAGGAGGGGGGTGGGGGGCGGTGGAAAGGAGGACCCAAAACAAAGGGTGGAAAAATTAAAAGTAAAAAAGTAATAGGGGCCGAGGTTATGATCTGAAATTGTTGAACTCGATATTGAGTCCAGAAGGCTGCAAAGTGCCTAATCGGAAGATGATTTGCTGTTCCTCGAGTTTACGTTGAGCTTCCGTGGAACAATACAAGAGGCCAAGGACGGTGAGGTCCGAGTGGGAATGGAGCGGTGAATTAAAGTGACAGGCGACCGGAAGCTCGGGGTCACCCTTACGGACTGAACGGAGGTGTTCCGCAAAGCAGTCACCCAATCTGCGTTTGGTCTCCCCAATGTAGAGGAGACCGCATCGTGAGCAGCGAATACAGTCATCTGCAGTATTTTGCTATCGAGTTATCCCCGGTGTCCTGGCCAATACTTATCCCTCAATCAACATCATTTAAAACAGATTATCTGGCCATTTATCTCACTGCTGTTTGTGGGAGCTTGCTGTGTACAAATTGGCCACATTACAACAGTGACCACACTGCTAAGTACTTCATTGGCTGTAAAGCACTTTGGGACGTCCCGAGGTTGTGAAAGGCGCTGGAGAAATCTTTCTTTCTTTAATCGCAAATTGTCTATAGTTGCACAAATTTAAAGTTCTGTTTATGGGGGATGGGGGGGAGGGGGAGGACACAAGATATTCGGAACTACTTACCGATGAATTCGCATTCGTGTCAAATTCCCATTCTGGAAGTGTGGTTTTCACTCCGTGATTTGCCCTCATTACTGCACCTGCCTTTTTACACTCCCATTTACCCCTTCAAACTTTGTGAACATTTCACCCAGTCGTGTTAAAAACAAGAACACACAGCTGTTAAAAACTTGTGGTTTAATTTGGCAGTTAAAAATACAAGGTGTCCCATTAGTATTCTCTGTACATCGTTAAGTTACAAGCATTGCATGAGAATCCACTCAGCAGGCAGGTGTATGGAGACTCACCATGGAATTAACTTCAGTCCGTTTCCCTTTTAACGGTTCAATGTACAATTTTATTCAACAACATGATACATCAATTCTATTGCTAAGACAATGCTTCTTTTAAAAACGGATACAGACTAATGTACAACTCCCTGCAGTGCAAAGGAATTCTAGCTACCTACAATTGTGGTTCTATTTATTGTCCCTTTAGATAAAAACGTGTGATTGCAAATGAAGATTTAGGTCCTCTTTCTGTTAAAACTGAAGCTGGAAGCATGGGTCAGCAGTAAATATTCCACAGCAGAGTGCCTGGGCCGTATCTCTATAACCATCATTAGTAATGGCACTAACGAATCGCCTGTTTCACAGTGTATAAATGACGTTACGTTTCGCAGTGTGACTCCATTCAGAGCCCTGACACGGGATGCATCAGTTCAAGATTACACGCACGGCTTCTGTCATTGTACTGTGTCAGGTGGGCTGCCCACCAGTGTCACCAATGGACACTCGACCAATGGACACCCAGTGTCACCAATGGACACTCGACCAATGGACACTCAGTGCCACCAATGGACACTCGACCAATGGACACTTTGTGTCACCAATGGACACCCGGTGCCACCAATAGACACTTGGTGTCACCAATAGACACTCGACCAATGGACACTCAGTGCCACCAATGGACACTCGACCAATGGACACTTGGTGTCACCAATGGACACTCGACCAATGGACACTCAGTGCCACCAATGGACACTCGACCAATGGACACTTGGTGTCACCAATGGACACTCGACCAATGGACACTCAGTGCCACCAATGGACACTCGACCAATGGACACTCAGTGCCACCAATGGACACTCGACCAATGGACACTCAGTGCCACCAATGGACACTCGACCAATGGACACCCAGTGTCACCAATGGACACTCGACCAATGGACACTCAGTGCCACCAATGGACACTCGACCAATGGACACTCAGTGTCACCAATGGACACTCGACCAATGGACACTTGGTGTCACCAATGGACACTCGACCAATGGACACTCAGTGTCACCAATGGACACTCGACCAATGGACACTTGGTGTCACCAATGGACACTCAACCAATGGACACCCAGTGTCACCAATGGACACTCGACCAATGGACACTCAGTGTCACCAATGGACACTCGACCAATGGACACTTGGTGTCACCAATGGACACCCAGTGCCAGTACTGTGCACATGGTTGGCCCTGTGTACACAATCCCATTAAATCAGGGGGCTTTTTAAGGCTGTACGCACAATACAACAGGAAGTGGCACAAAAGTTGGAGGAGAGTTTCTGCCTGTATGTCGCAACTCAACAATTATTGCGATGGGACTCGCAGTGCCCTCACCACACCCTCACCTCGGAGTCTGCCCAATGGCGCTGGACCGAGCGGCGCCGGCTGTAAACGAGAACAGTGCCAGCGAGCTTGATGGACCAGACACGGTGGCGATACTGGGCTCATTCTAGAAGCAGAATCGTCAACCCAGCACGGAAGGGGAGTAGTTTTCGGTACGATACGGAAAAGTCTGCTGTGCCTTGGGTGTCTTTTCTATAGCCCTGCAGGGAGGGGGGAGTGGGGTGAAAACTACGGATATTAACGTGAAAGGGTAAATTCACGAGGCTTTGCTGAGGCACGGACCCTCCGGGGATGGGACACAGATCAGGAATAGAGCCCCACTCTCCGTCCTGTGCTCCCGACTAGTGACGCTCCCGGAGTTTATCCTGGCACGTTTGCAGCTTGTGAGATTCTGTTGCTTCGTTACAACAATACTCAACTTGGGCTTGGACCCAACCATTTTTAAAACTTTACACTGGAGTTGCTTGCAGACTGGTTCACTTTCAATGATCATTGAACTGATCACTGCTCAAAGCAAGTATAAAATAACTGCCTCAAAGGCAAATAGTTAGTCATCTGTTACAATCAGATGACTAAAAGTGCATACTGTAACTGTTTGTGAAAACATCGTTAAAATCATACGGAAACTGTGTAAGTTGAATGCTGTAAATCTGTACATATATGAATTATCTTCTGCGTTTTAAACTTCATTTTCAGTTTGTGACCACTAAACATCCAGCACCTTCAGGTATAAAGTAATACTCTCGGCTTTCCCAGGTCTGTCTTAAGGCAGTCTGTCACACGGAATTGGTCGAACATCCTGAGTTTTGGGTTATATAACACTGAAGAGACTTATCACCAATTGGATGCTCCCTAAAAAAAAATCAAAATACAGAATTAAATCATCTTCAAAGTAGTTTGTTACACATTTGAAATAGTGGGGGTACATAGTCCCAAATCCTGCAAAGTGGCAGGGCAAGTTGATAAGGCGGTGAAGAAAGCATCTGGGATACTTGGCTTTGTAAATAGGGGCATTGAACACAAAAACTAGGAAGTCATGCTAAACCCTTTACAACTCACTGGGTTAGACCACAGCTGGAGTATTGTCACCAATTCTGGGCACCTGTTTCTGTGCTGGAGATTCGATGTAATATTCCTGCCCTTCACGTTGCCACCACTGGATTGACCCGTTAAACACTTTAGGAAGGATGTCAAGGCCTTGGAGAGGGTTCAGAGGAAAGTTACCAGGAAGATAAAAGGGATGAGGGACTTCAGTTATGCGGAGAGACTGGAGAAGCTGGGGTTGTTCTCCTTAGAGCAGAGAAGGTTAAGAGGAGATTTGATAGAGGTGTTCAAAATCATGAAGGGTTTTGATGGAGTAAATAAGGAGAAGCTGTTTCCAGTGGCAGGAGGGTCGGTAACCAGAGGACACAGATTGAAGGTAATTGGCAAAAGAACCAGGGGGGAGACGAGGAAACATTTTCTTTACGCAGCGAGTTGTTGTGATCTGGAATGCGCTGCCTGAAAGGGCGGTGGAAGCAGATTCAATAGTAACTTTCAAAAGGGAATTGGATAAATACTTGAAGGGGAAAAAATGACAGGGTTATGGGGCAAGAGCAGGGGGGTGGGACTAATTGGAGAGCTCTTTCAAAGAGCCGGCACAGGCACGATGGGCCGAATGGCCTCCTTCTGTGCTGTGTGATTCTCTGATTCTTCCTGTTCTTCCCCCTCCCAATCCCCCAGGCCACCAACTGCGGTGGAAGTGTGCCTGTTTGGGAAGGGGATAGAAGCGAGTCTTGCTCACTCAACCTCCTGTCTCCAAAAATTAAAGGGACTACCCATGTCTCTGCTGATGTCCCCATGTGATTAATGGGTTAATCCAGTGGTGGCAATGTGAAGGGCAGGAATATTACATCGAATCTCCAGCACAGAAACAGGCCATTCGGGCCACCTGGTCCGTGCTGGTGTTTCTGCTCCACACGAGCCTCCTCCCACCCCTCTTCATCTCGCCCCATCAGCAAGAGTGCAATTCTTTGTAAACATATCCAATTTGACACATTTTTATGGTGATGGATTACTGCAGGAGGGAAAATGTTGCACAAAATGTGACACTTACTGGCTGCCATACTTCGTCCTCTTGAACTTATTCCTCTTATACTGAGCATGCTCCATCGCCAAGGTTTCGACAGCAGCTATGATCTGTTTTAGTACTTTATACGTCTCCTGAGGGTCATCGATGATGAAGGTTGAATATTCCTCCTGCTCTGGGCCATCATACACAGACTTGCTGCCACATGCCTCTGGTAACAAGAGTGAAATGGAGGTGATTATTTTGAGAAATAGAACTGTACACAACAACAACTTGCATTTATAGAGCCCCTTTAACATAGTAAAACGTCCCAAGGTGCTTCACAGGGGCGATTATCAGACAAAATTTGACACCGAGCCTCATTAGGAGATATTAGGGCAGGTGACCAAAAGCTTGGTCAAAGTGGGAGGTTTTAAGGAGCGTCTTAAAGGAGGAAGACAAGAGACATGGAGAGGTTTAGGGAGGGAATTCCAGAGCTTGGGGCCCAGGGAGCTGAAGGCACGGCCGCCAATGGTGGAGCGATGGAGATCGGGGATGCGCAAAAGGCCAGAATTGGAGGAGCACAGGGCTAATGGCTAAACTTAAAAGAGAAAAAGTTAACCGACAACCTAGTAGTTAAGGCAGCTCCTACTCCAGTACTAAGTTATATGGACCACTAAATCTTAAGTGTGATTCCTGGTCTGGGCCGAGTTTGCCGATAAGAATCGGAGCAACAATTGGGGCATGGCTGTTGGGTGCAGCGTCCTTGGGCTGGGGAGGGACAAGAAGATCAGCCTGGGCTCCCTGCTCGTAAGTTAGTGTACATGGACGTCAGGCAAGAAAGGGATGTAGCTGCCCACAGTCCAACAGCTTGCTCGTGCTCACTGTGCAGGTTCACACCCGGAGTCTGTGCTCACTGTAGGTTCACACCCGGAGTCTGTGCTCACTGTAGGTTCACACCCGGAGTCTGTGCTCACTGTGGGTTCACACCCGGAGTCTGTGCTCACTGTGCAGGTTCACACCTGGAGTCTGTGCTCACTGTGGGTTCACACCTGGAGTCTGTGCTCACTGTGCAGGTTCACACGCATGGAGTCTGTGCTCACTGTGGGTTCACACCCGGAGTCTGTGCTCACTGTGGGTTCACACCCGGAGTCTGTGCTCACTGTGCAGGTTCACACCCGGAGTCTGTACTCACTGTGCAGGTTCACACCCGGACTCTGTGCTCACTGTAGGTTCACACCCGGAGTCTGTGCTCACTGTGCAGGTTCACACCTGGAGTCTGTGCTCACTGTGGGTTCACACGCGCGGAGTCTGTGCTCACTGTAGGTTCACACCCGGAGTCTGTGCTCACTGTAGGTTCACACCCGAAGTCTGTGCTCACTGTAGGTTCACACCCAGAGTCTGTGCTCACTGTGCAGGTTCACACCCGGAGTCTGTGCTCACTGTGCAGGTTCACACCCGGAGTCTGTGCTCACTGTAGGTTCACACCCAGCATCTGTGCTCACTGTGGGTTCACACCCGGAGTCTGTGCTCACTGTGGGTTCACACCCGGAGTCTGTGCTCACTGTGCAGGTTCACACCCGGAGTCTGTGCTCACTGTGGGTTCACACCCGGAGTCTGTGCTCGCTGTGGGTTCACACCCGGAGTCTGTGCTCACTGTGGGTTCACACTCGGAGTCTGTGCTCACTGTGCAGGTTCACACCCGGAGTCTGTGCTCACTGTGGGTTCACACCCGGAGTCTGTGCTCACTGTGGGTTCACACCCGGAGTCTGTGCTCACTGTGCAGGTTCACACCCGGATTCTGTGCTCACTGTGGGTTCACACCCGGAGTCTGTGCTCACTGTGGGTTCACACCCGGAGTCTGTGCTCACTGTGGGTTCACACCCGGAGTCTGTGCTCACTGTGCAGGTTCACACCCGGAGTCTGTGCTCACTGTGCAGGTTCACACCCGGAGTCTGTGCTCACTGTGGGTTCACACCCAGAGTCTGTGCTCACTGTGGGTTCACACCCGGAGTCTGTGCTCACCGTGGGTTCACACCCGGAGTTTGTGCTCACTGTGCAGGTTCACACCCGGAGTCTGTGCTCACTGTGGGTTCACACCCGGAGTCTGTGCTCACTGTGCAGGTTCACACCCGGAGTCTGTGCTCACTGTGGGTTCACACCCGGAGTCTGTGCTCACTGTGGGTTCACACCCGGAGTCTGTGCTCACTGTGGGTTCACACCCAGAGTCTGTGCTCACTGTGGGTTCACACCCGGAGTCTGTGCTCACTGTGGGTTCACACCCGGAGTCTGTGCTCACTGTGCAGGTTCACACCTGGAGTCTGTGCTCACTGTGCAGGTTCACACGCGCGGAGTCTGTGCTCACTGTAGGTTCACACCCGGAGTCTGTGCTCACTGTGCAGGTTCACACGTGCGGAGTCTGTGCTGAGTACCAGAGTGCGGCTGGAACAAGATCCCAACCTCGAGTGTTCGAGAAAAAAGTCAGAGAGAAAATGTTTTTTCAAAGCTGACAAAGTGGATCGCTCCCCAGCTGTAGTGCAACGCCAGGAAATCATCCCTTTACACAGAGTTACATTACATCTAATTTACAGCACAGGAACAGGCCATTCGGCCCACCTGGTCCGTGCCGGTGTTTCTGCTCCACACCAGCCTCCTCCCACCCCTCTTCGTCTCACCCTATCAACATATCCTTCTATTCCTTTCTCCCTCATGTGTTTACCTAGTTTCCCCTTAAATGTATCTCTGCTATTCACCTCAACCACTCCCTGTGGTAGCGAATTCCCCATTCTCACCTCTCTCTGGGTAAAGAAGTTTCTCCTGAATTCCCGATTGGATTTATTACTGACTATCTTATATTTATGGCCCCTAGTTCTGGTCTCCCCCACAAGTGGAAACATCTTCTCTGTGTCTACCCTATCGAAACCTTTCATAATTTTAAAGACCTCTATCAGGTCACCCCCCCAGCCTTCTCTTTTCCAGAGAAAAGAGCCCCCGCCTGTTCAGTCTTTCCTGATAGTTATAACCTCTCAGTTCTGGTATCATCCTTGGAAATCTTTTTAGCACCTTTTCCAGTGCCTCGATATCCTTTTTATAATATGGAGACCAGAACTGTGCACAGCGCTCCAAGTGTGGTCTGACCAAGGTTCCATACAAGTTTAACAATCCCTTATATTTAAAGAGTTCACTGGTTGTGAATCAATAATTAATTTTATGTTTTTAATCACTCATTGGTTGTGAAGCACTTCGGGATGTCCTGAGCACGTGATTAGGAGCTAGTTCAATGCAAGGTCTCTTTCTGTATTTCTACAGTATGCAGCTCATGGGTTCGGCAGCACAGCGGTTATGTTACTGGACTAATCCAGTGACTTCAAATCCCACCAGGTCAGCTTTAGAATTTTAAAACAGTTGAAAAATCTGGAAATAAAAAGCTGGTAAAAGTGACCGTGAAGCTGTTGGATTGCCGTAAAAACCCATCTGGTTCACTAATGTCCTCACCTAGTCTGGGCCTACAGGTGACTCCAGTCCCGCACCCACGTGGTTGACTCCTAACTGGTCACTTAGTTAGGATGACTAGGGATAGCGACACCAACAGCCCCAGAATGAGAAATAAAAATCCTCTCCCTCCCAGAACCACGTTAGGGTGTTCCCCTTGTCCTCACCTTCCACCCCACCAGCCTCCACATTCAACAGAAATCCTCCGCCATTTCCGCCACCTCTTGCATTAATGTTACCAGAGGCCATAACTTTACTATAAGAGTCTTTATATACTTCACCTTGCATCTTCTCTAACTTGCTCCTGTAGGTGTTGTAAAGTGAATAGATGTGCTCGGTCTCCCTGTCACCATCTACATCTAGCTGGATGTTAGCTGGCAGCCCACTGCACAGAACCAGAAAGACCAAATATGAAATTCAAATCATCGCACTGCCACTAAACGAGAGTCACCTGTAGAAAGACACGCGCACTGCACTCAGAGTTACAGCGCAAGACAGTAACTGAGTGAGTGCAGGGTTTACCAGTGGCATAACGGTAAAATGCATAGCGCTAGAGCAGAGCTTTGTTCGACAAGTTCTTGGAATGGAGATTCAAACATTCACTCCCTCCACTACCGGCGTTCCGTGGCTGCAGTGTGTACCATCTACAAGATGCACTGCAGCAACTCGCCAAGGCTTCTTCAGCAGCGCCTCCCAAACCCGCGACCTCTTCCACCTAGAAGGACAAGGGCAGCAAGCGCATGGGAACACCACCACCTCCAGGTTCCCCTCCAAGTTACACACCATCCTGACTTGAAAATATAATCGCCGATCCTTCATCGTCGCTGGGTCAAAATCCTGGAACTCCCTCCCTAACAGCACTGTGGGATCACCTTCACCACACGGACTGCAGCGGTTCAAGAAGGCGGCTCACCACCACCTTCTCGAGGGCAATTAGGGATGGGCAATAAATGCCGGCCTTTAAAAGAAACATGGAGATTGGCTCTCCCGATTCACGGCACTCCCAATTTTCCACTGATTAATTGTAGCCACTAGAAAATCGGCAGTGTTCTTAGACTGGAGAAAGAGGAGCTCTTTCTGTTAGAGCAGGGCCAGGTTTAGAGGAGATCTGATGGAGGGGTTTTGATAAAGTAAATTGGAAAAACTGGTCAGTGAGTCAGTGACTACAGGATATAAATTTGAGATCAACACCATAATAACAAAGTGACAGTTTAGGAGAATTTATTTTTTATGCAGAGGGTTGTTAGACTATGGAAAGCCCAACCAGAAACAGTGAGGGAAGCAGAATACAGAACATCTTTTGAAAGGGAAGGGGCTGCATATATATTAAAAAAAAGAAAAACTTAAAAGGGTCTTAGTGTGAGGCAGGGGGAGTGGGACTAATTGGAGAGCTCGTTCAGAGAGCCGGCACAGGCATGATGGGCCGAATGGCTTCCTCCTGTGCGGCAAAATTCTCCGATTCTTAGCAAATAAGAAACAAGGGAATGCTGGAGTGCACCTCATCACCAAACACTTTCTATTTTATGTTCCTGCGCTTTATGAAACTGTTCATTACAATCCGCTTCACGTAAACACAAATCGTAAAATCGAGAGGAGGAAGCGCTCAGTCGCTCTTACCCAGTGCAAGGGGTACAGCCTGGCGTGCAGTCTGCGCTGGTCTTACAACAGAGCCAGTGCCCGTTGAGGTAGGCTGAGGGATGGTACATGGTCAATCGCTTCTTGTTGCACTGACTAACTTTCGTCAAGATGTCAATCCAGTCTTTTGCCTCCACGCAGTTGTTGGCCTGTATGTACAGCGCTCTTTCTGGCTGAATGACTTGAAACATCTAAATTAAAACAGAGCAGCAAATAATCAGCTCAAACTCTGCACTAAACGAGAGCCCAGCAGCACCGGGGCGTAATTATACATTCCTCGATTGTCTGAAACTCAGCCGGTTGAATCTGTCCGAGCTGTGGTTAGGACTGTACATTCTGCAGGGGAAGCACAACATCCATTCCTGGATGAGCTGCAATTTCCTCCAACTAAACATGGGGAAGACCGAAGCCATGGTCTTGGACGCCCGCCACGAACTCCGTTCCCTCGTCAGCGACTCCAACCCTCTCCCTGGCCGTTGTCTCAGCCTGAACCAGGCTGTTTGCAACCTCGCCGTCCTATCTGACCCTGAGCTGAGCATCCGACCCCACATCCTCTCCATCACCCAGACCGCCTACTTCCACCTCGCTAACATCGCCCGTCTCCGCCCCGCCTCAGCTCATCTGCTGCTGAAACCCTCGCCCGTGCTTTGGTTACCTCCAGACTCTCCTGGCCGGCCTCCAGCTTCCACCCTCCATAAAACATCAGCTCATCCAAAACTCTGCTGTGCGTCTAACCCGCAACAAGTCCCGCTCTCCCATCCCCCCTGTGCTCGCTGACCTACATTGGCTCCCTGTCCAAAAATGCCTTGATATTAAAATTCTCATCCTTGTGTTCAAATCCCCCCATGGCCTCGCCCCTCCCTATCTCTGTAATCTCCTCCAGCCCCACAACCACCCCCCTCCCGCCCCCGCCACCCCATGGCCTCGCCCCTCCCTATCTCTGTAACCTCCTCCAGCCCTACAACCCTCCCCCCGCCCCCGCCACCCCACGGCCTCGCCCCTCCCTATCTCTGTAATCTCCTCCAGCCCCACAACCCCCCCCCCCCGCCACCCCATGGCCTCGCCCCTCCCTATCTCTGTAATCTCCTCCAGCCCCACAACCCTCCGAGATCTCTGAGCTCCTCCAATTCTGGCCTCTTGCGCATCTCCTGATTCCCATCGCTCCACCATTGGCGGCCGTGCCTTCAGCTGCCTGGGCCCCGAGCTCTGGAATTCCCTCCCTGAACCTCTCCGCCTCTCCCTCCTCCTTTAAGACGCTCCTTAAAACCGACCTCTTTGGCCATGCTTTTGGTCACCTGTCCTAATATCTCCTGATGTGGCTCGGTGTCAATTGTTGTCTGATTGCACTCCTGTGATGCACCTTGGGACGTTTTCCTATGTTAAAGGCGCTATATAAAGGCAAGTGGTTGTGGTTGTATCTGTGGCCCCTCGTTCTTGAGCACTCGACTATTGGAAACAGTCCTGCTTCTACCTATCCCGTCACATCCCTTCGTAATTTAAACACTTCTCTCATCTCGCTCCTAATCTTCCATTTTTCAAGCCTTTGTATTTTTATTTTGAAAAACCACAGTCAGGGCAACGCATTAAATTCTACTCACATTTTTCATTTTGAAAGATTCTTCCTCCAGTTTCTCAACTGCTAGAATATTTTCAATTGGAATATTGTCCAATGGGTGGTCACCTTAAAAAAAAAAAAATCAGGAAAAAAACGTATTAAATGTGGTCTTTGCAAACTGAATACAAAACCTAACTTATCGCAGGTCACTCGCCACTTATCTCAACCCTTCTGGTTAAGTTCATTCATTAAATCACAGTCTAACTGAACAAACTTACATAGAATTACACAGAATGTACAGCACAGAAACAGGCCATTCGGCCCATCTGGTCCGTGCCGGTGTTTCTGCTCCACACCAGCCTCCTCCCACCCCTCTCCATCTCACCCTATCACCATATCCTTCTATTCCTTTCTCCCTCATGTGTTTATCCAGCTTCCCCTTAAATACATCTCCGCTATTCTCCTCAACCACTCCCTGTGGGAGTGAGTTCCACATTCTCACCACTCTCTGGGTAAAGAAGTTTCTCCTGAATTCCCTATTGGATTTATTAGTGACTATCTTATATTGATGGCCCCTAGTTCTGGTCTCCCTCACAAGTAGAAACATCTTCTCCACATCTACCCTATCGAAACCTTTCATAATTTTAAAGATCTTTCTACTCCGGATGTTGGTAAGTCACTGAAGATAGGGGAGAGGGTGGCAAATGTTGCAGTGAGGGGAGGTGCCAGGGGTCAAATGAGGTCAGCTACCCGGTGTGCGGGGGGGACAATGCAAGGTAATCTTTATCGGTGATGGGGTGAATTCCATCGCCCAGCAGGATGCACGTTGAAAGATCCCAGGAAACTAGAGATTAGCAGTTTGCAGGTGAAGGGAAAGAGGTCTTTTAAATGTCCTAACAGCCTGACTAATGAAAGCACGCACTTGATCAACAACCGAGGTATTTGGGGGGCCCTTGGAGTCTGGGCGATGAAAGCTGCACACCCAACTGGGAGTATTGAGTCAGAGCAAGTGGAACATTACTGGCAGGACGTGCAAGGGGTACGGTAGTGGTAATGTTATTGGACAAGTAATCCAGAGGCCTGGACCAATGATCTGGAGACATGAGTTCATAATCCCACCACGGCAGCTGGGAAATTTAAATTAATAAATAAATCTGGAATAAAAAGCTAGTATCAGTAATGGTGACCATGTAACTACCAAATTGTCGTAAAAACCCATCTGGTTCACTAATGTCCTTTAGTCTGGCCTATATGTGACTCCAGACCCACTGCCACTCAGTTGTAACAAACCACTGCGAAAAAACATAAGAAGAATAAAACCAGATGGACCTCCCAGCATCGACCTAGGTGACCCTGCAAAGTCCTCCTCACCGACATCTGGGGACTTGTGCCAAAATTGGGAGAGCTGTCCCACAGACTAGTCAAGCAACAGCCTGACATAGTCACACTCACAGAATCATACCTTTCAATGCTCCTATATGAGATTTTTGTTAACCAAAGGTATGAAGGGATACGGGGCAAAGGCGGGTCTATGGAGTTCGGTCACAGATCAGCCATGATCTCACTGACTGGCAGAACAGGTTCAAGGGGCTGAATGGCCTCCTCCGGTTCCTATGTTCCTGTGACATTACTCTCTTAGTCTGAAAGGGAAAACGGTGAGAATTATTTAGGAGGCAGGGATTGCGCGACGTGTCACCTTTGTGCTTGTGATAGGTGAACTCGTGGTTGCTGAGGCGAAACCATCTCTTCTTAAAATTCTTGATGCCGAAACGATTTCTTCCCTGCGCTCTCTTGATCATAAACCTAAATGGGAGAACCATAAATACCAGTCGGAAGGGTTAGCGAATTAAATCCTTACAGTCACCAAGGAAGTAAAGTCAGTCAGGAAATAAAAAAATCTGGGAGGGATTTCGACAATGGACGTGAAGTGACACAGGAGAAAGTAGCCAAAGGGCCCATCATCCTCTAAAGGGTCGTCTTTCTGAGCGCAGGCTCCAGACTTGGTGCCACAGCTGCCGGAAGCACCCACAGTTTCCCAGCTTGACTCCCGATGGGTGAGTCGCCCACGCCTGGAGCACATGCTCAGAAAATCAGCCCTTCAACATGCCCTGGCTGCACACAGCAGCGTTTACTCTTTGCTATTTGGCAGGCTACGGTAGTGTACTGGTTGTGTTACTGGTGTAGGAACCTGAGTCGCTTAGATTGATAATCCACAGGCTGTGAGTTCAAATCCCACCACGGCTGTTTGAGAATTTGACTTCAGTTGAAATAAAAAGCTGGTCTCAGTAAAAGAGACCGTGAAGCTGTCGGATTGCTGTTAAAAACCCAACTGGTTCACTGACGTCCTTTAGGGAAGGAAACCTGCCGTCCTCACCCGGTCTGGGCCTAGAGGTGACTCCAGTCCCACACCAACCTGGTTAACTGCCTTCTGAGGTGGCCCAGCAAGACACTCAGTTGTACCAAACCAGGGCAATAAGGGATGGCAATAAATGCTGGCCTTGCCAGCGACGCCCACATTCTATCTTAAAGAGTTGGAGCCACAGAGTTAGACGTTCAGTCAATGGGCAGAAATTCTAGCTCTAGAATTGATTTTTTTAAGATTAAAGTTCCTACAACTGTTTCCAGCTTTGGCCTTCTCTATTTTTATGGTGCATCCTTGTGTCCCAGAGTGACTCAGCAACCTGTGCACAGCAACATTTAATAAAAATCCATCGCTGTCTTGGAAAGTATTTGAATCCACGTTGATGGTAAGATTTATTTGTTAAAATTTTAATAACTAAAAACAATTGTCCCAAATAATTCTGCATCGCTATTCTCACCATGGATAGATTCTAAGCTTTTCATTCTTTTACTAAAATCTGTCCTTTTTCCGACAGATACAAACACCCCACAGCCTGTCCCAAACAAGGACTGGAACACTTCTCCGTTTTACACCCGCTTGCGGTCATTAGTGCTGGGACAAGACTCGCTGACCCCCTTCCTGAACTCAGAGAGTCAGTGTGATCGTTCTGTGTAGTGAGTCTCCATTAACTCCCGTCAGTTACAACCACTAGGTCCGCCAACAGCTCCCGACAGTAATAACGGCATGGGGTGGGGATCCGGCTGCTCACCGACTAACCTGCGGCCCACTGCGCCATGTACCTGCATCATCTTCAGCAAGGCACAGAATGGAGAGGAGAATGGATGATCACTTTCTAAAGTTTAAATATACGCGGCAAATCACAAATATTAAACACATCTCATGCTCGCCAACAGTGCAAATCATGGCAAATGTTTTGAGGATGTAACTGGTAAAATAGATAAGGGAGAACCAGTGGATGTGGTGTATTTGGACTTTCAGAAGACTTTCGATAAGGTCCCGCATAAGAGATTAGTGTGTAAAGTTAAGGCACATGGGATTGGGGGCAAGGTATTGACTTGGATAGAGAACTGGTTGGCAGACAGAAAGCAAAGAGTTGGAATAAACGGGTCTTTTTCCGAGTGGCAGGCAGTGACTAGTGGGGTACCGCAGGGATCGGTCCTTGGACCCCAGCTATTCACAATATATATTAATGATCTAGACAAAGGAACTAGATGTAATATCTCCAAATTTGCAGACGACACAAAGCTGGGTGGGCGTGTGTGCTGTGAGGAGGATGCCGAGAAACTCCAGGATGATTTGGACAGGTTGGGTGATTGGGCAGAAGCATGGCAGATGCAATATAACGTGGATAAATGTGAGGTTATCCACTTTGGTGGCAAAAACAGGAAGGCAGATTATTATCTGAATGGCAATAGATTGGGAGAAGGGGAAGTGCAACAAGACCTGGGTGTCCTTGTGCACCAGTCGCTGAAGGTAAGCATGCAGGTGCAGCAGGCGGTTAAGAAGGCAAATGGTATGTTGGCCTTCGTAGTGAGAAGGTTTGAGTACAGGAACAAGGATGTCTTGCTGCAGTTGTACAGGGCCTTGGTGAGACCACATCTTGAGTATTGTGTACAGTTTTGGTCACCTTATCTGAGGAAGGATGTTCTTGCCATGGAAGGAGTTCAGCGAAGATGCACCAGGCTGATACCTGGGATGGCAGGAATGACGTATGAGGAGAGATTGGGTCGATTGGGCTTATACTCGCTGGAGTTTAGAAGAATGAGAGGGGATCTCATTGAAACTTATAAAATTCTGACAGGCCTGGACAGACTAGATGCAGGAAGGATGTTCCCGATGGGGAGTCCAGAACCAGGGATCACAGTCTAAGGATGAGGGGTAGGCCATTTAGGACAGAAATGAGGAGGAATTTCTTCACCCAGAGAGTGGTGAACCTGTGGAATTCTCTACCACAGAAGGCAGTAGAGGCCAATTCATTAAATATATTCAAGAAGGAGTTAGATATATTTCTTAAGGCTAAAGGGATCAAGGGATATGGAGAGAAGGCAGGGACAGGGTACTGAGTTTGGATGATCAGCCATGATCGCATTGAATGGCGGAGCAGGCTCGAGGGGCCGAATGGCCTACTCCTGCTCCTATCTTCTATGTTTCAAATCACGATCTGAACAGGGTTGTCCGAGTATTTCCGGGATTATATACGGCACAGTGTACTCCCGAATGCTGTGTGGTTTAACAATGAAGTTTGCTTATATTGACTCATTGCCCGCTCAATACCTTGCGGGAGAGTTTGGTCAGGTCAGTGACTTTGCAAACTGACGCTTCCTCAGCTTATCACAAAACCAACAAGCGCGATCTTTGGAGAGTACAAAGGGTGACGGCCGAGGTTCCGGCCCTCTCCTGTGCCTCCCACCAACCACAACCACCACCTCGCCAACAGTTCCCGACAGTAATAACGGCGTGGGGCGGGCATCTGGCTGCTCACTGGATACCCACCGGCCCACTCACTGCACTGGAGGAAGAATCGAGGGCAGAAGTGGGATGTCCACCCCTTAGCATCTGGTCCTTTGAGTTAACAGGCGCCAGAGATCAATGTGCACAGTCATACACAGTGACCGCCTTGCATCTTTCCTGCACCAACTATTACCATCAACTTTCTTTACAGTAAGTTTTAAAGTCCGTAAAAGCGCAGCCACTTGACCAAGTAAGAAAGGACAGACAGAAATAAAATTCAAAAGCAAAATACTGCGGATGCTGGAAATCTGAAATAACAACAGAAAATGCTGGAAGCACTCAGCAGGTCAGGCAGCATCCGTGGAGAGAGAAACAGAGTTAACGTTTCAGGTCTGGGACCCTTCATCAGAACTGGAAAAGGTTCGAGATGTAACAGATATTAAGCAGGCGCAGAGACAGGGGGGGGGGGGGAGCGGGGGGGAGGAAGGAACTGAAGGAACATTCTGTGCTAGGGTAGAAGGCAGGAGAGATTAAACCGCACCTCATCTTTCGATTAGGCATTTTACAGCCTTCTGGACTCAACATTGAGTTCAACAATTTCAGACTATAGAAACATAGAAACATAGAGGATAGGAGCAGGAGTCGGCCATTCGGCCCCTCGAGCCTGCTCTGCCATTCAATGAGATCATGACTGATCATCCAAATTCAGTACCCTGTCCCTGCCTTCTCCCCATATCCCTTGATCCCTTTAGCCTTAAGAAATATATCCAACTCCTTCTTGAATATATTTAATGAATTGGCCTCCACTGCCTTCTGTGATAGAGAATTCCACAGGTTCACCACTCTCTGGGTGAAGAAATTCCTCCTCATCTCAGTCCTAAATGGCTTACCCCTTATCCTTAGTCTGTGACCCCTGGTTCTGGACTCCCCCGCCATCGGGAACATCCTTCCTGCATCTAGTCTGTCCAGTCCTGTCAGAATTTTATAAGTTTCAATGAGATCCCCTCTCATTCTTCTAAACTATAGCGAGTATAAGCCTAATCGACCCAATCTCTCCTATAACCCCTGCCCCCATTTTTCAGGCGGTTTATGATTCCGCCATCCCCATTTGCAACATTTAATCTCTCCTACCTCCCACCCTAGCACAGAAATAAAATTCAATCAGGTGAAGACAGAGGCAGAGATTCAGAGTACTATTTACAGCAGGAACGACTGAACAGGCGGGGGCTCTTTTCTCTAGAAAAGAGAAGGCTGAGGGGTGACCCGCTAGAGGGCTTTAAAATTACAAAGAGGTTCGATAGGGTAGACGTAGAGAAGATGTTTCCACTTGTGGGGGAGACCAGAACTAGGGACCATCAATATAAGATAGTCACCAATAAATGACTGATATAAAAACGGTGAATAAGATTGCAGGTAGAAGTGGAGAGGGAATAGAAACAGAGCAGGCAGATAAACAGCAGGAGTGTCCAGCCCGTACACTGGTGGGTGGGGAGGGGAGGTGACACACAGACACAAGGGTGATTTACTGAATTCTATGGGGCTGTGGATGGTGTAGTGTTGGGTGGTAATATTGTGCTGCGGGAGAGGAGAGAAAGGAGATTGTCATAGAGTCATAGAGTCATAGAGTAATACAGCACGGATAGAGGCCCTTCGGCCCATCGTGTCCGCGCCGGCCATCAAGCCCTGTCTAATCTAATCCCATATTCCAGCATTTGGCCCGTAGCCTTGTATGCTATGGCATTTCAAGTGCACATCCAAATGCTTCTTAAATGTTGTGAGGGTTTCTGCCTCCACAACCCTTTCAGGCAGTGAGTTCCAGACTCCAACCACCCTCTGGGTGAAAAAGTTCTTTCTCAAATCCCCTCTAAACCTCCCGCCCTTTACCTTGAATCTATGCCCCCTAGTTATCGACCCCTCTACTAAGGGAAAAAGCTCCTCAGCATCCATCCTATCTATGCCCCTCATAATTTTGTACACCTCAATCATGTCCCCCCTCAGCCTCCTCAGCTCCAAGGAAAACAAACCCAACCTGCCCAGTCTCTCTTCATAGCTGAAGCGCTCCAGCCCTGGTAACATCCTGGTGAACCTCCTCTGCACCCTCTCTAACGCGATCACATCCTTCCTGTAGTGTGGCGACCAGAACTGCACACAATATTCCAGCTGTGGCCTAACCAGTGTTTTATACAGCTCCATCATAACCTCCTTGCTCTTATATTCAATGCCTCGGCTAATGAAGGCAAGTATCCCATATGCCTTTTTTACCACCTTATCCACCTGTTCCGCCGCCTTCAGGGATCTGTGTACTTGCACACCCAGATCCCTCTGACCCTCCGTCTTGCCTAGGGTCTTTCCATTCATTGTGTATTCCTTTGCCTTGTTAGTCCCCCCAAAGTGCATCACCTCGCACTTTTCCGGGTTAAATTCCATTTGCCACTGTTCCGCCCATCTGACCAACCCATCTATATCGTCCTGCAGACTGAGGCTACCCTCCTCGCTATTTACCACCCTACCAATTTTTGTATCATCCGCGAACTTACTGATCATACCCTTTACATTCATATCCAAGTCATTAATGTAGACCACAAACAGCAAGGGACCCAGCACCGATCCCTGTGGTACCCCACTGGCCACAGGCTTCCAGTCACAAAAACAACCTTCGACCATCACCCTCTGCCTTCTGCCACTAAGCCAGTTTTGTATCCAATGTGCCAAGGCACCCTGGATTCCATGGGCTCTTACCTTCTTGACCAGTCTCCTGTGCGGGACTTTATCGAAGGCCTTACTGAAATCCATGTATACCACATCCACTGCGTTACCCTCATCCACACACCTAGTCACCCCCTCAAAAAATTCAATCAAATTAGTCAGACATGATCTTCCCTTGACAAAGCCATGTTGACTATCCCTGATTAATCCTTGCCTCTCCAAGTGGAGACAAATTTTGTCCCTCAGGATTTTTTCCAATAATTTTCCTACCACTGATGTTAGGCTCACTGGCCTGTAGTTCCCCGGTTTTTCCCTACTACCCTTCTTGAATAATGGTACTACATTAGCGGTTCTCCAGTCCTCTGGCACATCCCCTGTGGCCAGAGAGGTCCTGAATATATGTGTTAGAGCCCCCGCAATCTCCTCCTTTGCCTCACACAGCAGCCTGGGATACATTTCATCCGGGCCTGGGGATTTATCCATTTTTAGGCCAGCTAAAACCGCCAATACCTCCCCCCGCTCGATGTTAATATGTTCGAGCATATCACAGTCCCCCCGCCCTATTTCTATGTCTACATCGTCCTTCTCCATAGTGAAAACAGACGCAAAAAATTCATTCAGAACCCCTCCTACATCTTCCGGCTCCACACACAGATTGCCACTTTTGTCCCTAATGGGCCCTATTTTTTCCCTAGTTATCCTCTTACCCTTAATATACTTATAAAACATCTTCGGATTTTCCTTTATTTTGCTTGCCAGTGTTATTTCATGGCCCCTCCTTGATCTCCTAATTTCTTTTTTAAGTATCCCCCTGCACTTTTTGTACTCCTCTAGGGCTTCCTCCGTCTTTAGCCTTTTGTATCTACCAAAAGCCCTCCTTTTTTTCCTAATCCATTCCCGTATATCCCCTGACATCCAAGGTTCCCTGTGGTTTTTGGAACCACCCTTGACCTTTACGGGAACATGTTGCCATTGTATGATCTCAATCTCCCTTCTGAAAGCCTCCCATTGCTCCGATGCGGATTTTCCTACAAGTAGCTGATCCCAGTCCATTTTGGCCAGATCCTGCCTTATCCTATTAAAATCGGCCTTCCCCCAATTTAGAACCTTTATTTCCGGCCCATCCCTGTCCTTTTCCATGGCCACCTTAAATCTTACCATATTATGGTCACTATCACCAAAGTGCTCACCTACTAGCACTTTTTCCACTTGGCCGGCCACATTCCCTAGAATTAGGTCCAGTACCGCCCCCTCTCTTGTAGGACTTTCTACATGCTGGCTCAAAAAGCTCTCCTGGATGCACTTTAAGAATTCTACACCCTCTGAGCCTTTCACACTCTGACTATCCCAGTTAATATTGGGGAAGTTGAAATCCCCCATTATTATTACCCTATTATTTGCACATTTCTCTGAGATTTGCCTACATATTTGTTCCTCTATCTCCCCCTGACTGTTTGGAGGCCTATAGTACACTCCCAGCAAAGTGCTTGCCCCCTTTTTGTTTTTAAGCTCCACCCATATGGCCTCATTGGAGGACCCTGCTAATATATCATCCCTCCTTACTGCAGTAATTGACTCCTTAATTAATATTGCGACACCCCCTCCTCTTATACCTCCCCCTCTGTCTCGCCTGAAGATTCTGTACCCCGGAATATTGAGCTGCCAGTCTTGCCCTTCCCTCAACCATGTGGTTTTGTTACAGACACAGAATGAGGTGCAGATCAGCCATGAAAGAAAGACTTGCATTTCTATAGCGCCTTTCACGACCACCAGACATCTCAACGTGCTTTACAATCAATAAAGTGCTTTTGAAGTGGAGTCACTGTTGTAATGTGGGAAACGCAGCAGCTCAGCAAGGTCCCACAATGAGCAATGTGATAATGACCAGATAATCTGTTTTTAGTGATGTTGATTGAGGGATAAATATTGGCCCCACGACACCGGGGAGAACTCCCCCGCTCGTCTTCGAAATAGTGCCATGGGATCTTTTACGTCCACCTGAGAGAGCAGACGGAGCCTCGGTTTAATGTCTCATCCGAAAGACGGCACCTCCGACAGTGCGGCGCTCCCTCAGTACTGCCCCTCCGACAGTGCAGCGCTCCCTCAGCACTGCCCCTCCGACAGTGCAGCACTCCCTCAGTACTGCCCCTCCGACAGTGTGGCGCTCCCTCAGTACTGCCCCTCCGACAGTGCAGCACTCCCTCAGCACTGCCCCTCCGACAGTGCAGCACACCCTCAGTACTGCCCCCCCGACAGTGCAGCGCTCCCTCGGTACTGCCCCTCCGACAGCGCAGCGCTCCCTCAGCACTTCCCCTCCGACAGTGCGGCGCTCCCTCAGTACTGCCCCTCCGACAGTGCGGCGCTCCCTCAGCACTGCCCCTCCGACAGTGCGGCGCTCCCTCAGTACTGACCCTCCGACAGTGCGGCGCTCCCTCAGCACTGCCCCTCCGACAGTGCAGCACTCCCTCAGTACTGCCCCTCCGACAGTGCGGCGCTCCCTCAGCACTGCCCCTCCGACAGTGCGGCGCTCCCTCAGGACTGACCCTCCGACAGTGCGGCGCTCCCTCAGCACTGCCCCCCCGACAGTGCAGCACTCCCTCAGCACTGCCCCTCCGACAGTGCAGCACTCCCTCAGCACTGACCCTCCGACAGTGCGGCGCTCCCTCAGTACTGACCCTCCGACAGTGCGGCGCTCCCTCAGCACTGCCCCTCCGACAGTGCGGCGCTCCCTCAGTACTGCCCCTCCGACAGTGCGGCACTCCCCCAGCACTGCCCCTCCGACAGTGCGGCACTCCCTCAGCACTGCCCCTCCGACAGTGCGGCGCTCCCTCAGCACTGCCCCTCCGACAGTGCGGCGCTCCCTCAGCACTGCCCCTCCGACAGTGCGGCGCTCCCTCAGCACTGCCCCTCCGACAGTGCGGCGCTCCCTCAGCACTGCCCCTCCGACAGTGCGGCGCTCCCTCAGCACTGCCCCTCCGACAGTGCGGCGCTCCCTCAGCACTGCCCCTCCGACAGTGCGGCGCTCCCTCAGCACTGCCCCTCCGACAGTGCGGCGCTCCCTCAGCAATGCCCCTCCGACAGTGCGGCGCTCCCTCAGCACTGCCCCTCCGACAGTGCGGCGCTCCCTCAGCACTGCCCCTCCGACAGTGCGGCGCTCCCTCAGCACTGCCCCTCCGACAGTGCGGCGCTCCCTCAGCACTGCCCCTCCGACAGTGCGGCGCTCCTTCAGCACTGCCCCTCCGACAGTGCGGCGCTCCCTCAGCACTGCCCCTCCGACAGTGCAGCGCTCCCTCAGCACTGCCCCTCCGACAGTGCAGCACTCCCTCAGCACTGCCCCTCCGACAGTGCAGCGCTCCCTCAGCACTGCCCCTCCGACAGTGCAGCACTCCCTCAGCACTGCACTGGAGTGTCAGCCTAGCTTTATGTGCTCAAGTTCCTGGACTGAGACTTCAACCCACGACCTTCTGGCTCAGAGGCGAGGGCGCTGCCCACTGAGCCACGGCTGACACTGATCTGATTGAATGGCGGAGCAGGCTCGAGGGGCTGAATGGCCTCCTCCTGCTCCTAGAATAGACGAATTGTCCAGATACCTTTGACATATTATTTTAATAGTGTGGTGTGATGGGTCATTTGTTGCATGACGCAGACCATCGTTTGTTTTAGTTCATTTTATTTCTCCCCTAAAACAGCCCAGCTGGCGGAATCTGACCTCTAAACTCTCCACTTGCCAGAATGACAGGAAGCGATTGATTCACAAAGTGCCACTGCTTGCCTCTCACGGAGCAGCTGTTGTGGCAACTACAGCCACCGCTTTCCATATCACCCACGGTAAATATTAACCTGTTCCTGAAACGCGTTATCATCTGCAAAGAAAGTGAATCTGCTGTTCTCCGTTGTTGACAACTTGACTGTCAGCGAGCTCAGCGCGCACTTGGATAGAAGGAGATGTGAGCAGGAACGTTGGGGCAGAGGAATGAGGATGGACAATGGAAACAGTTCGGTCTTCGGACCTCTGGAGAACTCTCACACTCCGGCAGCAGGTGTGAAAAAATAGTGAGCAGAGAAGGTTAAGAGGAGATTTAATAGAGGTGTTCAAAATCATGAAGGGTTTTGATGGAGTAAATCAGGAGAATCTGTTTCCAGCGGCAGGAGGGTCGGTAACCAGAGGTCACAGAGTGAAGATAATTGGCAAAAGAACCAGAGGGGAGATGAGGAGATTTTTTTTTGACACAGCGAGTTGTTGTGATCTGGAACGCGCTGCCTGAAAGGGCGGTGGAAGCAGATTCAATAGTAACTTTCAAAAGGGAATTGGAGAAATATTCAAAAAGGAAACAATTGCAGGACTACGGGGAAAGAGCAGGGGGGAGCGGGACTAATTGGAGAGCTCGTTCAAAGAGCCGGCTCAGGCACGATGGGCCGAATGGCCTCCTTCTGTGCTGTAAGATTCTACGATCTTTCCCCTGACCCCAGCTAGTGCTGTTTAAAACTTGAACTAAAAGGTTAGATTTTTCTTCCCACTCAGAAACTTTTTAACGTAGATTTAGCCTAGATTTTGGGCCCACTTTTCTAAAGATAAATGTGGGGTGGATTTCACAAATCAGCTCTCCTGCCGCAGAGTGTCACACTCTGGGGGCACTGATCAGAAGAGCGGGCGGGCGATTAACCTGCCCGTTTTATTCCTAGACCAATTCCTCATCCATTCATAATAACGGAAAATAATTCAGGTGAGCTGTGAGCGGGACATTCTAACCCCAAAGCCTGATGTTCCAATCAGTGCTCTCTGCACACAACTCTGCACCAAAAGCATGATTCTACCCCTATAAAGCAGGGTAGTTGTATAGGTTCTGTTACTGGACTAATTATCCAGATAACGTGAGTTCGAATCCCACCAGGGCAGTGCGAGAATTAGAATTCAGTTAAAATAATCTGGAAATAAAAAGCTAACATCAGTAAAAGTGACCATGAAGCTGTCATAGAAACATAGAAGATAGGAGCAGGAGTAGGCCATTCGGCCCCTCGAGCCTGTTCCACCATTTAATGAGATCATGGCTGATCATCCAAATTCAGTACCCTGTCCCTGCCTTCTCCCCATATCCCTATCAGATTGTCGTAAAAACCCAACTGCTTCACTGACGTTCTTCAGGGAAGGAAACCCGCCGTCCTTCCCCGGTCTGGGCCTATAGGTGACTCCAGTCCCACCCCAAGGTGGTTGACTCTTAACTGCCCTCTGAAGTGGCCGAGCGAGACACTCAGTTGGATCAAGAAGAAGGCTCATCACCACCTTCTCACAGCAACGAGGAACGGACAATAAATGCCGGCCTTGCCAACGACACCCACATCCCGAGAATGAATCAAAAAAATACTACGTGCGCCATGGTATTCAAGCTTTTCTGTATATTTAAAGGTTATACATAAATATCAGCACTTGACACTGAAATTGACTAGTCCAGTAAAAACTTAATTAACCATGATGATGATAACAGCACAAGAAATAAAAACTGAGCACACGATATGAAGAAAAGTAAAGATGTGATATATGAATATGGGACAGTGCAGGGTTCAAAAACTCACCCTTCCTTCAGTACGATGGGTTGCTCAATGCTCTTGTGGTCTCTTCTTCCAGATGAGGAGATTAAATCTAGGAACTTCACACAAAGCACAAATGCAGCGTTAACTGACATGCAGTTATTTATATAAAGTTCCCACAAATACCCTTTCTTTCCGAGTGTGTTAGCCTCTATTACATTGTGTCCTGTGTCACACACCAGCCGTAGCCCTGCGGAAACCCAGCGATCTGTGCCCAGACCATCGCCATGACTAACTTCTGACTTTCACGTGATTTAAGAAGGGTCTCCCCATCAAAAACTGCTTTAAAAATCAATCCTTAGTATCAGCGTCTTGTTGTTTTGTTCTGTCCACTTTGTCAAGAAGCACAGGATAAGTTTACCAATGCTGGTTGGCACGGGGTAGACAGAGGCAATGCTTTCACTGGGTGCGTATTTCTCATTTGCAATCTCGGACAGAACATCTAGCAATGCTCACAGGTCAAAGGGAGGTCAAAGAGAGACTGAGCAGATCCAGACTGGACCTGGATAAACAATGATTCTGAAGGAAACACAATCACAAACACAATCCCAAACACAAACACAAACACAATCCCAAACACAATCCCAAACACAAACACAATCCCAAACACAAACACAATCCCAAACACAATCCCAAACACGAACAAAAACACAATCCCAAACACAAACACAATCCCAAACCCAATCCCAAACACAAACCCAATCCCAAACCCAATCCCAATCACGAACACAAACACAATCCCAAACACAAACCCGATCCCAAACACAAACCCAATCACAAACCCGATCCCAAACACAAACCCGATCCCAAACACAAACCCGATCCCAAACACAAACCCGATCCCAAACACAAACCCGATCCCAAACACAAACCCGATCCCAAACACAAACCCGATCCCAAACACAAACCCGATCCCAAACACAAACCCGATCCCAAACACAAACCCAATCACAAACCCGATCCCAAACACAAACCCGATCCCAAACACAAACCCGATCCCAATCACAAACCCGATCCCAAACACAAACCCAATCACAAACCCGATCCCAAACACAAACCCGATCCCAAACACAAACCCGATCCCAAACACAAACCCGATCCCAAACACAAACCCGATCCCAATCACAAACCCGATCCCAAACACAAACCCGATCCCAAACACAAACCCGATCCCAAACACAAACCCGATCCCAAACACAAACCCGATCCCAAACACAAACCCGATCCCAAACACAAACCCGATCCCAAACACAAACCCGATCCCAAACCCAATCCCAAACACAAACCCGATCCCAAACACAATCCCAAACACAAACTATCTACAACAGCAGAAAACACAGCACAGTAAAACCAGAAACGGCTGCTCACTGCGGCCGAAGTCGCTGTCTTTTAACCACAGGGAACGACATGTGGATGGGACTAAAAAGAAAAACTTGCATTTCTATAGCGCCTTTCACGATCTCAAGGCGTCTCAAAACGCTTTACAGCCAATGAAGCACTTCTGGAGTGTAATCACTGTTGTAATGTAGGAAACGCGGCAGCCCATTTGCGCACAGCAAGCTCCCACAAACAGCAATGAGATCCATGATCAGGTAATCTGTTGGTTGAGGGATAAATATTGGCCAGGACAGTGGGAAGAACGCCCCTGAACGTTTCTTCGAAATAGCGCCATGGGATCTTTTACGTCCACCTGAGCAGACAGACGGGGCCTCGGTTTAACGTCTCATCCATAAACTCTTCACGGTGTCCCTGTGAATCCTCGCTATACCCACTGCATGGGCAAAAGATGCATGAAGGAATGTTCATCAACAAAAGGACACTTACATTTCTTACAGCATCTGTGTATTTCTGCTCATTAAAGTGCTCATAGAATGTGGCCATGTAGGACTCCTTGAAACTGGCCTAGTGATAAAGAAAAAACAGTCAATGATTTTAGTTACTCCTGAAAATGGGAGAACAAGTGAGCAGCACTGAATTATTTATTAACATTTCGCTGCTAATTACCAAATGTGAGCCGCTGCATTCCATAAGGGGAGTCCTTTTATCGGCAGAACTCCCGAATGGTCATACAGTCCCGTAAACCTCTGCCTTGTTCCCATATAGAATAGACGCAATAATATGGGCTGACTTTATACTATTACTTGTAAATTGGACTTTACTTGCCAGTTTTTATTTAAGTCACCACACACTGGGTCATCAAGGGCGATTTGCCAAAAGCAGATTCTGCGATCATCTTTTCAATATTTTAAATTGAGAAACTGCATCAAATATTTTAGGGAGGATCCTACGGACTCGGCTGTGAGCGCGGAGCTTTTTTGCGTGTTGAGAATTTGGTTGCAGAGCTCAGCAGATCCCCCCACCCCACCCCACCCCACCCCAACAGGAGTCTCAAATGCACAGACAGAATATCCCAGGGGCTGCAACGACCTCTGCGCAAACCGTCAACGATTGCTGGCACCGGCAACCCAAATTCGTGAAATCTACTCTTCGGCAAATGCTTGGGAACATTTCAGTTTGTTTCAAGGAATCAAGGCAAACTGTGAAGCACATTAGAGTAAATTCAGTGAGCCCCATTCCCAGAGGGAGAGTCCGATAGATCGGGTAGCTCTCTCTTTATTTTATTTTAATTAATTCTCGGGATGTGGACGTCGCTGGCAAGGCTAGCATGTATTGCCCATCCCTAGTTTCCCTGAGAAGGTGGTAGAGGTGCTCCCACAATGTTTATTCTTTGTAGCGCTATTGATACAATGGAGGGTCTCGCTCGGCCATTTCAGAGGGCAGTTAAGAGTCAACAAGGTTGGTGCGGGATTGGAGTCACCTATAGGCCCAGACCGGGTAAGGATGGCAGGTTTTCTTCCCTAAAGGACACTAGTGAACCAGGTGGGTTTTTGCAACAATCCAACAGCTTCATGGTCACTTTTACTATTTCTAGATTTTTTTCTTAAATTGAAATCAAATTCTCAAATTGCCACGGTGGTATTTGAACTAATGTTAAGAACATAAGAAATAGGAGCAGGAGTCGGCCATTCGGCCCCTCGAGCCTGATCTGCCATTCAATGAGCTCATGGCTGATCATCGACCTCAACTCCACTTTCCTGCACTATCCCCATATCCCTTGACTCCTTACAGTCCAAAAATCTATCGATCTCTGTCAACGACTGAGCCTCCACAGCCCTCTGGGGCAGAGAATTCCAAAGATTCACCGCCCTCTGAGTGAAGAAATGTCTCCTCATCTCAGTCCTAAATGGCCGACCCCTTATTCTGAGACTGTGACCCTTAGTTTTAGACTCCCCAGCCAGGGGAAACATCCTCCCTGCATCTACCCTGTCAAGCCCCTTAAGTGTTTCAATGAGATCACCTCTCATTCTTCTAAACTCCAGAGAATATAGGCCTAGTCTACTCAATCTCTCCTCATAGGACAATCCCCCCATCCCAGGAACCAGTCAAGTGAACCTTTGTTGCACTCCCTCTATGGCAAGTATATCCTTCTCTGTTCTCTGGATTACTAGTCCAGGTCTCTGGATTACTAGTCCAGGTCTCTGGATTACTAGTCCAGGTCTCTGGATTACTAGTCCAGGTCTCTGGATTACTAGTCCAGGTCTCTGGATTACTAGTCCAGGTCTCTGGATTACTAGTCCAGTAACAAAGCCAGTACACCACCGTATATTCCTTCTACTGACCTGCACTCCCGCCAAGCTTGGCTCCCTACTGCGAGCATGGGATCGGTGATTTGCCTTACTGAGGGTATTGTACTGTTAAAAACGGTCTATTCTCTCATTAGAAGGCAGAGTAAATAAATCAGAGGACTTACAGACTTGGATTTGGATAAGCTGCCCAAAGTCTGGATGGTCTTGGACACAAGGGTCAGAGTCCGTGCTGTTAATGGGTCCTAAAGGAAAAGAAGAAATGATTAAGAGTTCCTGATCAACATTTCCAACAGGCAGTAAGCCAGAGGAGCAATAACGCTTTATAAATGCAAGTCTTCTAATGAGAAGGGGCAAAGACTTTTGTGTTCATTATTTTGGTTTCATCAGCTTCCCTCTGATGTTTCTACATTTGAAATCCATTTCATAGGAATTGCCGGATGATAACAGACCAAGGCCCATCTAGTTCACCCTCTCCCATCCTGGGAGTCGCACAATCCGACAATAATGGAGTTGTTGACCAATCACAGCGATCAATCTCCATCGAATCGTCTACAACAGGCCCAGACATGAGGCGAGGAAAACCCCCAGTGCTGGAGAGCTTTGGTAACCAGAGGTCCAAAGTCACCTGTTCCTCCCGAGCGCGCTACACTCCCCACCGGTGTGAACAAATCCATCTAATCAGATGTTGGTTGAATGTAGGTAATGTATGAAACGTGGCAGCCAATTTGCACACAGCAAGGTCCCATAAATTGCAATGAGATAAATGACCAGATAATCTGTTTTAATGATGTTGATTGAGGGATAAATATTGGCCAGGACACCGGAGAGAACGCCCCTGCTCTTCTTCGAAATAGTGGCCATGGGATCTTTTATGTCTACCTGAGAGAGCAGACAGGGCCTCGGTTTAATGTCTCATCCGAAAGACGGCACCTCCGACAGTGCGGCGCTCCCTCAGCACTGCACTGGGGGTGTCGGGCTAGATTATGGGACTCAAGTCTCTGGAGTGGGACTTGAATCAACGACCTTCTGACTCCGAGGCGGGAGTGCTGCCCACTGACCACAGCTGACACCTTGAGTTAACGGAATATGGAATGCCTTGTCACAAGTAGTGATCGATACTAAATCATTTAAAAAATGGTACTGGATAATCACTGAATGAATATAAAAGGGTTTTAAAAAAACATGGTGAGCTTGGGGGCTAATGCGACTGCGTAATATCAGTACCGAGAGGGACCTACGTTCCACGCTGGCTGAGGGGTTTCTCCTGTGATGCTAACATTTCTTTCTCTCTGTTTTTTTGCCCTTTTGTACTCTACCTCACTGGGTTTTCGAGAATAAGTCCTGACTATTGCAATAGTTCAGTTCCTGACTGTGTTTGTTCTGCACAGAGTGACAAAGTCCACGTTATGTACTTACCGGATGGTGAGGGTGAAGTTGGAACAGATTAGGTGAAAGAATGGCCGGAGCAAAGAATCGTAGGAAGATGAAACTGCTCACAGCAGTGTACCTCACATCAGCATCATCTAGAAAAACAACACAGGTTCCAGATTAATATCTCCACTCCTCAGATAATTATGCTTGGACTTACATAAGAGGCTTAAGGTACAATCAGTATTTGAACCGCAGTGTTATATCTGATAATGCAACACTACAGCCTCGCACATTACAAACTATCACTCGTACAACACAACAGCAAAGATCACCTTATCACATCTCTCAGGACATCCCAAAACCATTCATATCTGAGATCGACCAATTCTGGCCTGTTGAGCATCCCCCGATTTTAATCCTCCACCACTGGCGGCCGTGCCTTCAGCTGCCGAGGCCCTAAGCTCTGGAATTCCCTCCCTAAACCTCTCCATCTCCTCCCTTAAGACGCCCCTTAAAACCGGCCTCTTTGACCTGTCCTAACAACTCCTTATGTGGCTCGGTGTCAAAGTTTATTTGATAATCGCTCCCGAGAAGCACCTTGGGATGTTTTACTATGTTAATGGCGTTATATAAATGCAAGTTGTAGTTGTTCATGTTTAATTCATCATTTTCTGAAGTGCAGTCGCTGTTCTGTGAGTAAATGCATAAAGGAAACAGCAAACTAGTCACCAGCTAATCTGTTCCTAGGAGGTGTTGGTTGAGGGAAGAAGGTTTATAGGACACTGGGTGAGATCCCTTCAAACGGTGCTGAGGGAACCTTTACATCTGCTTGAACTACCGGGACAGACAGGATGTGATTATGTGCAGGAAAGGGAGACTATAAAATAGTCCTATACACCTTTAATTACAGAGAATTACATAGAATTTACAGCACAGAAACAGGCCATTCGGTGCCGGTGTTTCTGCTCCACACCAGCCTCCTCCCACCCCTCTTCATCTCACCCCATCACCATATCCTTTATTCCTTTCTCCCTCATGTGTTTATCCAGCCTCCCCTTAAATCCATCTCTGCTATTCGCCTCAACCACTCCCTGTGGGAGCGAGTTCCACATTCTCACCACTCTCTGGGTAAAGAAGTTTCTCCTGAATTCCCGATTGGATTTATTAGTGACTATCTTATATTGATGGCCCCTAGTTCTGGTATCCCTCACAAGTGGAATCATCTTCTCCACATCTACCCTATCGAACCCTTTCATAATTTTAAAGACCTCTATCAGGTCACCCCCCAGCCTTTTTTTTCTAGAGAAAAAAGCCCCAGCCTGTTCAGTCTTTCCTGATAGTTATAACCGCTCAGTTCTAGTATCATCCTAGTAAATCTTTTCTGCACCTTCTCCAGTGTCTCTATATCCCATTTATAATATGGAGACCAGAACTGTGCACGGTGCTCCAAGTGTGGTCTAACCAAGGTATATGGAGACCAGAACTGTGCACAGTGCTCCAAGTGTGGTCTAACCAAGGTATATGGAGACGAGAACTGTGCACAGTGCTCCAAGTGTGGTCTAACCAAGGTATATGGAGACGAGAACTGTGCACAGTGCTCCAAGTGTGGTCTAACCAAGGTATATGGAGACCAGAACAGTGCACAGTGCTCCCAGTGTGGTCTAACCGAGGTATATGGAGACCAGAACTGTGCACAGTGCTCCAAGTGTGGTCTAACCAAGGTATATGGAGACCAGAACTGTGCACAGTGCTCCAAGTGTGGTCTAACCAAGGTATATGGAGACCAGAACTGTGCACAGTGCTCCAAGTGTGGTCTAACCAAGGGATATGGAGACGAGAACTGTGCACAGTGCTCCAAGTGTGGTCTAACCAAGGTATATGGAGACGAGAACTGTGCACAGTGCTCCAAATGTGGTCTAACCAAGGTATATGGAGACGAGAACTGTGCACAGTGCTCCAAGTGTGGTCTAACCAAGGTATATGGAGACGAGAACTGTGCACAGTGCTCCAAGTGTGGTCTAACCAAGGTATATGGAGACCAGAACTGTGCACAGTGCTCCAAGTGTGGTCTAACCAAGGTATATGGAGACCAGAACTGTGCACAGTGCTCCAAGTGTGGTCTAACCAAGGTATACGGAGACCAGAACTGTGCACAGTGCTCCAAGTGTGGTCTAACCAAGGTATACAGAGACCAGAACTGTGCACAGTGCTCCAAGTGTGGTCTAACCAAGGTATATGGAGACCAGAACTGTGCACAGTGCTCCAAGTGTGGTCTAACCAAGGTATATGGAGACCAGAACTGTGCACAGTGCTCCAAGTGTGGTCTAACCAAGGTATACAGAGACCAGAACTGTGCACAGTGCTCCAAGTGTGGTCTAACCAAGGTATACGGAGACCAGAACTGTGCACAGTGCTCCAAGTGTGGTCTAACCAAGGTATATGGAGACCAGGACTGTGCACAGTGCTCCAAGTGTGGTCTAACCAAGGTATAGAGAGACCAGAACTGTGCACAGTGCTCCAAGTGTGGTCTAACCAAGGTATATGGAGACCAGAACTGTGCACAGTGCTCCAAGTGTGGTCTAACCAAGGTATACGGAGACCAGAACTGTGCACAGTGCTCCAAGTGTGGTCTAACCAAGGTATATGGAGACCAGAACTGTGCACAGTGCTCCAAGTGTGGTCTAACCAAGGTATAGAGAGACCAGAACTGTGCACAGTGCTCCAAGTGTGGTCTAACCAAGGTATATGGAGACCAGAACTGTGCACAGTGCTCCAAGTGTGGTCTAACCAAGGTATACGGAGACCAGAACTGTGCACAGTGCTCCAAGTGTGGTCTAACCAAGGTATACGGAGACCAGAACTGTGCACAGTGCTCCAAGTGTGGTCTAACCAAGGATCGATACAAGTTTAACATAACCTCTCTAATCGATCTGCTTCAGTAGCGAGGACATCACACTTTACCTTGGAATCTCTTGGCAGCGGACTCTCTCAGTGAGAAGAAAATGTCACACATAACCGTGGGGCAACTCATGCCCGATTTCGTGATGACGTTGAAAATTCTTTCAACGTATTGCCTGAGGTTGTCCTGAAATAAAATGGAACAGTGGTAATCGTATTTTGCATGCACGCGATTGGAACAGTTGGTCGACACAGTAACAGCACGGGATATATTTACAGAGACTCTTCTCCCTGGAGTGTAGAAGATTAAGGGGTGATCTAATCGAGATGTTTAAAGGAGCTGATAGGGTCGAGAGAGAGAAGCTATTTCCTCTGGTGGGGGGAGTCCAGAACAAGGGGGCAGAACCTTAAAATTAGAGCCAGGCCGTTCAGGGGTGATGTCAGGAAGCACTTCTTCACACAAAGGGTGGTGGAAATCTGGAACTCTCTCCCCCCCAAAAAGCTGTTGAGGCTGGGGGGGTCAACTGAAAATTTCAAACCTGAGATCGATAGATTTTTGTTAGGTAAGGGTATTAAGGGTTACAGACCAAGGCGGGTAAATGGAGTTCAGATACAGATCAGCCATGATCTCATTGAATGGCAGAAGAGGCTCGAGGGGCTGAATGGCCTCCTCCTGCTCCGATGAGTCTCACAGGGCAGGAACGTGAATCGGTGGATGGGGCGCAGAGATCGGTGTTTCTGATTTGTGACGCTCCCGAATTTCAGCCCATTGAAATCGATGACTGTGAAAAAGGGAGACGAGCAAAATCACGCTCAGTGCCTGACGCTCCGATCCTCGCCCAGCTGGGCTCTCACCAGAAGCGGAGGCTCCAGAAATTCCCCTGCACATTTACATCACACTGGAGAAGCATTGACTTTTTAAAAAATTAATTCTCGGGATGTGGGCGTCACTGGCAAGGCCGGCATTTATTGCCCGTCCCCAGCTGCCCTGAGAGGGTGGTGGTGAGCTTTCTCCTTGAGCTGCTGCAGTCCGTGTGGTGAAGGGGCTCCCACAGCGGTTAATCTCTGTCGCGGTTGGATACAACTTGTGAGGCCACTTCAGAGGGCAGTCAGGAATCAACCGTGTTGGTTGGGGACTGGAGTCACCTATAGGCCCAGACCGGGTGAGGACGGCAGGTTTCCTTCCCTAAAGGACACCAGTGAACCAGTTGGGTTTTTACGACAATCCGACAGCTTCACGGTCACTTTTACTGAAACCAGCTTTTTACTTCCAGAATAATTTTTTTTATAAACTGAATTCAGATTCTCAAAATGCCGGTGTGGGATTTGAACCCACGTTCTCTGGATTATTAGTCCCGGCCTCTCGCGTACTAGTCCAGGAACATAACCACTGCACCACCTGAACTTCAGACACTGAACCTTATTCGACAGAAATCACAGACTGTCGATTACTAATGCCAAAGATTCTCACCATATTAGACTCCAGGTTCTCACCGTCCTTCAGTTTAACAGGGTCAATTTCACAGGGTTTGTGTATTTCACAGATCTGTGAAATAGAAGCCAAAAGATGGTTTAGGAATCAGCTGTCCTAATATCTGTCAATCATCTTACATAATGCAAACAAGTTTTGTACAATCCTTATACAACACACCATTTGGAGGCGTCCCTTTTGCTCAGAAACTATTCGTAAACTCCAACTAAAGCAAGAGTGAAAAGGAAGATCTTGCATTTATATAGCGCCTTTTATGACCTCAGGACATCCCAAAGTGCTTTACAGCCAGTGAAGTACTTTTGAAGTGTAGTCACTGTTGTAATGTAGGAAACGTGGCAGCCAAATGGCCCACAAACAACAATGTTTTATTTTAGTGATGTTGGTTGAGGGATAAATATTGGCCAGGACACGGGGAATAACTCCCCTGCTCTTCTTCGAAATAGTGCCCTGGGATCTTTTACATCCACCCAAGAGGGCAGACGGGACCTCGGTTTAACGTCGTACGCGAAAGACGGCTCCTCCGACATTGCAGCACTCCCTCAGTACTGCCCCTCCGACAGCGCAGCACTCCCTCAGTACTGCACTAGCGTGTCAGCGAGTGTGTGAATGTGTGTGAGAGTGAGTGAGTGTGAGTGTGAGTGAGAGTGTGAGTGTGAGAGTGGGTGTGAGAGTGAGTGTGAGAGTGAGTGTGAGTGTGAGAGTGAGTGTGTGAGTGAGAGTGTGAGTGTGAGAGTGGGTGTGAGAGTGAGTGTGAGAGTGAGTGTGTGTGTGTGAGAGTGAGTGTGTGTGAGTGAGTGTGAGTGAGAGTGAGTGTGTGTGAGTGAGTGTGAGTGTGTGAGTGTGTTTTGGTTTCGAGGTGATTAACCCTGACTATCGCTGCTCACCTCGTCGACAATGGGCTTCAGCGTGACCTGCAGGTAATGCCGCCCCGCCAGCTTCATCGTCTCGTCGATGCACTTGGAGGTCAAGGAGTTCCCTCGGAAGATGGTGTTTGGATCCCTGAAAAGGAACAAATCTGCATCACTAACGGGACGGTGACGCAGTGAGCAAAGCTTTGCAGAAGGAGACGGTGACCGAGAGTCTGATCAGTCCACCGAGAATCTTCCACATCTAACATCTCCTTGCAGACCACAGCTTCAGTCTCACCGCCAACACCGACATGTTCGGCTGATGTTGGCTCCTTGCTCAGCAACAAGCATCAGTTCTTTCCCACCCTACTGGACGGAACACCCCTGATCAGGAGAATGTTCAGGTACAGTGACCAAAGGCTGGGCTAACGGGGTCCATCTAACGTCAGTACTGCCCCACTCTTGATACGAAGCAACAATAACTCGCATTTATATAGCGCCTTTAACGTAGTAAAACATCCCAGGGTGCTTCACAGCAGCGTAATCAGACACAATTTGACACCGAGCCACATGAGGAGATATTAGGACAGGTGACCAAAAGCTTGGTCAAAGTGGTCGGTTTTAAGGAGCGTCTTAAAGGAGGAGAGAGAGGCGGAGAGGTTTAGGGAGGGAATTCCAGAGCTTAGGGCCCCGGCAGCTGAAGGCACGGCCGCCAATGGTGGAGTGATGGAAATCGGGGATGATCAAGAGGCCAGAATTAGAGGCGCGCAGGGAACTCAGGGGGATTGTGGGGCTAGAGGAGGTTACAGAGACCGGGAGGGGTGAGGCCATGGAGGGATTTGAAAACAGGGATGGGAATTTTAAAATCGAGGGCTTGCCAAACCAGGAACCAATGTAGTGGGACAGTGAAGTAAAGAGCGAAACAAGGAGACAGGAAAATCAGTTTGTGTCTTTATTTAAACATAAGCTCCGCTCGGAATCAGTGAGAGGATTTTTTTTCTACTCACAAGGTCCTGTTTATTTCAGCATTCGCAATCGCACTGATGAAGGGAACAATCTTTCCGTAATGCAAGAAGAGTCTGACCAGAGGCACGGCGGCTTCCTGCTTCTCACGGCACACTTCACCCAACACGTGAGCAGAAGACGCAGACACCGGCTGCGGAGAGTAAACGGGGGATGGTGGGGGGGCGGGAGAAAAACAAGGTCATCGTATTTCGTTCACAAGAAACCTGCTGTTCAACTTTCTCCGTCATCACCGGGGGCAGAATGGGAACAGCAAGGCTCTGCTATCTTAAGCAGCGGGTAGTCAAAACTGCCCAACGAATTACCGGCACCCGGCTACCGACCATAGAGCACATATACCAGAAACGCTGTCTACGGAGGTCACGGACCATCATCAAAGACCCTACCCACCCCAGCCACAGTCTGTTCGCCCTCCTGCCATCTGGGAGACGCTACAGATGCATTCGCACCCGAACGACCAGATTTAGGAACAGCTTCTTTCCCAGGGCTGTCATCCTACTGAACTCCACAAATAAACTCTAAAGCCTGCACATCTGCCAATGCACTTTATTATGTTTATGTTAATGTATTACAATGTTGAATGTTTAAATGTCTTAATCTAAATGTACACTCTCGGGAGCCGCAAGCCTACATTTCGTTGTACTGCACTTGTGCACTAACAGTGACAATAAAGTTGATTATTATGATTATTATTAGATGAGGCGCCACAAGGCCAGAATTACTCCGCAGAAGGCGGCCATTCGGCCCGCCGTACCTGTGCTAGCTCTTCAGCAGGGGCTGTTGCCTCTCATACCCTTTCCCTGCCCTTTCCCCCAGTCCTTTCATCTACAATCACCGATCCAATTCCCTTTCGCATTGTGTTATCGTCGTCCCTGGTGGTAAATCGCTTTGGCAGGGAATTTCCTCAGAGTTGCTCCTGTTCCATCACTGCAGCCCCGACTTTTCTGCAAATGCTGATGCATTAACAAAATGGCAACAGGAGAGGGCAGCAACGCGCCGTACAACTGCACAGAAAGACCATGTCACTGGGGCAGAGCGGTCTTGAACTAAAGTGTCACTCCAAAAGGCACTTAACAATCACAAAAGGTGCAATCTACAACAGCAAAATAAGGTCTAATTTCTCAACGTGAAATTGGTCCCGTTTTAAATTCCTGACAGTGAACTGTACAAGAATTAGATAGAATTTACAGCAAGAAACAGGCCATTCGGCCCTCCTGCTCCGTGCCGGTGTTTCTGCTCCGCACGAGCCTCCTCCCACCCCTCTTCATCTCACCCCATCACCACATCCTTCTATTCCTTTCTCCCTCTTATGTTTATCCAGCTTCCCCTTAAAGGCATCTCTGTTAGTCACCTCACCCACTCCCTGTGGTAGCGAGTTCCACATTCTCACCACTCTCTGGGTAAAGAAATTTCTCCTGAATTCCCTATTGGATTTATTAGTGACTATCTTATATTGATGGCCCCTAGTTCTGGTCTCCCCCACAAGTGGAAACATCTTCTCTACGTCTACCCTATCGAACCCTTCATAATCTTTAAGCCCTCTATCGGGTCACCCCCCCTCAGCCTTCTCTTTTCTAGAGAAAAGAGCCCCAGCCTGTTCAATCTTTCCTGATAGTGATAACCTCTCAGTTCTGGTATCATCCTAGTAAATCTTTTTTGCACCTTCTCCAGAGCCTCTATATCCTTTTGAAATACAGAGAACAGAACTGCACACAGTGCTCATTCTCAGAAACACAGCCCCTGACGCAGAATCGGAGGTGGGAATCAGTGGAGTTCCAATCCATGCTCCCGTTAGGTGAGGCTCTGCGCTGGGTAGGGTCAGGGTTAGGGTCAGGGTTAGGGTCAGCATACACTGTATTAGGGTTAGAGTTACAGTTAGCATTAAGGACAGAGTTAGGATCAGGGTTAGGATTAGGAAGTTATTGTCAGGGTGTTAAGGTGAGGGTTAGGATTAGGGTTAAGGAGTTAGGGTTAGGGAATTAGGGTCAGGGTTAAGGTTAGGGTCAGGGTTAGGGTTAGAGATTTAAGGTCAGCGTTGAGGTTAGAGTTAGGGTTAGAGTTAGGGAGTTAAGGTTAGGGAGTTAGGGTTAGGGTTGTGGAGTTAGGGTCAGGGTCAGGGAGTTAGGGTCAAGGTTAGGGTTAGGGAGTTAGGGTCAGGGAGTTAGGGTTAGGGTCACGGTTAGGGAGTTAGAGTTAGAGTTAGAGTTAAGGTTTGCATTTAGGGTTAGAGTTAGGATTAGAGTTAGAGTTAGAGTTAAGGTTAGCATTTAGAGTTAGAGTTAGAGTTAGCATTTAGGGTTAGGGTTAGCATACACCAATCCTACCTCAACATCTGCTGATTTTAATAAAAGGTCTCTCAATGGATCGTAGTATTGAGAAAGGAAAACATGGTCCTCAGTGTAAACAACATTCAGTCGTAAGGAGCCCAAGTCAACAGGTTTAATCGGCTTGCCGTTATCTCTGGGCTGCAGGAAGTACCTGTGATATTTGGGAAACAAAACAGCAAGAAAGGAAATTGTCTACTTTCTTATCACAGATGTCACCATAAAAATACCCAATAAATATTCAAGAACCTTTGTTCGTTAATTTAACCCAATATGGTTTTCTGTAAGATATACGAAGTATGTTCCACACATACGGCGAGTGATAGAAAGCTGTAGAGACCTCGGATATGATGCAGAGGTTGTGAGTTAACTCCCACCATGGTAGATTGGGAAATTGCATTCAATAAATCTGGTGACCTGAGCTGGCAACAGGAAAATGTTACTGGATGAGTAATCCAGGGAATGAGAATTCTTCTTCCAACAATTTAAATTCAGTTTATAAAAAAAATCCGGGAATAAAGAGCTGGTCTCAGTAAAATGACCATGAAACTGTCGGATTGTCATAAAAACCCAACTGGTTCACTAATGTCCTTTAGGGAAGGAAACCTGCCATCTTTACCCGGTCTGGGCCTATATGTGACTCCAGACCCACACCAATGTGGTTGACTCTTAACTGCCCTCAGGGTAACTAGGAATGGGCAATAAATTATGGCCAGGAGAAAATAAAGTGTACACAATGGCCCAGTGGGGCATCTCACGACGTGCCCCGTTAGTGACACTTTCCCCTCACCCTTCAGCTCCAATATAATTTGCCCTGTGTCTCGCTGGCAGTGCGAGCTGATAACGGGGCGGCGAGGGCAGCGGGGCATCTGGGACCTCAGTGAACGACAGGACCAACAGTCTGTCTCCTTAACCCATGGGATTTAAGGATTGAGAAAGAAACAGAGGAACGACGGAGAAGGAAATAGGGTCAATTAGAGTCAAATCAGGTACAGAAAGAGAAATAAAGAGGGAAAGATTGGATTGAGAGAGAAAGAAAAGACAGAAAGGAGAAGTAAGAAAAAAAATTGAATTTTAAAAATCTCTAAGGACAATTTACTACCTGCAGGAGTGAGATTCCACAGTTTCAATTGTTCCCTTTCTGGGCCGGAGAGGTTGATTGGCATTACAGGAACATAAATCTCATTAAAAGGTTCCTGACGCTGTTAATCACCAGCCCTAACTTTCTGCGGCGAGTTTAATGGGTAAATCCAGCAAGTGGTTAAAAATACCGGGGAGGCTGAGGGCGAGATGCCGTTTGTGCGAAGCAAACACCGGAGCGACGTAAATCCACCAGCGCGTTCTGGAGATTCACAACTGATGGCAATTCTTCTCACCCCCTGAACTCGCTGGCTGATTTACGCATTAATAACCGCGTACATCGTTAACACACTGTTACTGTTCCAGCAAGAGTAGGCCCATTGATTTCCCTCTTACTATTTGAGATGTTTTCAAGAATAAATTGACCGATACATTCATTATACACCCACTCAGTTCAACATCAGGCCGTTCAACCGTGGAGGGGGAATGGGAACCCCAATCCTGCCCTCCGCCACCGTACATTCACCCCGTGTACTTTCCCAGCAGGGGCTCCTGGATCGTAATTCCGGAGGGGAAATCCGGTCTGGTTTTGCTCTTCCTCGTACAGGGGTGCGAGGCCCAGTTGCAATGTCTCTACCCTCCCTCCAGCTCAGCTCAGCTAACGCAGCGCTGACTGAGGGTTCAATCTTAGACTCTCCTGCTCTGCGGGACTCATCTCCTCCCAGGACAAACTCGCCGTCTGACTGGGGAAACCCTGTGTGAAATTCTGGCACGGAATGGCCACCCAGACTCACTGTATTTAAACTTCTAGGAACTCCCAGAGTTAACTCACATTATACTGCATCTGCCATGCATCTGCCCAATCACCCAACCTGTCCAAATCATACTGGGGTTTCTCTGCATCCTCCTCACAGCACACACGCCCACCCAGCTTTGTGTCGTCTGCAAACTTGGAGATATCATGGCTGATCCTCTATCTCAATACCATATTCCCGCTCTCTCCCCATACCCCTTGATGCCTTTTGTGTCTAGAAATCTATCTATCTCCTTCTTAAATATATTCAGTGACTTGGCCTCCACAGCCTTCTGTGGTAGAGAATTCCACAGGTTCACCACCCTCGTGACTTCAGTCCGGTTCTGTGCACCACTCCTCCACGCCAACATGACATGGCCTCAAGTCGCCAATCCAGCTGACGCCTCAGTAACCAGCTACCCTTTCACCACATGCAGGCGGCGGTTATCCAGTGTGGTGCCGGCACATTACCTCAACACAGTGGGCCAAACTCAACGTGCTAACTGTTGTTCAATCTGCTTCGTACAGAAAGGTATTGTTAAACTGAGCGAGCCCTCAATTACCATGCTTGGTGAGAGGAAGACTGTTTTAGAATCTTCAACGGGAGGCGGAGTTCTCCAAGAAATTCATCCCCAAACTTTAAGTTACTGGCGTTCCACAGATCAATCCTAGAAAGATAACATTCATTGTCTCAGGAGATGTGAAATACGTCACAAGGTATCACAGAACATACTGTAAACACTGCTGCCAATTATGGGATGTTAGCAGACATTTATATCTTATTATATAAGTCTTATATGTATCTTAAATACAGGGTATGGTGGTGTAGAGATTACATTATTGGACTAATATCTGGAAATAAAAAGCCAAGGTCAGTAAAAGTGACCGTGAATCTGTCGGATTGTCTAAAAACCCAACTGGTTCACTAATGTCCTTTAGGGAAGGAAACCTGCCGTCCTTACCCGGTCTGGGCCTATAGGTGACTCCAGTCCCACACCAACATGATTGACTCTTAACTGCCCTCTGAAGTGGCCGAGCGAGTCACTCAGTTAAGGGCAACAAGGGACGGGCAATAAATACCGGCCTTGCCAGCATAGCATAGCCTCTATTTTGAAAGAGCGTTTTTACACTGGTCCAAACTCATGATCAAGACTCCTTTACACCACGGCACAATTTTTTATATTTTCAGTCTCTCCGTAATCACACAGACAATGTTTTGTGTATTAGATGATTAACTGAGTGAGGGCAAATTTACAGTGAATGTGTGCTCCCAGCACACAGCCTGGGTCAGGCTGGTCAGAGTTGGTTCTAGCTGACTGGCACCAATTCTCCAACCCACGCTCTTTGTACCTCTAGTATGAAGTGAAAGACACAGTAAAACTCTTCAACAAATCAATATTAGCACGGTGGAAAAGCATTCCACAAGTTGTATTCACACAGTAGAAAATCGATATTGTGCCTGTTTCTAAACTGCAGAAGAAATTCAACTTCCAAGAAATAACAGGAAACATTTCAAGATGTGTTGGTCATTAACTAAATTCTAAAAGTGCGATCTTGCAGTGAATGATAAGACCTTAATTTTGTTTTTTAAAACAACATTTCCTGTTAGCACAACAGTATTCAAATGGGATGTTTACGACAGCTCTCTGGGAGAGGAAGTACTAGGAACAAGTCAAATCCCCGGCAAAGTCTGAGAGGAAACCGTGGAATTGGAGAAAAACAGGATAGGACTACACAATAATAGGTAAAACCTCAGAGAGAAAGAACTCACATTTATGTTCCATCTCTCGGGACATTGGAAAATGCTTTACAATCCATGAATGAATTATCAAAGTGCGGTCAGCACGGTTACACGGCAACCAATTTGCAAAGTCCCCCCAAACAGAAACTAAAAATCAAAACGCAGTTCATCTGATTTTTTGTCAGTTTTCGAGGGAGGAATGTTGGCCAAGGCACTAGGAACACTCCCAGATTTCATTAAATAACTTCAGGAACGGGGAGTGGGAAAGGATAGATCCTTGGGGGCACTGCTGCTTTCTGCTTGTATCTCAACCAGCCAGTTCTCTGCTTTCTGCACGTGCCAGTCCTATTTGATTAAAGAGGGTTTATTTCCTCCATTGGCCCACTCTTTTCCTCGCCTCATGTCTGGGTCTGTTGTAGACTCATTGATGGAGATTGGTCGCTGCAATTGGTCAACAACTCCATTATCGTTGGATCGGACGACTACCAGGATGGGGGGAAGGTGAACGAGACAGACCATGGTCTTTACCGTCCAGCAGTTCCTGTGTTCCTTTGCAAGCACTGTTCTCCACATGAGCCACCCAGTCTAATCCCACTCTCCCCCTCACTCCCCGCACCCTTTAATATCCCACCCAGTCTAATCCCACTCTCCCCCTCACTCCCCGAACCCTTCAATGTCCCACCCAGTCTAATCCCACTCTCCCCCTCACGCCCCGTACCCTTTAATATCCCACACAGTCTAATCCCACTCTCCCCCTCACTCCCTGCACCCTTTAATATCCCACACAGTCTAATCCCACTCTCCCCCTCACTCCCCGCACCCTTTAATATCCCACCCAGTCTAATCCCACTCTCCCCCTCACTCCCCGAACCCTTCAATGTCCCACCCAGTCTAATCCCACTCTCCCCCTCACGCCCCGTACCCTTTAATATCCCACACAGTCTAATCCCACTCTCCCCCTCACTCCCCGCACCCTTCAATATCCCACCCAGTCTAATCCCACTCTCCCCCTCACTCCCCGTACCCTTTAATATCCCACACATTCTAATTCCACTCTCCCCCTCACTCCCCATACCCTTTAATATCCCACACAGTCTAATCCCACTCTCCCGCTCACTCCTCGTACCCTTTAATATCACACCCAGTCTAATCCCACTCTCCCCCTCACTCCTCGTACCCTTTAATATCCCACCCAGTCTAATCCCACTCTCCCGCTCACTCCTCGTACCCTTTAATATCACACCCAGTCTAATCCCACACTCCCCCTCACTCCCCGCACCCTTTAATATCCCACCCAGTCTAATCCCACTCTCCCCCTCACTCCCCGCACCCTATAATATCCCACCCAGTCTAATCCCACTCTCCCCCCGTACCCTTTAATATCCCACCCAGTCTAATCCCACACTCCCCCTCACTCCCCGTACCCTTTAATATCCCACCCAGTCTAATCCCACTCTCCCCCTCACTCCCCGCACCCTTTAATATCCCACCCAGTCTAATCCCACTCTCCCCCTCACTCCCCGCACCCTTTAATATCCCACCCAGTCTAATCCCACTCTCCCCCTCACTCCCCGCACCCTTTAATATCCCACCCAGTCTAATCCCACTCTCCCCCTCACTCCCCGCACCCTTTAATATCCCACCCAGTCAAATCCCACTCTCCCGCTCACTCCCCGTACCCTTTAATATCCCACCCAGTCTAATCCCACTCTCCCCCTCACTCCCCGTACCCTTTAATATCCCACCCAGTCTAATCCCACTCTCGCCCTCACTCCCCGTACCCTTTAATATCCCACCCAGTCTAATCCCACTCTCCCCCTCACTCCCCGTACCCTTTAATATCCCACCCAGTCTAATCCCACTCTCCCCCCTCACTCCCCATACCATTTAATATCCCACCCAGTCTAATCCCACTCTCCCCCTCACTCCCCGTACCCTTTAATATCCCACACAGTCTAATCCCACTCTCCCCCTCATTCCCCGTACCCTTTAATATCCCACCCAGTCTAATCCCACTCTCCCCCTCATTCCCCGTACCCTTTAATATCCCACCCAGTCTAATCCCACTCTCCCCCCTCACTCCCCATACCATTTAATATCCCACCCAGTCTAATCCCACTCTCCCCCTCACTCCCCGTACCCTTTAATATCCCACACAGTCTAATCCCACTCTCCCCTTCACTCCCCGTACCCTTTAATATCCTACACAGTCTAATCCCACTCTCCCGCTCACTCCCCGTACCCTTTAATATCCCACCCAGTCTAATCCCACTCTCCCCCTCACTCACCGTAGCATTTAATATCCCACCCAGTCTAATCCCACTCTCCCCCTCACTCCCCGTACCCTTTAATATCCCACCCAGTCTAATCCCACTCTCCCCCTCACTCCCCGCAACCTTTAATATCCTACCCAGTCTAATCCCACTCACCCCTCACTCCCCGCACCCTTTAATATCCCACCCAGTCTAATCCCACTCCCCGCATACTTGAATATCCCACCCAGTCTAATCCCACACTCCCCCTCATTCCCCGCACCCTTTAATATCCCACCCAGTCTAATCCCACACTCCCCCTCACTCCCCGTACCCTTTAATATCCCACCTAGTCTAATCTCACTCTCCCCCTCACTCCCCGCACCCTTTAATATCCCACCCAGTCTAATCCCGCTCTCCCCCTCACTCACTGTACCGTTTAATATCCCACCCAGTCTAATCCCACTCTCCCCCTCACTCCCCGTACCCTTTAATATCCCACCCAGTCTAATCTCACTCTCCCCCTCACTCCCCGCACCCTTTAATATCCCACCCAGTCTAATCCCGCTCTCCCCGTCACTCACCGTACCGTTTAATATCCCACCCAGTCCAATCCCACTCTCCCCCTCACTCCCCGTACCCTTTAATATCCCACCCAGTCTAATCCCACTCTCCCACTCACTCCTCGTACCCTTTAATATCCCACCCAGTCTAATCCCACTCTCCCCCTCACTCCCCGTACTCTTTAATATCCCACCCAGTCTAATCCCGCTCTCCCCCTCACTCACCGTACCGTTTAATATCCCACCCAGTCTAATTCCACTCTCCCCCTCACTCCCCGTACCCTTTAATATCCCACCCAGTCTAATCCCACTCTCCCCCTCACTCCCCGCAACCTTTAATATCCTACCCAGTCTAATCCCACTCACCCCTCACTCCCCGCACCCTTTAATATCCCACCCAGTCTAATCCCACTCACCCCTCACTCCCCGCACCCTTTAATATCCCACCCAGTCTAATCCCACTCTCCCCCTCACTCCCCGTACCCTTTAATATCCCACCCAGTCTAATCCCACTCTCCCCTTCACTCCCCGTACCCTTTAATATCCCACCCAGTCTAATCCCACACTCCCCCTCATTCCCCGCACCCTTTAATATTCCACCCAGTCTAATCCCACACTCCCCCTCACTCCCCGTACCCTTTAATATCCCACCCAGTCTAATCCCACTCTCCCCCTCACTCCCCGTACTCTTTAATATCCCACCCAGTCTAATCCCGCTCTCCCCCTCACTCACCGTACCGTTTAATATCCCACCCAGTCTAATTCCACTCTCCCCCTCACTCCCCGTACCCTTTAATATCCCACCCAGTCTAATCCCACTCTCCCCCTCACTCCCCGCAACCTTTAATATCCTACCCAGTCTAATCCCACTCACCCCTCACTCCCCGCACCCTTTAATATCCCACCCAGTCTAATCCCACACTTCCCCCCACTCACCGTACCATTTAATATCCCACCCTGTCTAATCCCACTCTCCCCCTCACTCCCCGCACCCTTTAATATCCCACCCACTCTAATCCCACACTTCCCCTCACTCACCGTACCCTTTAATATCCCACCCAGTCTAATCCCACTCTCCCCCTCACTCCCCGTACCCTTTAATATCCCACCCAGTCTAATCCCGCTCTCCCCCTCACTCCCCGTACCCTTTAATATCCCACCCAGTCTAATCCCACACTTCCCCTCACTCACCGTACCGTTTAATATCCCACCCAGTCTAATCCCACTCTCCCCCTCACTCCCCACACCCTTTAATATCCCACCCAGTCTAATCCCACTCTCCCCCTCACTCCCCATACCCTTTAAGAACATAAGAACATAAGAAATAGGAGCAAGAGTAGGCCAATCGGCCCCTCGAGCCTGCTCCGCCATTCAATAAGATCATGGCTGATCTGATCCTAACCGTCAATCTACTATCACAGAACTATCTCCTGAATCTAACAGAATTAGACACATGAAATAGGAGCAGGATCAGGCTACACGGCCCCTGGGCCCGCTCCGCTACCCACAGGGCCATGACCGATCCGAACCTAGACTCATGTCCAAATTCCTGCCCGCTCCCCGTAACCCTTAATTCCCTTTACTTCTAGGAAACTGTCTATTTCTGTTTTAAATTTATGTAATGATGTAGCTTCTACAGCTTTTTGGGGCAGCATATTCCATGGACCTACCACCCTCTGAGTGAAGTAGTTCCTCCTCATCTCAGTTTTGAAAGAGCAGCCCCTTATTCTAAGACTATGCCCCCTAGTTCTAGTTTCACCCATCATCGGGAACATCCTCCCCGCATCCACCCGATCCAACCCCTTCACAATCTTATATGTTTCAATAAGATCGCCTCTCATTCTTCTGAACTCCAATGAGTAGAGTCCCAATCTACTCAACCTCTCCTCATATGTCCATCCCCTCATCCCCGGGATTAACCGAGTGAACCTTCTTTGTACTGACTCGAGAGCAAGTATGTCTTTTCTTAAGTATGGACACCAAAACTGTATGCAGTATTCCAGGTGCGGTCTCACCAATACCTTGTACAACTGAAGCAATACCTCCCTATTTTTATATTCTATCCCCCTAGCAATGAAAGCCAACATTCCATTGGCCTTCTTAATCACTTGCTGCACCTGCATACTAACCTTTTGAGTTTCATGCACCAGGACCCCCAGATCCCTTTGTACTTCAGTACTTTCCAGTTTCTTGCCATTAAGATAATAATTTGCTCTACGATTTTTCCTGCCAAAGTGCATAACCTCACACTTTCCAGTATTGTATTCCATCTGCCAAATCTCTGCCCACTTACTTAGCCTGTCTATATCCCCTTGCAGGTTTTTTATGTCCTCCTCACTCACTACTTTCCCTCCCATCTTAGTATCATCTGCAAACTTTGATATGTTACACTCAGTCCCCTCCTCCAAATCGTTAATATAGATTGTAAAGAGTTGGGGACCCAGCACTGACCCCTGCGGAACACCACTAGTTACTGATTGCCAGTCTGAGAATGAACCATTTATCCCAACTCTCTGCCTTCTGTTAGATAGCCAATCCTCTATCCATGCCAGAATATTACCCCCAATCCCGTGATTTTTTATCTTAAGCAATAATCTTTTGTGTGGCACCTTGTCAAATGCCTTTTGGAAGTCTAAATACACTACGTCCATTGGTTCCCCTTTATCCACCCTATATGTTACTTCCTCAAAGAACTCCAGCAAATTTGTCAAACATGACTTCCCCTTCATAAAACCATGCTGACTTTGTCCTATTAAATTATGATTATCCAAATGTCCTGTTACTGTCTCCTTAATAATGGACTCCAACATTTTACCTACCACAGATGTTAGGCTAACCGGTCTATAGTTTCCAGCCTTCTGTCTACTGCCCTTTTTAAATAAGGGTGTTACATTAGCAGTTTTCCAGTTTGCCGGGACCTTTGCTGAGTCCAGGGAGTTTTGGAAAATGATTACCAATGCATCCACAATCCCTACCGCCACTTCCCTCAAGACCCTAGGATGTAAGCCATCAGGTCCAGGTGATTTATCCGCCTTAAGTCCCATTATTTTACCGAGTACCACTTCCTTAGTGATTTTGATCGTGTTTAGCTCCTCCCCCCCTATAGCCCCCTGTTTGTCCATGTTGGGATATTCTTAGTGTCCTCTACTGTAAAGACTGATACAAAATACTCATTCGGTGTTTTTGCCATCTCCATATTTCCCACCATTAATTTCCCGGTCTCATCCTCTAAGGGACCAACATTTACTTTAGCCACCCTTTTTCTTTTTATATAACTATAAAAACTCTTACTATCTGTCTTTATATTTTTTGCAAATTTACTTTCATAATCTATCTTCCCTTTCTTAATCAATCTTTTTGTTATTTTTTGCTGTCTTTTAAAGTTTTCCCAATCCTCTATCCTCCCACTAGATTTGGCTACCTTATATGCCCTTGTTTTTAGTCGAATACTATCCTTAATTTCTTTACTTAGCCACGGATGGCTGTCTTTTCTTTTACACCCTTTTCTTTTCAGTGGAATATATATTTTTTGGAAGTTGTAAAATAACTCCTTAAATGTACACCACTGATCATGTATCGTCTTACCCTTTAATCTATTTTCCCAATCCACTCTACTCAATTCCGCTCTCATACCTTCATAGTCTCCTTTATTCAAGCTTAGCACGCTTGTTTGAGATCCAACCTTCTCACCCTCTAATTGAATATGGAATACAACCATGTTATGGTCACTCATTCCAAGGGGATCCTTCACTAGGACATTTTTAATTAATCCTGTCTCGTTACACAGGACCAGATCTAAGGTTGCTTGTCCCCTGGTCGGTTCAGTTACATACTGCTCAAGAAACCCATCCCTAATACACTCAATGAACTCATCCTCAAGGCAGCCCTGCCCAGTTTGATTTGTCCAATTAATATGATAGTTAAAATCCCCCATAATTATAGATGTTCCCTTATTACAAGCCTCAACTATTTCCTGATTGATACTCCGTCCAACCAAGTTGCAACTGTTCGGAGGCCTATAGACTACGCCCACTAGTGTTTTTTTCCCCTTATTATTCCTTACCTCCACCCAAACTGTTTCATTATCCTGATCTTTTGACCCAATATCATTTCTCTGTGCTACAGTGATTCCTTCCTTTATTAACATAGCCACCCCACCTCCCCTTCCTTCCTGCCTGTCCTTCCTGATCGTTAAATAACCTGGTATGTTTAATTCCCAGGCATTGTCACCTTGCAGCCATGTTTCTGTAATGGCCACAAGATCATACCCATATGTAGTTATTTGTGCCATTAACTCATCTATTTTGTTACGAATGCTACGTGCATTCAGATAGAGAACTTTCAAATATGTTTTGTGACACTTAGTTCCTGCTTTTGCCCTTTTTATTACTTTACCTTTTACTCCATACCTTCTGCCCCTTCCTGACACACTCTGGTTTTTAATTTCCCCACTGCTACCTAAGTCTACGACCTTCTCTGTTGTTATTTTTATTATTTGCTCTCTAGGAACCTCCCCCCCACTAGTTAGTTTAAAGCCCTCTCTACAACCCCAGTTATATGATCCACCAGGACTCTAGTCCCAGCACTGGCCAAGTGAAGCCCGTCCCAACGGAACAGCTCCCTCCTGCCCCAGTACTGCTGCCAGTGTCCCAGGAAGCAAAACCCATTTCTCCCACACCAGTCTTTGAGCCACACATTTATTTCTCTAATTTTATTTGTCCTAGCAAAATTTGCTCGTGGCTCAGGTAATAATCCAGAGATTATTACCCTTGAGGTTCTGTTTTTTAATTTGACCCCTAGCTGCTCATACTCCTTGAACAGAACCGGCTTCCTAGTCCTATCTACGTCGTTTGTACCACTCTACCCCTCACTCCCCGCACCCTTAAATATCCCACCCAGTCTAATCCCGCTCTCGCCCTCACTCCCCGTACCCTTTAATATCCCGCCCAGTCTAATTCCGCTCTCCCCCTCACTCCCCGTACCCTTTAATATCCCACCCAGTCTAATCCCACTCTCCCCCTCACTCCCCACACCCTTTAATATCCCACCCATTCTAATCCCACTCTCCCCCTCACTCCCTGTACCCTTTAATATCCCACTCAGTCTAATCCCACTCTCCCCCTCACTCCCCGCACCCTTTAATATCCCACCGAGTCTAATCCCACTCTTCCCCTCACCCTTTAATATCCCACCCAGTCTAATCCCACTCTCCCCCTCACTCCCCGCACCCTTTAATATCCCACCCAGTCTAATCCCGCTCTCCCCCTCACTCACCGTACCCTTTAATATCCCACCCAGTCTAATCCCGCTCTCCCCCTCACTCACTGTACCGTTTAATATCCCACCCAGTCTAATCCCACTCTCCCCCTCACTCCCCGTACCCTTTAATATCCCACCCAGTCTAATCTCACTCTCCCTCTCACTCCCCGCACCCTTTAATATCCCACCCAGTCTAATCCCGCTCTCCCCCTCACTCACCGTACCGTTTAATATCCCACCCAGTCCAATCCCACTCTCCCCCTCACTCCCCGTACCCTTTAATATCCCACCCAGTCTAATCCCACTCACCCCCTCACTCCCCGTACTCTTTAATATCCCACCCAGTCTAATCCCGCTCTCCCCCTCACTCACCGTACCCTTTAATATCCCACCCAGTCAAATCCCTCTCCCCCTCACTCCCCGTACTCTTTAATATCCCACCCAGTCTAATCCCACTCTCCCACTCACTCCCCATACCCTTTAATATCCCACCCAGTCTAATCCCACTCTCCCCCTCACTCACCGTAGCGTTTAATATCCCACCCAGTCTAATCCCACTCTCCCCCTCACTCCCCGTACCCTTTAATATCCCACCCAGTCTAATCCCACTCTCCCCCTCACTCCCCGCAACCTTTAATATCCTACCCAGTCTAATCCCACTCACCCCTCACTCCCCGCACCCTTTAATATCCCACCCAGTCTAATCCCACTCCCCACACCCTTTAATATCCCACCCAGTCTAATCCCACACGCCCCTCATTCCCCGCACCCTTTAATGTCCCACCCAGTCTAATCCCACACTCCCCCTCACTCCCCGTACCCTTTAATATCCCACCCAGTCTAATCTCACTCTCCCCCTCACCCTTTAATATCCCACCCAGTCTAATCCCGCTCTCCCCCTCACTCACCGTACCGTTTAATATCCCACCCAGTCCAATCCCACTCTCCCCCTCACTCCCCGTACCCTTTAATATCCCACCCAGTCTAATCCCGCTCTCCCCCTCACTCCCCGCACCCTTTAATATCCCACCCAGTCTAATCCCGCTCTCGCCCTCACTCCCCGTACCCTTTAATATCCCACCCAGTCTAATCCCACTCTCCCCCTCACTCCCCGTACCCTTTAATATCCTACCCAGTCTAATCCCACTCTCCCCCTCACTCCCCGTACCCTTTAATATCCCACCCAGTCTAATCCCACTCTCCCCCTCACTCCCCACACCCTTTAATATCCCACTCAGTCTAATCCCACTCTCCCCCTCACTCCCTGTACCCTTTAATATCCCACTCAGTCTAATCCCACTCTCCCCCTCACTCCCCGCACCTTTAATATCCCACCGAGTCTAATCCCACTCTTCCCCTCACCCTTTAATATCCCACCCAGTCTAATCCCACTCTCCCCCTCACTCCCCGCACCCTTTAATATCCCACCCAGTCTAATCCCGCTCTCGCCCTCACTCCCCGTACCCTTTAATATCCCACCCAGTCTAATCCCACTCTCCCCCTCACTCCCCGCACCCTTTAATATCCCACCCAGTCTAATCCCACGCTCCCCCTCACTCCCCGTACCCTTTAATATCCCACCCAGTCTAATCCCACTCTCCCCCTCACTCCCCGCACCCTTTAATATCCCACCCAGTCTAATCCCACGCTCCCCCTCACTCCCCGCACCCTTTAATATCCCACCCAGTCTAATCCCGCTCTCGCCCTCACTCCCCGTACCCTTTAATATCCCACCCAGTCTAATCCCACTCTCCCCCTCACTCCCCGCACCCTTTAATATCACACCCAGTCTAATCCCACTCTCCCCCTCACTCACCGTACCCTTTAATATCCCACCCAGTCTAACCCCGCTCTCCCCCTCACTCACCGTACCGTTTAATATCCCACCCAGTCCAATCCCACTCTCCCCCTCACTCCCCGTACCCTTTAATATCCCACCCAGTCTAATCCCACTCTCCCCCTCACTCACCGTAGCATTTAATATCCCACCCAGTCTAATCCCACTCTCCCCCTCACTCCCCGTACCCTTTAATATCCCACCCAGTCTAATCCCACTCTCCCCCTCACTCCCCGCAACCTTTAATATCCTACCCAGTCTAATCCCACTCACCCCTCACTCCCCGCACCCTTTAATATCCCACCCAATCTAATCCCACTCCCCGCATACTTGAATATCCCACCCAGTCTAATCCCACACTCCCCCTCATTCCCCGCACCCTTTAATATCCCACCCAGTCTAATCCCACACTCCCCCTCACTCCCCGTACCCTTTAATATCCCACCTAGTCTAATCTCACTCTCCCCCTCACTCCCCGCACCCTTTAATATCCCACCCAGTCTAATCCCGCTCTCCCCCTCACTCACTGTACCGTTTAATATCCCACCCAGTCTAATCCCACTCTCCCCCTCACTCCCCGTACCCTTTAATATCCCACCCAGTCTAATCTCACTCTCCCCCTCACTCCCCGCACCCTTTAATATCCCACCCAGTCTAATCCCGCTCTCCCCGTCACTCACCGTACCGTTTAATATCCCACCCAGTCCAATCCCACTCTCCCCCTCACTCCCCGTACCCTTTAATATCCCACCCAGTCTAATCCCACTCTCCCACTCACTCCTCGTACCCTTTAATATCCCACTCAGTCTAATCCCACTCTCCCCCTCACTCTTTAATATCCCACCCAGTCTAATCCCGCTCTCCCCCTCACTCACCGTACCGTTTAATATCCCACCCAGTCTAATTCCACTCTCCCCCTCACTCCCCGTACCCTTTAATATCCCACCCAGTCTAATCCCACTCTCCCCCTCACTCCCCGCAACCTTTAATATCCTACCCAGTCTAATCCCACTCACCCCTCACTCCCCGCACCCTTTAATATCCCACCCAGTCTAATCCCACTCACCCCTCACTCCCCGCACCCTTTAATATCCCACCCAGTCTAATCCCACTCTCCCCCTCACTCCCCGTACCCTTTAATATCCCACCCAGTCTAATCCCACTCTCCCCTTCACTCCCCGTACCCTTTAATATCCCACCCAGTCTAATCCCACACTCCCCCTCATTCCCCGCACCCTTTAATATTCCACCCAGTCTAATCCCACACTCCCCCTCACTCCCCGTACCCTTTAATATCCCACCCAGTCTAATCCCACTCTACCCCTCACTCCCCGCACCCTTTAATATCCCACCCAGTCTAATCCCACTCTCCCCCTCACTCCCCGCACCCTTTAATATCCCACCCAGTCTAATCCCGCTCTCCCCCTCACTCCCCGTACCCTTTAATATCCCACCCAGTCTAATCCCACTCTCCCCCTCACTCCCCGTACCCTTTAATATCCCACCCAGTCTAATCCCACTCTCCCCCTCACTCCCCGTACCCTCTAATATCCCACCCAGTCTAATCCCACTCTCCCCCTCACTCCCCGCACCCTTTAATATCCCACCCAGTCTAATCCCACTCTCCCCCTCACTCCCCGTACCCTTTAATATCCCACCCAGTCTAATCCCACTCTCCCCCTCACTCCCCGTACCCTCTAATATCCCACCCAGTCTAATCCCACTCTCCCCCTCACTCCCCGTACCCTTTAATATCCCACCCAGTCTAATCCCACTCACCCCTCACTCCCTGTACCCTTTAATATCCCACCCAGTCGAATCCCACTTTCCCCCTCACTCCCCGTACCCTTTAATATCCCACCCAGTCTAATCCCGCTCTCCCCCTCACTCCCCGCACCCTTTAATATCCCACCCAGTCTAATCCCACTCTCCCCCTCACTCCCCGCACCCTTTAATATCCCACCCAGTCTAATCCGACTCTCCCCCTCACTCCCCATACCCTTTTATATCCCACCCAGTCTAATCCCACACTTCCCCTCACTCACCGCACCCTTTAATATCCCACCCAGTCTAATCCCACACTTCCCCTCACTCACCGCACCCTTTAATATCCCACCCAGTCTAATCCCACTCTCCCCCTCACCCTTTAATATCCCACCCAGTCTAATCCCAGTCTCCCCCTCACTCCCCGTACCCTTTAATATCCCACCCAGTGTAATCCCACTCTCCCCCTCACTCCCCGTACCCTTTAATATCCCACCCAGTCTAATCCCACTCTCCCCCTCACTCCCCGTACCCTTTAATATCCCACCCAGTCTAATCCCACTCTCCCCCTCACTCCCCGTACCCTTTAATATCCCACCCAGTCTAATCCCACTCTCCCCCTCACTCCCTGTACCCTTTAATATCCCACCCAGTCTAATCCCACTCTCCCCCTCACTCCCCGTACCCTTTAATATCCCACCCAGTCTAATCCCACTCTCCCCCTCACTCCCCGTACCCTTTAATATCCCACCCAGTCTAATCCCACTCTCCCCCTCACTCCCCGTACCCTTTAATATCCCACCCAGTCTAATCCCACTCTCCCCCTCACTCCCCGTACCCTTTAATATCCCACCCAGTCTAATCCCACTCTCCCCCTCACTCCCCGTACCCTTTAATATCCCACCCAGTCTAACCCACTCTCCCCCTCACTCCCCGCACCCTTTAATATCCCACCCAGTCTAATCCCACTCTCCCCCTCACTTCCCGCACCCTTTAATATCCCACCCAGTCTAATCCCACTCTCCCCCTCACTCCCCGTACCATTTAATATCCCGCCCAGTCTAATCCCACTCTCCCCCTCACTCCCCATACCCTTTAATATCCCACCCAGTCTAATCCCGCTCTCCCCCTCACTCCCCGTACCATTTAATATCCCACCCAGTCTAATCCCACTCTCCCCCTCACTCCCCGTACCCTTTAATATCCCACCCAGTCTAATCCCACTCTCCCCCTCACTCCCCGTACCCTCTAATATCCCACCCAGTCTAATCCCACTCTCCCCCTCACTCCCCGTACCCTTTAATATCCCACCCAGTCTAATCCCACTCACCCCTCACTCCCTGTACCCTTTAATATCCCACCCAGTCCAATCCCACTCTCCCCCTCACTCCCCGTACCCTTTAATATCACACCCAGTCTAATCCCGCTCTCCCCCTCACTCCCCGCACCCTTTAATATCCCACCCAGTCTAATCCCACTCTCCCCCTCACTCCCCGCACCCTTTAATATCCCACCCAGTCTAATCCCACTCTCCCCCTCACTCCCCATACCCTTTTATATCCCACCCAGTCTAATCCCACACTTCCCCTCACTCACCGCACCCTTTAATATCCCACCCAGTCTAATCCCACACTTCCCCTCACTCACTGCACCCTTTAATATCCCACCCAGTCTAATCCCACTCTCCCCCTCACCCTTTAATATCCCACCCAGTCTAATCCCAGTCTCCCCCTCACTCCCCGTACCCTTTAATATCCCACCCAGTCTAATCCCACTCTCCCCGTACCCTTTAATATCCCACCCAGTCTAATCCCACTCTCCCCCTCACGCCCCGTACCCTTTAATATCCCACCCAATCTAATCCCACTCTCCCCCTCACTCCCCGTACCCTTTAATATCCCACCCAGTCTAATCCCACTCTCCCCCTCACTCCCCGTACCCTTTAATATCCCACCCAGTCTAATCCCACTCTCCCCCTCACTCCCCGTACCCTTTAATATCCCACCCAGTCTAATCCCACTCTCCCCCTCACTCCCCGTACCCTTTAATATCCCACCCAGTCTAATCCCACTCTCCCCCTCACTCCCCGTACCCTTCAATATCCCACCCAGTCTAATCCCACTCTCCCCCTCACTCCCCGTACCCTTTAATATCACACCCAGTCTAATCCCACTCTCACGCTCACTCCCCACACCCTTTACTCTCCCTCTTTTTCAAGCAACTATCTTTTAAGATAATTTATGGGCTTTGCTTCAACAGCACTTTGTGGCTGAGAATTCCACATTGAAAAGGAATAGGGTCGTGCTAGAAGTTCCCGTGAGACACAAGACAATATCTGGCAGCAGTCAAAGAGCTAATGGCATGTTGGGCTGCATAAAAAGAGGATTGAGCATAGATCAATGGAAGTAATCCCGCCTTAATATAGACTATTGATCAGACCCCTGATGCACTATCAACAACACCAAAGACTACGAGTTGAACTTGTACGAAGTAGGCTTTTATTGACTAAGAACTGGAGCATGCCTCTGCTAGTGGATCCATCCTAATGGCTCCCGGGGGAAGGGTGGTGAGTCACCTTTATACCTGGGCTTAGGGGTGGAGCCAGGGGCGGAGACATGCCCGGACCTGTACAGAGTTAACAGTGGTTTACCACACAGACATGTACAGAGTTAACAGTGGTTTACCACATTCACCCCTCGTTTAAAAAAGAGTCCGGCGGGGTGAAGTGTTTCAAAAGTTCGTATACGAAAGTCTCTCCGGGGGTCTTGTCTGCCGTAATGATCTTCGTGGTGCCGGTTGCGGCGGTTCTTTGCCCGCGGCCGCTTCTCGCATGGGACGGAGCACTGGCGTGTCGTCCTCTCGGGGTAGGGATGGCACCGGCATGTCGTCAGTTCGTGGTAGACACCCCGGTGGTGCGTCGTGGGTAGCGGTGGTGGGTGGAGGTAGTGGATGGTGATCGATGGTGTTTCGGGTGGTACCTGAGGGTGCGAGGTCTCGAATTGAGACTGTGTCCTCCCGCCCGTCAGGGTACGCCACGTAGGCGTACTGTGGGTTGGCGTGGAGGAGGTGAACCTTTTCGACCAGGGGGTCCGTCTTATGGCTCCTCACGTGTTTCCTGAGCAGGACGGGTCCCGGAGACGTCAGCCATGGCGGTAGTGATGTCCCCGAGGTGGATTTCCTGGGGAAGACGAACATCTTCTCGTGAGGGGTGGCGTTTGTGGGAGTACAGAGCAGTGATCGTATGGAGTGGAGCGCATCGGGGAGGACATCTTGCCAGCGGGAGATTGGGAGGCCCTTGGATTTTAGGGCGAGCATGGCGGTCTTCCACACCGTTGCGTTCTCCCTCTCTACCTGTCCGTTACCCCGGGGGTTGTAGCTGGTAGTCCTGCTCGTGGCTATGCCCTTCTCGAGCAGGTACTGGCGCAGTTCGTCGCTCATGAACAACGAGCCCCTGTCGCTGTGGATGTAATTGGGGAAGCCAAATATGGCGAACAGGTCGTTGAGGCACCTGATGACTGTGGCGCTGGTCATGTCCGGGCAGGGGATGGCGAAGGGGAAACGGGAGTACTCGTCAATAATATTGAGGAAGTACGTGTTGCAGTCAGAGGAGGGAAGGGGCCCCTTGAAATCGACGCTGAGACGTTCGAAGGGGCGGGTGGCTTTAATCAGGTGTGCCCTGTCTGGCCTATAAAAATGCGGTTTGCATTCGGCGCAGACCTGGCAGTTCCTGGTCATGGTCCTGACCTCCTCGATGGAGTAAGGCAGGTTGCGAGCTTTAATAAAATGGAAGAACCTGGTGATCCCCGGGTGGCAGAGATCATTGTGGAGGGTCCGTAGCCTATCGACTTGTGCGTTGGCACATGTCCCACGGGATAGGGTGTCTGGGGGCTCATTAAGTTTCCCGGGCCGGTATAAGATATCGTAGTTGTAGGTGGATAACTCGATCCTCCACCGCAATATCTTATCATTTTTGATTTTCCCCCTTTGTCTGTTGTTAAACATAAATGCTACTGACCGTTGGTCAGTGAGCAGGGTGAAACGTTTACCGGCCAGGTAATGCCTCCAGTGCCGTACAGCCTCCACTATCGCCTGGGCCTCCTTCTCGACTGAGGAGTGTCGAATTTCGGGGCCCTGGAGGGTCCGTGAAAAGAAGGCCACGGGTCTCCCCGCCTGGTTAAGGGTTGCGGCTAGGGCGAAGTCGGATGCATCGCTCTCCACTTGGAAAGGGATGGACTCATCCACTGCGTGCATTGTGGCCTTCGCAATGTCCTCTTTTATGAGGGTGAAGGCCGCACGGGCCTCTGCCGTCAGGGGGAAGGAGGTTGACTTGATGATGGGCCGGGCTTTGTCCGCATAGTTGGGCACCCACTGGGCGTAGTAAGAGAAGAACCCTAGGCATCTCTTCAGGGCTTTTAGGCAGTGGGGAAGGGGTAGTTCCAGGAGGGGGCGCATTCGGTCGGGGTCGGGGCCGATGACTCCGTTTTCCACCACACAGCCAAGAATAGCAAGGCGCGTGGTGCGGAACATACATTTTTCTCTGTTGTATGTCAGATTCAGCCGTTGGGCCGTACGGAGGAATTTTTCTAGGTTGGCGTCGTGGTCATGCCGGTCATGGCCGCAGATGGTGACGTTGTCTAGATAGGGGAAGGTGGCCTGCAGCGCGTTCTGGTCAACCATCCGGTCCATCTCCTTTTGGATGACCGAGACCCCGTTGGTGACGCCGCAGGGGACTCGGAGGAAGTGAGAGGCGACCGTCAGCCTCGAAGGCCGTGTACTGGCGGTCCTCAGGCCTGATGGGGAGCTGGTGGTATGCCGACTTCAGATCAATCGTCGAGAATACCCGGTATTGTGCTATCTGGTTGACCATGTCAGATATGCGGGGAAGTGGGTATGCATCTAATTGCGTGTATCGATTGATCGTCTGGCTGTAATCAATAACCAGGCGTTGTTTTTCGCCGGTCTTCACTACCACCACTTGGGCTCGCCATGGGCTGGTGCTGCCCTCGATAATCCCTTCCCTCAGGAGTATTTCTACTTCTGATTTAATAAAGCTCCTATCCCCGGCACTGTACCGCCTGCTTTTAGTAGCAATTGGCTTGCAGTCTTTGGCAAGGTTAGCGAACAACGGGGGGGGTTTGACCTTCAGGGTGGACAGGCTGCATACTTTGCGCGGCGCCGTGTTTAAATTCTGCCGGCTGCAGACTGTAAGTGGGGGCAGGGGCCCGCCATATGCCATCGTGACGCTCTCCAGATGGCACTGGAAGTCTAATCCTAGCAGTACGGGAGCGCAGAGCTGTGGCAGGACGAGGAATTTAAAATCTCTGTACTCCACGCCGTTCACTGTCAGAGTCGCTACACAGTAGCCGCCGACGTCCGCCGTATGGGACTTTGAGGCCATAAAGACCTGGTGGCGTGTGGGCATAACCGATAGGGAGTAGCGTCGCACCGTGTCGGGGTGGATGAAGCTCTCCGTGCTTCCGCAGTCGAAAAGGCAATTTGTGGCATGGCCATTTACCTTTACGTTCATCATGGACCTGGCTAGTTGATGGGGCCTAGATTGGTCCAGGGTGATGGAGGCCATCGTCGAGGTCGGTGGGTCGCTGTAGTATTCGCCCGCGCCGGGGGCCTGGTCCCGAAATGGTGTCCAAGATGGCGGCTCCCCCGCGGCTGGTGGTGCCCAAAATGGCGGCCCGCACGGCTCACACGTGTTTGGTGGGGTCCAAAATGGCGGCCTGCACAGTTCACACGCGGCGCTGCTGGAATTGGGGGTCGACTTCGCCCTGCACACTCTCGCGTAGTGGCCTTTCTTGCCGCATTTGGAGCAGGTCGCGTCCTTTGCTGGGCATTGCTGTCTGGGGTGCTTGGCCTGGCCGCAGAAGTAGCATTTCTGGCCTCTGGTCATTGCAGCTGTAGTTGGGCTGCTGGCGGCTTGTGGCCTTACCGGGTCCCAAGATGGCTGCTCCCGTGACATCCACGTGGCCATCCGGTCAGGGGGGTAGGCGTCCATGTTCTGGAGGGCCACGTCTAACGAGTTAGCGAGGGCCACCGTCTTCTGCAGGTCGAGCCCCCTCTGTTCCAGCAGCCTCTGCCGTGTATAGTTGGACCTGATGCCGGCTACGTAGGCGTCTCGGATCAGGTCTTCCGTGCATTCCTTGGCCGTCACCGCTTTGCAATTACAGTCCCGGCCGAGGACTCTCAGTGCCAGTAAATATTCGGCGCCTGATTCCCCGGGGCGCTGTTTTCGGGTAGCCAGGAGGTGTCTGGCGTAGACCTCGTTAACAGGCCTCACGTGTTGTTCCTTTAGCGCCGCGATGGCGGCCGCGTAAGTTGTGGCGTCTCGGATGATCGAGTAGACTCGGTGGCTCACCCGTGAGTTCAAGACAAGCCGTTTCGCGTCATCTGTAGTGACGGTAGTGCTGGAGGCCTCCAGGAAGGCTTCGAAACAGCTCAGCCAGTGTTCAAAGTTATTGGCTGCATCTGCTGCTTGAGGATCCAGGTCTAAACGTTCCGGCTTCAAGATTTGCTCCACGTCGAAAATTTAGTCAATAAAATTGATGCACTATCAACAACACCAAAGACTACGAGTTGAACTTATACGAAGTAGGCTTTTATTGACTAAGAACTGGAGCATGCCTCTGCTAGTGGATCCATCCTAAGAGCTTCCGGGGGAAGGGTGGTGAGTCACCTTTATACCCGGGCTTAGGGGTGGAGCCAGGGGCGGAGACATGCCCGGACCTGTACAGAGTTAACAGTGGTTTACCACACAGACATGTACAGAGTTAACAGTGGTTTACCACAACCCCCATGTGGAACATTGTGTGTAACTTCTTCTACAAAGCCTATTTGACCCCGTGTAAGGTAACCACTCTACGAAGAGAACAATCAAGTTCGCAGTTTCTTCTGCACAGAAACAATGCTACAAATATATACTCTTGGTTTTTGTTCAGCAAGATCTGGGAGAACAAAAATATTACTTAATCCAAGACTGAGAATCAAACCTGAAGGAGCTTCCAGCAAATCTTCTCACCTGATTTCCATCTTCTCCACGTGCTCCTCCTCAATGTCAAAGTGCGACTTTCGACTGTAGCTGCACGGCCTGGTCACCTGCAGTGAAAGCAGCAGGTGAGTGACGGAGGAACGAGGTCCCCTTTGAGTAGAGGTTTGCACAGAGAGCCCGCAGTGTAAACTCTAACACCAATATCCAATCTAGTAACATCGCACAATGGCTCCTAACGCCAAAGGGTGGGGAGAGAGGTAACGTTCTGACCAGACACACACTGGGTGCAGTGGGATCTTTATGCCGCACACATGCGGTGATAATCATGGGTTGGATAAAGTGGGAGTGGACAGCGACTGCAGCCAGTGTAATCTGATTGTTGTTGCTATATCTGGCACAGGCACAATGGGCCGAATGGTCTCTTCCTCTGCTGTCTCATTCTGTGATTCTATGAGAGCAACTTACTTTTCTATAGCTCTCCTCACGTACAGCAAGACATCTCCGAGACCTTTACAGTGGGGACAAAAGGCATATGGTGAAAAATGAGCATGGGGAAAGGGGGAGGGAATGGGGCCGATGGGATGGGGAATGGGGAATGGGGCGGGTGGGATGAGGAATGGGGCCGATGGGATGGGGAATGGGGCCGATGGGATGGGGAATGGGGAGGGTGGGATGGGGAATGGGACGGGTGAGATGGGGAATGGGGAGGGTGAGATGGGGAATGGGGAGGGTAGGATGGGGAATGGGGCAGGTGGGATGGGAATGGGGAGGGTAGGATGGGGAATGGGATGGGGAATGAGATGGGTGGGATGGGGAATGGGGAGGGTGGGATGGGGAATGGGGAGGGTGGGATGGGGAATGGGGAGGGTGAGATGGGGAATGGGGAGGGTGGGATGGGGAATGGGGAGGGTGGGATGGGGAATGGGATGGGGAATGGGGCGGGTGGGATGGGGAATGGGGAGGGTGGGATGGGGAATGGGATGAGTGGGATGGGGAATGGGATGGGGAATGGGGCGGGTGGGATGGGGAATGGGGAGGGTGGGATGGGGAATGGGATGAGTGGGATGGGGAATGGGACGAGTGGGATGGGGAATGGGGAATGGGATGGGGAATGGGGCGGGTGGGATGGGGAATGGGGAGGGTGAGATGGGGAATGGGACGAGTGGGATGGGGAATGGGACGAGTGGGATGGGGAATGGGGCGGGTGTTGGAGAGGGTGGGATGTGGAGGGGAATGGAGAATGGAGAGGCTAGGAGATGGTAACTGAAGGCATGATAAGAAGAGAAAGTTTTTGAGGAGGATTTTGAAAGGAGGGAGGGAGGTAGTAAAGTGGGTCAAGAATTCCAGAGGGCAGGAAATTAGTAGCTGATAGTCTTCAGATAGAAGATCAGCCACGATCTTATTGAATGGCGGAGGAGAATCGAAGGGCCGAATGGCCGACTCCTATTTATGTTCATATGTTCTTATTCCCGACCTTGGTGAGTCGAGCGGGATAAACCTGGAAGCTGCTGCCAGGATGATGCGGCACAGAAACCCAAAATATAAGAACAGTTTGTGCTGTGGTGTAAAAGCTCAGTCACTTTACACAAAGTTTCAGAAATTCTCCCTCTGCTGTATCTGAGATATTTCTTAAACACCCTCTGAGAGCAGCTTTACAACCAGACTGAGTACCTGTTCCAGGAGTCCGCACCCGGTGTCCACGCCCGGAGAGCGCACCGGGACTCCGCACTGGGTGTGCACCGGGACTCCGCACTGGGTGTGCACCGGGACTCCGCACTGGGTGTGCACCGGGACTCCGCACTGGGTGTGCACCGGGACTCCGCACCGGGTGTGCACCGGGACTCCGCACCGGGACTCCGCACTGGGTGTGCACCGGGACTCCGCACTGGGTGTGCACCGGGACTCCGCAATGGGTGTGCACCGGGACTCCGCACTGGGTGTGCACCGGGACTCCGCACTGGGTGTGCACCGGGACTCCGCACTGGGTGTGCACCGGGACTCCGCAATGGGTGTGCACCGGGACTCCGCACTGGGTGTGCACCGGGACTCCGCACTGGGTGTGCACCGGGACTCTGCACCGGGACTCTGCACTGGGTGTGCACCGGGACTCTGCACCGGGACTCTGCACTGGGTGTGCACCGGGACTCTGCACCGGGACTCTGCACTGGGTGTGCACCGGGACTCTGCACCGGGACTCTGCACTGGGTGTGCACCGGGACTCCGCACTGGGTGTGCACCGGGTCTCCGCACTGGGTGTGCACCGGGACTCCGCACCCGGAGTCCGCACTGGGTGTGCACCGGGTCTCCGCACTGGGTGTGCACCGGGACTCCGCACCCGGAGTCCGCACTGGGCGTGCACCGGGACTCCGCACCGGGTGTGCACCGGGACTCCGCACCGGGTGTGCACCGGGACTCCGCACTGGGTGTGCACCGGGACTCCGCACTGGGACTCCGCACCGGGTGTGCACCGGGACTCCGCACTGGGCTAGTGTATTCATTCAGTGCCAGTGGAAAGAGTTTAATACGCTCGTATGTAACTTTGCTTCAAATTTTCATCACTACAATTTATTGTGGCAAAGTGCTGGAAAGCGATGCACTAATGAGGTCATGAAAAGGCCCCGTTTCATCAGGTCAAACCCAAAACAAAATGGAATCACAAACACCTGTACCTGTGAAGATCGAGTGAGAGATTTTCAGGCAACCCTTGGATAAGCACTTACCTCAAAATAGAAGACTTCATCAAACTGGGGATTGTTGTTCTTTCGCTTTACTTTTGTTTTCTTCAACTCAGACCTAGTACCCAAAAAAACAGAGTCCGAAGCCTTGTCAATGCGGAGATTTGAAGGTTTATCCAACAGGAAACATTTAAAAACAAAAAGCAAAATACTGGAGATACTGGCGACCTGAGATAAAACCAGAACATGCTGGAAACACTCGGCAGGTCAGGTAGCATCGTTGGAGAGAGGAAGGTAGGGTTAACGGTTCGGAATTATAACCCTTTGTTCAGGATTCACAAACAGTGGGACGTGGACCCAGCCCGCCCGTTGGGAAACTGACGGGATGGGGAGCAATGCTGGTTTTACCGGCCGCCTGATTTCCCTCTCCTTTGAAGTCGATATTGGGCGGGGTGTAAAACCAACGTTCCACCCAATCCCGTGGGATTCCTGCCCAGAGAGTTAGGTTAGAATGACTCCCCTCGGTCTCTGGATTACTAGCCCAGTAACATAACCAATACACTAGTGTAGCTGGGAGAGATAGAGAGTTAAAAACTCACTCTACAGAGCCACCTAGAGGTCAAATACTGCAACTATTTCATGACAGTTGACATAGCAAAACTAAATAGGAAATGTTGTGGTAGCGGGAATGAAAATTGGGCTCTTTCTCTTCTGGGTGGCAAGTTGAAAATTTATCCCCTTTATCAGAAAAGTGTGACCAAAAATTGTGACAACCGAAAGTAAAGTTTGTGGACAGGAAGGGCACAGGAATGCTAATAAAATATAGTTTGGGATCGACTGTTTCTGCAGGTAACAGACAAGTGATAATAAATGCACGCAAGTTAATGGATACCTGGATGGGCTCGACAAGGTAACTGTTGCATAAGGATCACATTGTCCATTGACAATTGGCAAGTCTTGGCACTCTATAACACTGGATAGAAACAAAAAGATAAGAAGCGAATCAATTATTAAAAAACATGACGGGTTTTCTCCCTCTCTAACGGGACAACATGTCTGCGCAGGAGTTCTGAGTAACTGATTGAACAAATGTACCAAACACTGAAAACATTCTAAGTATCCACCATGTCCTTTGCCCTCTTTAAGGTTATCAAGCATGGCTCAGTGGGCAGCACTCTCCCCTCTGAAGCAGCAAATTCTGGGTTCCAGCCCCACTCCAGAGACTTGAGCCCATAATCCAGGCTGACACTCCCAGTGCAGTACTGAAGGAGCGCCGCACTGTCGGAGGGGCAGTACTGAGGGAGCGCTGCACTGTCGCAGGGGCAGTACTGAGGGAGTGCTGCACTGTCGGAGGGGCAGTACTGAGGGAGTGCCGCACTGTTGGAGGGGCAGTACTGAGGGAGCGCCGCACTGTCGGAGGGGCAGTACTAAGGGAGCGCCGCACTGTCGGAGGGGCAGTACTGAGGGAGCGCCGCACTGTCGGGGGGGGTGCAGTACTGAGGGAGCGCCGCACTGTCGGAGGGGCAGTACTCAGGCAGCGCCGCACTGTCGGAGGGTCAGTACTGAGGGAGCGCCGCACTGTCGGAGGGGCAGTACTGAGGGAGTGCCGCACTGTTGGAGGGGCAGTACTGAGGGAGCGCCGCACTGTCGGAGGGGCAGTACTGAGGGAGCGCTGCACTGTCGGAGGGGCAGTATTGAGGGAGTGCCGCACTGTTGGAGGGGCAGCACTGAGGGAGCACCGCACTGTCGGAGGGGCAGTACTGAGGGAGCGCTGCACTGTCGGAGGGGCAGTACTGAGGGAGTGCCGCACTGTTGGAGGGGCAGTACTGAGGGAGCGCCGCACTGTCGGAGGGGCAGTACTGAGGGAGCGCTGCACTGTCGGAGGGGCAGTACTGAGGGAGTGCCGCACTGTCGGAGGGGCAGTACTGAGGGAGCGCCGCACTGTCGGAGGGGCAGTACTGAGGGAGTGCCGCACTGTCTGAGGGGCAGTACTGAGGGAGCGCTGCACTGTCGGAGGGGCAGTACTGAGGGAGTGCCGCATTGTCGGAGGGGCAGTACTGAGGGAGCGCCGCACTGTCGGAGGGGCAGTACTGAGGGAGCGCCGCACTGTCGGAGGGGCAGTACTGAGGGAGCGCCGCACTGTCGGGGGGGCAGTACTGAGGGAGCGCCGCACTGTCGGAGGGGCAGTACTGAGGGAGCGCCGCACTGTCGGGGGGGCAGTACTGAGGGAGCGCCGCACTGTCGGAGGAGCAGTACTGAGGGAGCGCCGCACTGTCGGAGGGGCAGTACTGAGGGACCGCTGCACTGTCGGAGGGTCAGTACTGAGGGAGCGCCGCACTGTCGGAGGGGCAGTACTGAGGGAGCGCCGTACTGTCGGGGGGGGGGACAGTACTGAGGGAGCGCTGCACTGTCGGGGGGGCAGTACTGAGGGAGCGCTGCACTGTCGGGGGGGCAGTACTGAGGGAGCGCAGCACTGTCGGAGGGGCAGTACTGAGGGAGCGCCGTACTGTCGGAGGGGCAGTACTGAGGGAGTGCCGCACTGTTGGAGGGTCAGTACTGAGGGAGCGCCGCACTGTCGGAGGGGCAGTCCTAAGGGAGCGCCGCACTGTCAGAGGGACAGTACTGAGGGAGCGCTGCAATGTCGGAGGGGCAGTACTGAGGGAGTGCTGCACTGTCGGAGGGGCAGTACTGAGGGAGCGCTGCACTGTCGGGGGGGCAGTTCTGAGGGAGCGCCGCACTGTCGGAGGGGCAGTACTGAGGGAGTGCTGCACTGTCGGATGGGCAGTACTAAGGGAGCGCTGCACTGTCGGAGGGGCAGTACTGAGGGAGCGCCGCACTGTCGGAGGGGCAGTACTGAGGGAGCGCCGCACTGTCGGAGGGGCAGTACTGAGGGAGCGCCGCACTGTCGGAGGGGCAGTACTGAGGGAGCGCTGCACTGTCGGAGGGGCAGTACTGAGGGAGCGCCGCACTGTCGGAGGGGCAGTACTGAGGGAGCGCTGCACTGTCGGAGGGGCAGTACTGAGGGAGTGCCGCACTGTTGGAGGGGCAGTACTGAGGGAGCGCCGCACTGTCGGAGGGGCAGTACTGAAGGAGCGCTGCACTGTCGGAGGGGCAGCACTGAGGGAGTGCCGCACTGTTGGAAGGGCAGTACTGAGGGAGCGCCGCACTGTCGGAGGGGCAGTACTGAGGGAGCGCCGGACTGTCGGAGGGGCAGTACTGAGGGAGTGCCGCACTGTTGGAGGGGCAGTACTGAGGGAGCGCCGCACTGTCGGAGGGGCAGTACTGAGGGAGCGCCGCACTGTCGAAGGGTCAGTACTGAGGGAGCGCCGCACTGTCGGGGGGGCAGTACTGAGGGAGTGCCGCACTGTCGGAGGGGCAGTACTGAGGCAGCGCTGCACTGTCGGAGGGGCAGTACTGAGGGAGCGCCGCACTGTCGGAGGGGCAGTACTGAGGGACCGCTGCACTGTCGGAGGGTCAGTACTGAGGGAGCGCCGCACTGTTGGAGGGGCAGTACTGAGGGAGCGCCGCACTGTCGGAGGGGCAGTACTGAGGGAGCGCCGCACTGTCGGAAGGGCAGTACTGAGGGAGCGCCGCACTGTCGGGGGGGCAGTACTGAGGGAGCCCCGCACTGTCGGAGGGGCAGTACTGAGGGAGCGCCGCACTGTCGGAGGGGCAGTACTGAGGGAGCACCGCACTGTCGGAGGGGCAGTACTGAGGGAGCGCCGCACTGTCGGAGGGGCAGTACTGAGGGAGCGCTGCACTGTCGGAGGGGAAGTGCTGAGGGAGCGCCGCACTGTCGGAGAGGCAGTACTGAGGGAGCGCCGCACTGTCGGAGGGGCAGTACTGAGGGAGTGCCGCACTGTTGGAGGGGCAGTACTGAGGGAGCGCCGCACTGTCGGAGGGGCAGTACTGAGGGAGTGCCGCACTGTTGGATGGGCAGTACTGAGGGAGCGCCGCACTGTCGGAGGGGCAGTACTGAGGGAGCGCTGCACTGTCGGAGGGGCAGTACTGAGGGAGCGCCGCACTGTAGGGGGGGCAGTACTGAGGGAGCGCCGCACTGTCGGAGGAGCAGTACTGAGGGAGTGCTGCACTGTCGGGGGGCCAGTACTGAGGGAGCGCTGCACTGTCGGGGGGGCAGTACTGAGGGAGCGCCGCACTGTCGGAGGGGCAGTACTGAGGGAGCGCTGCACTGTCGGGGGTGCAGTACTGAGGGAGCGCCGCAATGTCGGAGGGGCAGTACTGAGGGAGCGCTGCACTGTCGGAGGGGCAGTACTGAGGGAGCGCCGCACTGTCGGAGGGGCAGTACTGAGGGAGCGCTGCACTGTCGGGGGGGGGCAGTACTGAGGGAGCGCTGCACTGTCGGGGGGGCAGTACTGAGGGAGCGCTGCACTGTCGGGGGGGCAGTACTGAGGGAGCGCTGCACTGTCGGATGGGCAGTACTGAGGGAGCGCTGCACTGTCGGGGAGGCAGTACTGAGGGAGCGCCGCACTGTCGGAGGGGCAGTACTGAGGGAGGGCTGCACTGTCGGAGGGGCAGTACTGAGGGAGCGCTGCACTGTCGGGGGGGCAGTACTGAGGGAGCGCCGCAATGTCGGAGGGGCAGTACTGAGGGAGTGCTGCACTGTCGGAGGGGCAGTACTAAGGGAGCGCTGCACTGTCGGAGGGGCAGTACTGAGGGAGCGCCGCACTGTCGGAGGGGCAGTACTGAGGGAGCGCCGCACTGTCGGAGGGGCAGTACTGAGGGAGCGCCGCACTGTCGGAGGGGCAGTACTGAGGGAGCGCCGCACTGTCGGGGGGGCAGTACTGAGGGAGCGCCGCACTGTCGGAGGGGCAGTACTGAGGGAGCGCCGCACTGTCGGGGGGGCAGTACTGAGGGAGCGCCGCACTGTCGGAGGAGCAGTACTGAGGGAGCGCCGCACTGTCGGAGGGGCAGTACTGAGGGACCGCCGCACTGTCGGAGGGTCAGTACTGAGGGAGCGCCGCACTGTCGGAGGGGCAGTACTGAGGGAGCGCCGTACTGTCGGAGGGGCAGCACTGAGGGAGCGCCGCACTGTCGGCGAGGCAGTACTAAGGGAGCGGCGCACTCTCGGAAGGGCAGTACTGAGGGAGCACCGCACTGTCGGAGGGGCAGTACTGAGGGAGCGCTGCACTGTCGGGGGGGCAGTACTGTCGGGGGGGCAGTACTGAGGGAGCGCCGCACTGTCGGAGGGGCAGTACTGAGGGAGTGTTGCACTGTCAGGGGGGGCAGTACTGAGGGAGCGCCGCACTGTCGGGGGGGGCAGTACTGAGGGAGCACCGCACTGTCGGAGGAGCAGTACCGAGGGAGTGCTGCACTGTCGGGGGGCCAGTACTGAGGGAGCGCTGCACTGTCGGGGGGGCAGTACTGATGGAGCGCCGCACTGTCGGAGGGGCAGAACTGAGGGAGCGCTGCACTGTTGGGGGGGCAGTACTGAGGGAGCGCCGCACTGTCGGAGGGGCAGTACTGAGGGAGTGCTGCACTGTAGGAGGGGCAGTACTGAGGGAGCGCCGCACTGTCGGAGGGGCAGTACTGAGGGAGCGCTGCACTGTCGGGGGGGGGCAGTACTGAGGGAGCGCTGCACTGTCGGGGGGGCAGTACTGAGGGAGCGCTGCACTGTCGGGGGGGCAGTACTGAGGGAGCGCCGCTCTGTCGGAGGGGCAGTACCGAGGGAGCGCTGCACTGTCGGGGGGGCAGTACTGAGGGAGCGCCGCACTGTCGGGGGGGCAGTACTGAGGGAGTGCCGCACTGTCGGAGGGGCAGTACTGAGGGACTGCCGCACTGTCGGAGGGGCAGTACTGAGGGAGCGCTGCACTGTCGGGGGGGGCAGTACTGAGGGAGCGCCGCACTGTCGGAGGGGCAGTACTGAGGGAGTGCTGCACTGTCGGAGGGGCAGTACTATGGGAGCGCTGCACTGTCGGAGGGGCAGTACTGAGGGAGCGGCGCACTGTCGGAGGGGCAGTACTGAGGGAGCGCCGCACTGTCGGAGGGGCAGTACTGAGGGAGCGCCGCACTGTCGGAGGGGCAGTACTGAGGGAGAGCTGCACTGTCGGAAGGGCAGTACTGAGGGAGCGCCGCACTGTCGGAGGGGCAGTACTGAGGGAGCGCTGCACTGTCGGAGGGGCAGTACTGAGGGAGTGCCGCACTGTTGGAGGGGCAGTACTGAGGGAGTGCCGCACTGTTGGAGGGGCAGTACTGAGGGAGCGCCGCACTGTCGGAGGGGCAGTACTGAGGGAGCGCCGCACTGTCGGAGGGGCAGTACTGAGGGAGTGCTGCACTGTCGGAGGGGCAGTACTGAGGGAGCGCCGCACTGTCGGAGGGGCAGTACTGAGGGAGTGCCGCACTGTTGGATGGGCAGTACTGAGGGAGCGCCGCACTGTCGGGGGGCCAGTACTGAGGGAGCGCTGCACTGTCGGGGGGCAGTTCTGAGGGAGCGCCGCACTGTCGGAGGGGCAGTACTGAGGGAGCGCTGCACTGTCGGGGGGGCAGTACTGAGGGAGCGCCGCAATGTCGGAGGGGCAGTACTGAGGGAGCGCTGCACTGTCGAAGGGGCAGTACTGAGGGAGCGCCGCACTGTCGGAGGGGCAGTACTGAGGGAGCGCTGCACTGTCGGGGGGGGGACAGTACTGAGGGAGCGCTGCACTGTCGGGGGGGCAGTACTGAGAGAGCGCTGCACTGTCGGGGGGGCAGTACTGAGGGAGCGCAGCACTGTCGGAGGGGCAGTACTGAGGGAGCGCCGTACTGTCGGAGGGGCAGTACTGAGGGAGTGCCGCACTGTCGGAGGGTCAGTACTGAGGGAGCGCCGCACTGTCGGAGGGCAGTCCTAAGGGAGCGCCGCACTGTCAGAGGGACAGTACTGAGGGAGCGCTGCAATGTCGGAGGGGCAGTACTGAGGGAGCGCCGCACTGTCGGAGGGGCAGTACTGAGGGAGTGCTGCACTGTCGGAGGGGCAGTACTGAGGGAGCGCTGCACTGTCGGGGGGGCAGTTCTGAGGGAGCGCCGCACTGTCGGAGGGGCAGTACTGAGGGAGTGCTGCACTGTCGGATGGGCAGTACTAAGGGAGCGCTGCACTGTCGGAGGGGCAGTACTGAGGGAGCGCCGCACTGTCGGAGGGGCAGTACTGAGGGAGCGCCGCACTGTCGGAGGGGCAGTACTGAGGGAGCGCCGCACTGTCGGAGGGGCAGTACTGAGGGAGCGCTGCACTGTCGGAGGGGCAGTACTGAGGGAGCGCCGCACTGTCGGAGGGGCAGTACTGAGGGAGCGCTGCACTGTCGGAGGGGCAGTACTGAGGGAGTGCCGCACTGTTGGAGGGGCAGTACTGAGGGAGCGCCGCACTGTCGGAGGGGCAGTACTGAAGGAGCGCTGCACTGTCGGAGGGGCAGTACTGAGGGAGCGCCGCACTGTCGGAGGGGCAGTACTGAGGGAGCGCCGCACTGTCGGAGGGGCAGTACTGAGGGAGCGCTGCACTGTCGGAGGGGCAGTACTGAGGGAGCGCCGCACTGTCGGAGGGGCAGTACTGAGGGAGCGCTGCACTGTCGGAGGGGCAGTACTGAGGGAGTGCCGCACTGTTGGAGGGGCAGTACTGAGGGAGCGCCGCACTGTCGGAGGGGCAGTACTGAGGGAGCGCTGCACTGTCGGGGGGGCAGTACTGTCGGGGGGGCAGTACTGAGGGAGCGCCGCACTGTCGGAGGGGCAGTACTGAGGGAGTGTTGCACTGTCGGGGGGGCAGTACTGAGGGAGCGCCGCACTGTCGGGGGGGGCAGTACTGAGGGAGCACCGCACTGTCGGAGGAGCAGTACCGAGGGAGTGCTGCACTGTCGGGGGGCCAGTACTGAGGGAGCGCTGCACTGTCGGGGGGGCAGTACTGATGGAGCGCCGCACTGTCGGAGGGGCAGAACTGAGGGAGCGCTGCACTGTTGGGGGGGCAGTACTGAGGGAGCGCCGCACTGTCGGAGGGGCAGTACTGAGGGAGTGCTGCACTGTAGGAGGGGCAGTACTGAGGGAGCGCCGCACTGTCGGAGGGGCAGTACTGAGGGAGCGCTGCACTGTCGGGGGGGGGCAGTACTGAGGGAGCGCTGCACTGTCGGGGGGGCAGTACTGAGGGAGCGCTGCACTGTCGGGGGGGCAGTACTGAGGGAGCGCCGCTCTGTCGGAGGGGCAGTACCGAGGGAGCGCTGCACTGTCGGGGGGGCAGTACTGAGGGAGCGCCGCACTGTCGGGGGGGCAGTACTGAGGGAGTGCCGCACTGTCGGAGGGGCAGTACTGAGGGACTGCTGCACTGTCGGAGGGGCAGTACTGAGGGAGCGCTGCACTGTCGGGGGGGGCAGTACTGAGGGAGCGCCGCACTGTCGGAGGGGCAGTACTGAGGGAGTGCCGCACTGTCGGAGGGGCAGTACTGAGGGAGCGCCGCACTGTCGGAGGGGCAGTACTGAGGGAGCGCCGCACTGTCGGAGGGGCAGTACTGAGGGAGCGCCGCACTGTCGGAGGGGCAGTACTGAGGGAGCGCTGCACTGTCGGAGGGGCAGTACTGAGGGAGCGCCGCACTGTCGGAGGGGCAGTACTGAGGGAGCGCTGCACTGTCGGAGGGGCAGTACTGAGGGAGTGCCGCACTGTTGGAGGGGCAGTACTGAGGGAGCGCCGCACTGTCGGAGGGGCAGTACTGAAGGAGCGCTGCACTGTCGGAGGGGCAGCACTGAGGGAGTGCCGCACTGTTGGAAGGGCAGTACTGAGGGAGCGCCGCACTGTCGGAGGGGCAGTACTGAGGGAGCGCCGGACTGTCGGAGGGGCAGTACTGAGGGAGCGCCGCACTGTTGGAGGGGCAGTACTGAGGGAGCGCCGCACTGTCGGAGGGGCAGTACTGAGGGAGCGCCGCACTGTCGAAGGGTCAGTACTGAGGGAGCGCCGCACTGTCGGGGGGGCAGTACTGAGGGAGTGCCGCACTGTCGGAGGGGCAGTACTGAGGCAGCGCTGCACTGTCGGAGGGGCAGTACTGAGGGAGCGCCGCACTGTCGGAGGGGCAGTACTGAGGGACCGCTGCACTGTCGGAGGGTCAGTACTGAGGGAGCGCCGCACTGTTGGAGGGGCAGTACTGAGGGAGCGCCGCACTGTCGGAGGGGCAGTACTGAGGGAGCGCCGCACTGTCGGAAGGGCAGTACTGAGGGAGCGCCGCACTGTCGGGGGGGCAGTACTGAGGGAGCCCCGCACTGTCGGAGGGGCAGTACTGAGGGAGCGCCGCACTGTCGGAGGGGCAGTACTGAGGGAGCACCGCACTGTCGGAGGGGCAGTACTGAGGGAGCGCCGCACTGTCGGAGGGGCAGTACTGAGGGAGCGCTGCACTGTCGGAGGGGAAGTGCTGAGGGAGCGCCGCACTGTCGGAGAGGCAGTACTGAGGGAGCGCCGCACTGTCGGAGGGGCAGTACTGAGGGAGTGCCGCACTGTTGGAGGGGCAGTACTGAGGGAGCGCCGCACTGTCGGAGGGGCAGTACTGAGGGAGTGCCGCACTGTTGGATGGGCAGTACTGAGGGAGCGCCGCACTGTCGGAGGGGCAGTACTGAGGGAGCGCTGCACTGTCGGAGGGGCAGTACTGAGGGAGCGCCGCACTGTAGGGGGGGCAGTACTGAGGGAGCGCCGCACTGTCGGAGGAGCAGTACTGAGGGAGTGCTGCACTGTCGGGGGGCCAGTACTGAGGGAGCGCTGCACTGTCGGGGGGGCAGTACTGAGGGAGCGCCGCACTGTCGGAGGGGCAGTACTGAGGGAGCGCTGCACTGTCGGGGGGGCAGTACTGAGGGAGCGCCGCAATGTCGGAGGGGCAGTACTGAGGGAGCGCTGCACTGTCGGAGGGGCAGTACTGAGGGAGCGCCGCACTGTCGGAGGGGCAGTACTGAGGGAGCGCTGCACTGTCGGGGGGGGGCAGTACTGAGGGAGCGCTGCACTGTCGGGGGGGCAGTACTGAGGGAGCGCTGCACTGTCGGGGGGGCAGTACTGAGGGAGCGCTGCACTGTCGGATGGGCAGTACTGAGGGAGCGCTGCACTGTCGGGGAGGCAGTACTGAGGGAGCGCCGCACTGTCGGAGGGGCAGTACTGAGGGAGGGCTGCACTGTCGGAGGGGCAGTACTGAGGGAGCGCTGCACTGTCGGGGGGGCAGTACTGAGGGAGCGCCGCAATGTCGGAGGGGCAGTACTGAGGGAGTGCTGCACTGTCGGAGGGGCAGTACTAAGGGAGCGCTGCACTGTCGGAGGGGCAGTACTGAGGGAGCGCCGCACTGTCGGAGGGGCAGTACTGAGGGAGCGCCGCACTGTCGGAGGGGCAGTACTGAGGGAGCGCCGCACTGTCGGAGGGGCAGTACTGAGGGAGCGCCGCACTGTCGGGGGGGCAGTACTGAGGGAGCGCCGCACTGTCGGAGGGGCAGTACTGAGGGAGCGCCGCACTGTCGGGGGGGCAGTACTGAGGGAGCGCCGCACTGTCGGAGGAGCAGTACTGAGGGAGCGCCGCACTGTCGGAGGGGCAGTACTGAGGGACCGCCGCACTGTCGGAGGGTCAGTACTGAGGGAGCGCCGCACTGTCGGAGGGGCAGTACTGAGGGAGCGCCGTACTGTCGGAGGGGCAGCACTGAGGGAGCGCCGCACTGTCGGCGAGGCAGTACTAAGGGAGCGGCGCACTCTCGGAAGGGCAGTACTGAGGGAGCACCGCACTGTCGGAGGGGCAGTACTGAGGGAGCGCTGCACTGTCGGGGGGGCAGTACTGTCGGGGGGGGCAGTACTGAGGGAGCGCCGCACTGTCGGAGGGGCAGTACTGAGGGAGTGTTGCACTGTCAGGGGGGGGCAGTACTGAGGGAGCGCCGCACTGTCGGGGGGGGCAGTACTGAGGGAGCACCGCACTGTCGGAGGAGCAGTACCGAGGGAGTGCTGCACTGTCGGGGGGCCAGTACTGAGGGAGCGCTGCACTGTCGGGGGGGCAGTACTGATGGAGCGCCGCACTGTCGGAGGGGCAGAACTGAGGGAGCGCTGCACTGTTGGGGGGGCAGTACTGAGGGAGCGCCGCACTGTCGGAGGGGCAGTACTGAGGGAGTGCTGCACTGTAGGAGGGGCAGTACTGAGGGAGCGCCGCACTGTCGGAGGGGCAGTACTGAGGGAGCGCTGCACTGTCGGGGGGGGGCAGTACTGAGGGAGCGCTGCACTGTCGGGGGGGCAGTACTGAGGGAGCGCTGCACTGTCGGGGGGGCAGTACTGAGGGAGCGCCGCTCTGTCGGAGGGGCAGTACCGAGGGAGCGCTGCACTGTCGGGGGGGCAGTACTGAGGGAGCGCCGCACTGTCGGGGGGGCAGTACTGAGGGAGTGCCGCACTGTCGGAGGGGCAGTACTGAGGGACTGCTGCACTGTCGGAGGGGCAGTACTGAGGGAGCGCTGCACTGTCGGGGGGGGCAGTACTGAGGGAGCGCCGCACTGTCGGAGGGGCAGTACTGAGGGAGTGCTGCACTGTCGGAGGGGCAGTACTATGGGAGCGCTGCACTGTCGGAGGGGCAGTACTGAGGGAGCGGCGCACTGTCGGAGGGGCAGTACTGAGGGAGCGCCGCACTGTCGGAGGGGCAGTACTGAGGGAGCGCCGCACTGTCGGAGGGGCAGTACTGAGGGAGAGCTGCACTGTCGGAAGGGCAGTACTGAGGGAGCGCCGCACTGTCGGAGGGGCAGTACTGAGGGAGCGCTGCACTGTCGGAGGGGCAGTACTGAGGGAGTGCCGCACTGTTGGAGGGGCAGTACTGAGGGAGTGCCGCACTGTTGGAGGGGCAGTACTGAGGGAGCGCCGCACTGTCGGAGGGGCAGTACTGAGGGAGCGCCGCACTGTCGGAGGGGCAGTACTGAGGGAGTGCTGCACTGTCGGAGGGGCAGTACTGAGGGAGCGCCGCACTGTCGGAGGGGCAGTACTGAGGGAGTGCCGCACTGTTGGATGGGCAGTACTGAGGGAGCGCCGCACTGTCGGAGGGGCAGTACTGAGGGAGCGCCGCACTGTCGGAGGGGCAGTACTGAGGGAGCGCTGCACTGTCGGGGGGGCAGTACTGTCGGGGGGGCAGTACTGAGGGAGCGCCGCACTGTCGGAGGGGCAGTACTGATGGAGTGTTGCACTGTCAGGGGGGGCAGTACTGAGGGAGCGCTGCACTGTCAGGGGGGCAGTACTGAGGGAGCGCCGCACTGTCGGGGGAGCAGTACTGAGGGAGTGCTGCACTGTCGGGGGGCCAGTACTGAGGGAGCGCTGCACTGTCGGGGGGGCAGTTCTGAGGGAGCGCCGCACTGTCGGAGGGGCAGTACTGAGGGAGCGCTGCACTGTCGGGGGGGCAGTACTGAGGGAGCGCCGCAATGTCGGAGGGGCAGTACTGAGGGAGCGCTGCACTGTCGAAGGGGCAGTACTGAGGGAGCGCCGCACTGTCGGAGGGGCAGTACTGAGGGAGCGCTGCACTGTCGGGGGGGGGACAGTACTGAGGGAGCGCTGCACTGTCGGGGGGGCAGTACTGAGAGAGCGCTGCACTGTCGGGGGGGCAGTACTGAGGGAGCGCAGCACTGTCGGAGGGGCAGTACTGAGGGAGCGCCGTACTGTCGGAGGGGCAGTACTGAGGGAGTGCCGCACTGTCGGAGGGTCAGTACTGAGGGAGCGCCGCACTGTCGGAGGGGCAGTCCTAAGGGAGCGCCGCACTGTCAGAGGGACAGTACTGAGGGAGCGCTGCAATGTCGGAGGGGCAGTACTGAGGGAGCGCCGCACTGTCGGAGGGGCAGTACTGAGGGAGTGCTGCACTGTCGGAGGGGCAGTACTGAGGGAGCGCTGCACTGTCGGGGGGGCAGTTCTGAGGGAGCGCCGCACTGTCGGAGGGGCAGTACTGAGGGAGTGCTGCACTGTCGGATGGGCAGTACTAAGGGAGCGCTGCACTGTCGGAGGGGCAGTACTGAGGGAGCGCCGCACTGTCGGAGGGGCAGTACTGAGGGAGCGCCGCACTGTCGGAGGGGCAGTACTGAGGGAGCGCCGCACTGTCGGAGGGGCAGTACTGAGGGAGCGCTGCACTGTCGGAGGGGCAGTACTGAGGGAGCGCCGCACTGTCGGAGGGGCAGTACTGAGGGAGCGCTGCACTGTCGGAGGGGCAGTACTGAGGGAGTGCCGCACTGTTGGAGGGGCAGTACTGAGGGAGCGCCGCACTGTCGGAGGGGCAGTACTGAAGGAGCGCTGCACTGTCGGAGGGGCAGTACTGAGGGAGCGCCGCACTGTCGGAGGGGCAGTACTGAGGGAGCGCCGCACTGTCGGAGGGGCAGTACTGAGGGAGCGCTGCACTGTCGGAGGGGCAGTACTGAGGGAGCGCCGCACTGTCGGAGGGGCAGTACTGAGGGAGCGCTGCACTGTCGGAGGGGCAGTACTGAGGGAGTGCCGCACTGTTGGAGGGGCAGTACTGAGGGAGCGCCGCACTGTCGGAGGGGCAGTACTGAGGGAGCGCTGCACTGTCGGGGGGGCAGTACTGTCGGGGGGGCAGTACTGAGGGAGCGCCGCACTGTCGGAGGGGCAGTACTGAGGGAGTGTTGCACTGTCGGGGGGGCAGTACTGAGGGAGCGCCGCACTGTCGGGGGGGGCAGTACTGAGGGAGCACCGCACTGTCGGAGGAGCAGTACCGAGGGAGTGCTGCACTGTCGGGGGGCCAGTACTGAGGGAGCGCTGCACTGTCGGGGGGGCAGTACTGATGGAGCGCCGCACTGTCGGAGGGGCAGAACTGAGGGAGCGCTGCACTGTTGGGGGGGCAGTACTGAGGGAGCGCCGCACTGTCGGAGGGGCAGTACTGAGGGAGTGCTGCACTGTAGGAGGGGCAGTACTGAGGGAGCGCCGCACTGTCGGAGGGGCAGTACTGAGGGAGCGCTGCACTGTCGGGGGGGGGCAGTACTGAGGGAGCGCTGCACTGTCGGGGGGGCAGTACTGAGGGAGCGCTGCACTGTCGGGGGGGCAGTACTGAGGGAGCGCCGCTCTGTCGGAGGGGCAGTACCGAGGGAGCGCTGCACTGTCGGGGGGGCAGTACTGAGGGAGCGCCGCACTGTCGGGGGGGCAGTACTGAGGGAGTGCCGCACTGTCGGAGGGGCAGTACTGAGGGACTGCTGCACTGTCGGAGGGGCAGTACTGAGGGAGCGCTGCACTGTCGGGGGGGGCAGTACTGAGGGAGCGCCGCACTGTCGGAGGGGCAGTACTGAGGGAGTGCTGCACTGTCGGAGGGGCAGTACTATGGGAGCGCTGCACTGTCGGAGGGGCAGTACTGAGGGAGCGGCGCACTGTCGGAGGGGCAGTACTGAGGGAGCGCCGCACTGTCGGAGGGGCAGTACTGAGGGAGCGCCGCACTGTCGGAGGGGCAGTACTGAGGGAGAGCTGCACTGTCGGAAGGGCAGTACTGAGGGAGCGCCGCACTGTCGGAGGGGCAGTACTGAGGGAGCGCTGCACTGTCGGAGGGGCAGTACTGAGGGAGTGCCGCACTGTTGGAGGGGCAGTACTGAGGGAGTGCCGCACTGTTGGAGGGGCAGTACTGAGGGAGCGCCGCACTGTCGGAGGGGCAGTACTGAGGGAGCGCCGCACTGTCGGAGGGGCAGTACTGAGGGAGTGCTGCACTGTTGGAGGGGCAGTACTGAGGGAGCGCCGCACTGTCGGAGGGGCAGTACTGAGGGAGCGCCGCACTGTCGGAGGGGCAGTACTGAGGGAGTGCCGCACTGTTGGATGGGCAGTACTGAGGGAGCGCCGCACTGTCGGAGGGGCAGTACTGAGGGAGCGCCGCACTGTCGGAGGGGCAGTACTGAGGGAGCGCTGCACTGTCGGGGGGGCAGTACTGTCGGGGGGGCAGTACTGAGGGAGCGCCGCACTGTCGGAGGGGCAGTACTGATGGAGTGTTGCACTGTCAGGGGGGGCAGTACTGAGGGAGCGCTGCACTGTCAGGGGGGCAGTACTGAGGGAGCGCCGCACTGTCGGGGGAGCAGTACTGAGGGAGTGCTGCACTGTCGGGGGGCCAGTACTGAGGGAGCGCTGCACTGTCGGGGGGGCAGTTCTGAGGGAGCGCCGCACTGTCGGAGGGGCAGTACTGAGGGAGCGCTGCACTGTCGGGGGGGCAGTACTGAGGGAGCGCCGCAATGTCGGAGGGGCAGTACTGAGGGAGCGCTGCACTGTCGAAGGGGCAGTACTGAGGGAGCGCCGCACTGTCGGAGGGGCAGTACTGAGGGAGCGCTGCACTGTCGGGGGGGGGACAGTACTGAGGGAGCGCTGCACTGTCGGGGGGGCAGTACTGAGGGAGCGCTGCACTGTCGGGGGGGCAGTACTGAGGGAGCGCAGCACTGTCGGAGGGGCAGTACTGAGGGAGCGCCGTACTGTCGGAGGGGCAGTACTGAGGGAGTGCCGCACTGTCGGAGGGTCAGTACTGAGGGAGCGCCGCACTGTCGGAGGGGCAGTCCTAAGGGAGCGCCGCACTGTCAGAGGGACAGTACTGAGGGAGCGCTGCAATGTCGGAGGGGCAGTACTGAGGGAGCGCCGCACTGTCGGAGGGGCAGTACTGAGGGAGTGCTGCACTGTCGGAGGGGCAGTACTGAGGGAGCGCTGCACTGTCGGGGGGGCAGTTCTGAGGGAGCGCCGCACTGTCGGAGGGGCAGTACTGAGGGAGTGCTGCACTGTCGGATGGGCAGTACTAAGGGAGCGCCGCACTGTCGGAGGGGCAGTACTGAGGGAGCGCCGCACTGTCGGAGGGGCAGTACTGAGGGAGCGCCGCACTGTCGGAGGGGCAGTACTGAGGGAGCGCCGCACTGTCGGAGGGGCAGTACTGAGGGAGCGCCGCACTGTCGGAGGGGCAGTACTGAGGGAGCGCCGCACTGTCGGAGGGGCAGTACTGAGGGAGCGCCGCACTGTCGGAGGGGCAGTACTGAGGGAGTGCCGCACTGTTGGAGGGGCAGTACTGAGGGAGCGCCGCACTGTCGGAGGGGCAGTACTGAAGGAGCGCTGCACTGTCGGAGGGGCAGTACTGAGGGAGTGCCGCACTGTTGGAAGGGCAGTACTGAGGGAGCGCCGCACTGTCGGAGGGGCAGTACTGAGGGAGCGCCGCACTGTCGGAGGGGCAGTACTGAGGGAGTGCCGCACTGTCGGAGGGGCAGTACTGAGGGAGCGCCGCACTGTCGGAGGGGCAGTACTGAGGGAGCGCCGCACTGTCGGAGGGTCAGTACTGAGGGAGCGCCGCACTGTCGGGGGGGCAGTACTGAGGGAGTGCCGCACTGTCGGAGGGGCAGTACTGAGGCAGCGCCGCACTGTCGGGGGGGCAGTACTGAGGGAGCGCCGCACTGCCGGAGGGGCAGTACTGAGGGAGCGCCGCACTGTCGGAGGGGCAGTACTGAGGGACCGCTGCACTGTCGGAGGGTCAGTACTGACGGAGCGCCGCACTGTTGGAGGGGCAGTACTGAGGGAGCGCCGCACTGTCGGAGGGGCAGTACTGAGGGAGCGCCGCACTGTCGGAAGGGCAGTACTGAGGGAGCGCCGCACTGTCGGGGGGGCAGTACTGAGGGAGCCCCGCACTGTCGGAGGGGCAGTACTGAGGGAGCGCCGCACTGTCGGAGGGGCAGTACTGAGGGAGCACCGCACTGTCGGAGGGGCAGTACTGAGGGAGCGCCGCACTGTCGGAGGGGCAGTACTGAGGGAGCTCTGCACTGTCGGAGGGGAAGTGCTGAGGGAGCGCCGCACTGTCGGAGAGGCAGTACTGAGGGAGCGCCGCACTGTCGGAGGGGCAGTACTGAGGGAGTGCCGCACTGTTGGAGGGGCAGTACTGAGGGAGCGCCGCACTGTCGGAGGGGCAGTACTGAGGGAGTGCCGCACTGTTGGATGGGCAGTACTGAGGGAGCGCCGCACTGTCGGAGGGGCAGTACTGAGGGAGCGCTGCACTGTCAGAGGGGCAGTACTGAGGGAGCGCCGCACTGTAGGGGGGGCAGTACTGAGGGAGCGCCGCACTGTCGGAGGAGCAGTACTGAGGGAGTGCTGCACTGTCGGGGGGCCAGTACTGAGGGAGCGCTGCACTGTCGGGGGGGCAGTACTGAGGGAGCGCCGCACTGTCGGAGGGGCAGTACTGAGGGAGCGCTGCACTGTCGGGGGGGCAGTACTGAGGGAGCGCCGCAATGTCGGAGGGGCAGTACTGAGGGAGCGCTGCACTGTCGGAGGGGCAGTACTGAGGGAGCGCCGCACTGTCGGAGGGGCAGTACTGAGGGAGCGCTGCACTGTCGAGGGGGGGCAGTACTGAGGGTGCGCTGCACTGTCGGGGGGGCAGTACTGAGGGAGCGCTGCACTGTCGGGGGGGCAGTACTGAGGGAGCGCTGCACTGTCGGATGGGCAGTACTGAGGGAGCGCTGCACTGTCGGGGAGGCAGTACTGAGGGAGCGCCGCACTGTCGGAGGGGCAGTACTGAGGGAGTGCTGCACTGTCGGAGGGGCAGTACTGAGGGAGCGCTGCACTGTCGGGGGGGCAGAACTGAGGGAGCGCCGCAATGTCGGAGGGGCAGTACTGAGGGAGTGCCGCACTGTCGGAGGGGCAGTACTAAGGGAGCGCTGCACTGTTGGAGGGGCAGTACTGAGGGAGCGCCGCACTGTCGGAGGGGCAGTACTGAGGGAGCGCCGCACTGTCGCAGGGGCAGTACTGAGGGAGCGCCGCACTGTCGGAGGGGCAGTACTGAGGGAGCGCTGCACTGTCGGAGGGGCAGTACTGAGGGAGTGCCGCACTGTTGGAAAGGCAGTACTGAGGGAGCGCCGCACTGTCGGAGGGGCAGTACTGAGGGAGCGCGGCACTGTCGGAGGGGCAGTACTGAGGGAGCGCCGCACTGTCGGAGGGGCAGTACTGAGGGAGCGCCGCACTGTCGGAGGGGCAGTACTGAGGGAGCGCCGCACTGTCGGAGGGGCAGTACTGAGGGAGCGCCGCACTGTCGGGGGGGCAGTACTGAGGGAGCGCCGCACTGTCGGAGGGGCAGTACTGAGGGACCGCTGCACTGTCGGAGGGTCAGTACTGAGGGAGCGCCGCACTGTTGGAGGGGCAGTACTGAGGGAGCGCTGCACTGTCGGAGGGGCAGTACTGAGGGAGCGCCGCACTGTCGGAGGGGCAGTACTGAGGGAGCGCTGCACTGTCGGGGGGGGGCAGTACTGAGGGAGCGCTGCACTGTCGGGGGGGCAGTACTGAGGGAGCGCTGCACTGTCGGGGGGGCAGTACTGAGGGAGCGCAGCACTGTCGGAGGGGCAGTACTGAGGGAGCGCCGTACTGTCGGAGGGGCAGTACTGAGGGAGTGCCGCACTGTCGGAGGGTCAGTACTGAGGGAGCGCCGCACTGTCGGAGGGGCAGTCCTAAGGGAGCGCCGCACTGTCAGAGGGGCAGTACTGTGGGAGCGCTGCAATGTCGGAGGGGCAGTACTGAGGGAGCGCCGCACTGTCGGAGGGGCAGTGCTGAGGGAGCGCCGCACTGTCGGAGAGGCAGTACTGAGGGAGCGCCGCACTGTCGGAGGGGCAGTCCTGAGGGAGCGGCGCACTGTCGGAGGGGCAGTACTGAGGGAGCACCGCACTGTCGGAGGGGCAGTACTGAGGGAGCGCTGCACTGTCGGGGGGGCAGTAATGAGGGAGCGCCGCAGTGTCGGAGGGGCAGTACTGAGGGAGCGCTGCACTGTCGGGGGGGCAGTACTGAGGGAGCGCCGCACTGTCGGAGGGGCAGTACTGAGGGAGCGCTGCACTGTCGGGGGGGCAGTACTGAGGGAGTGCCGCACTGTCGGAGGGGCAGTACTGAGGGAGTGCTGCACTGTCGGAGGGGCAGTACTGAGGGAGCGCCGCACTGTCGGAGGGGCAGTACTGAGGGAGCGCCGCACTGTCGAAGGGGCTGTACTGAGGGAGCGCCACACTGTCGGAGGGGCAGTACTGAGGGAGCGCTGCACTGTCGGAGGGGCAGTACTGAGGGAGCGGCACACTGTTGGAGGGGCAGTACTGAGGGAGCGCCGCACTGTCGGAGGGGCAGTACTGAGGGAGCGCCGCACTGTCGGAGGGGCAGGACTGAGGGAGCACCGCACTGTCGGGGGGGCAGTACTGAGGGAGCGCTGCACTGTCGGAGGGGCAGGACTGAGGGAGCACCGCACTGTCGGAGGGGCAGTACTGAGGGAGTGCTGCACTGTCGGAGGGGCAGTACTGAGGGAGCACTGCACTGTCGGTGGGTCAGTACTGAGTGAGCGCAGCACTGTCGAAGGGGCAGTACTGAGGGAGCGCTGCACTTTCGAAGGGGCAGTACTGAGGGAGCGCTGCACTGTCGGAGGGGCAGTACTGAGGGAGTGCTGCACTGTCGGAGGGGCAGTACTGAGGGAGCGCTGCACTGTCGGAGGGGCAGTACTGAGGGAGCGCTGCACTGTCGGAGGGGCAGTACTGAGGGAGTGCTGCACTGTCGAAGGGGCAGTACTGAGGGAGCGCTGCACTGTCGGATGGCAGTACTGAGGGAGCGTTGCACTGTCGGAGGGGCAGTACTGAGAGAGCGCTGCAGTGTTGGATGGGCAGCACCGAGAGAGTGCGTGACTGTGTGCGAGAGTGTGTGTGTGTGTGCACGAGGGTGTGCACGAGAGTGTGTGTGAGTGTGTGCACGAGAGAATGCGTGAGTGTATGCACAAGAGAGTGCGCATGAGTGTGTGCGAAAGTGCGTGAGTGTGTATGCGAGAGAGTGCGTGAGTGTGTATGTGTGTGCACGAGTGTGAGTGTGCTTGTATGACAGTGAGTGTGTTTGCGAGTGTGTTTGCGAGTGTGTCTGTGACAGTGAGTGTGTGTGTGACAGTGAGTGTGTTTGCGAGTGTGTGTGTGACAATGAGTGTGTTTGCGAGTGTGTGTGTGACAGTGAGTGTGTTTGCGAGTGTGTGTTGGACAGTGAGTGTGTTTGCGAGTGTGTGTGTGACAGTGAGTGTGTTTCCGAGTGTGTTTGCGAGTGTGTGTTGGACAGTGAGTGTGTTTGCGAGTCTGTGAGTTTGCGAGTGTGAGTGTGTGTGACAGTGTGTGTGTGACCGTGAGTGTGTTTGCGAGTGTGTTTGTGAGTGTGTGACAGTGAGTGTGTGTGTGACAGTGAGTGTGTTTGTGAGTGTGTGTGTGACAGTGAGTGTGTTTGCGAGTGTGTTTGCGAGTGTGTGTGTGAGACAGTGAGTGTGTTTGCGAGTGTGTGTGTTTGCGAGTGTGTGTGTTTGCGAGTGTGTGTGTGACAGTGAGTGTGTTTGCGAGTGTGTTTGCGAGTGTGTGTTGGACAGTGAGTGTGTTTGCGAGTGTGTGTGTGACAGTGAGTGTGTTTGCGAGTGTGTGTGTGACAGTGTGTGTGTTTGTGAGTGTGTGTTGGACAGTGAGTGTGTTTGCGAGTGTGTGTTGGACAGTGAGTGTGTTTGCGAGTGTGCGAGTGCGAGTGAGTGTGTTTGCGAGTGTGTGACAGTGAGTGTGTTTGCGAGTGTGTGTGTGACAGTGAGTATGTTTGCGAGTGTGTGTGTGACAGTGAGTGTGTTTGCGAGTGTGTTTGCGAGTGTGTGTGTTTGCGAGTGTGTTTGCGAGTGTGTGTGTTTGCGAGTGTGTTTGCGAGTGCGAGTGTGTGTTTGCGAATGTGTGTGTTTGCGAGTGTGTGTGACAGTGAGTGTGTTTGCGAGTGTGTGTGCGAGTGTGAGTGTGACAGTGTGTGTTTGTGAGTGTGTGTGCAAGTGTGTGTGTGTGACAGTGAGTGCGTTTGCGAGTGTGTGTGCGAGTGTGTGTGTGTGACAGTGAGTGTGTTTGCGAGTGTGTGTGTTTGCGAGTGTGAGTGTGACAGTGAGTGTGTTTGCGAGTGTGTGTTGGACAGTGAGTGTGTTTGCAAGTGTGTGTGTGACAGTGAGTGTGTTTGCGAGTGTGTTTGCGAGTGTGTGTTGGATAGTGAGTGTGTTTGCGAGTGTGTGTGTGACAGTGAGTGTGTTTGCGAGTGTGTGTGTGACAGTGAGTGTGTTTGCGAGTGTGTGTGTGACAGTGTGTGTGTTTGTGAGTGTGTGTTGGACAGTGAGTGTGTTTGCGAGTGTGTGTTGGACAGTGAGTGTGTTTGCGAGTGTGCGAGTGCGAGTGAGTGTGTTTGCGAGTGTGTGACAGTGAGTGTGTTTGCGAGTGTGTGTGTGACAGTGAGTGTGTTTGCGAGTGTGTGTGTGACAGTGAGTGTGTTTGCGAGTGTGTGTGTTTGCGAGTGTGTGTTTGCAAGTGTGTTTGCGAGTGTGTTTGCGAGTGCGAGTGTGTGTTTGCGAGTGTGTGTGTTTGCGAGTGTGTGTGCGAGTGTGAGTGTGACAGTGAGTGTGTTTGTGAGTGTGCGTGCAAGTGTGTGTGTGTGACAGTGAGTGTGTTTGCGAGTGTGTGTGCGAGTGTGTGTGTGTGACAGTGAGTGTGTTTGCGAGTGTGTGTGTTTGCGAGTGTGAGTGTGACAGTGAGTGTGTTTGCGAGTGTGTGTTGGACAGTGAGTGTGTTTGCGAGTGTGTGTGTGACAGTGAGTGTGTTTGCGAGTGTGTGTGTGTGACAGTGTGTTTGCGAGTGTGTGTGCGAGTGTGAGTGTGACAGGGAGTGTTTGCGAGTGTGTGTGCGTGACAGTGAGTGTGTTTGCGAGTGTGTGTGTGAGACAGTGAGTGTGTTTGCGAGTGTGTGCGAGAGTGAGAGTGTGTGTGTGACAGTGAGTGTGTTTGCGAGTGTGTGTGCGAGTGTGCGAGTGTGGAGGGGAGGCAGGGGATTGAGAAAGTGAAGGGACAAGTGAGAAATGAATTGAGCCCCGATTCTATTGGCTGAAGCGACAGGTTGGTGGGCTGATCTAAAGCGAGCCATCAATCTGCTGAAAGAACATGACGTACTGTAACAGCTCCTGATTCATGTGGCCCACTGGTACAGTAAACTGCTCAACTTGACACGTGAGTCCTGTTACAAGCCAGCTGAAGATAGACTTCATTTCACGCTGAACAAGGGCTCAAAATTGTGATTTAAGGCATGGAAGGATGTGGAGAATTCCCAATGAGGAAACTGTTGTATAATTTCCAGTGTCCTTTCAACAGGAGCCAAATAAATATTTCCTTCCCACAAAAATGAGAGCTTCACGCAGCTTCTCTGAACAAGTTAGTACTTGTTTCATATCTTGCATGTGTTTGAAGTCCTTGTGTTTGTCAGCACTGTATCCAGTCCCTCTGGATATACTGACAGGGCTTTACACAACTCGGATAATGACCGGGTATTCAGCTGGGAAAAGGCTTTTTTTTTTCATTTCAAAGGGGGCACTCAGCAAAAAAATGTGATGGTGTCTTTTCTTTAGTTTTAAACACTTGTGTTTGTCATTTTTAAAATGGTTGGGTTTGTGCATTTTGACAGCACATTACTTTCACTGTCAATCATGTACACACAAAGTCCCCATGAACTCGCATTTCTCCAGCGCCTTTCACCACCTCAGGACGTCCCAAAGTGCTTTACAGCCAATGAAGTACTTTTTGAAGTGTAGTCACTGTTGTAATGTAGGAAACACGGCAGCCAATTTGTGCACAGCAAGCTCCCACAAACAGCAATGTGATAATGACCAGATCACCTGTTGTAGTGATGTTGGTTGAGAGATAAATATTGGCCCCAGGACCCCGGGGAGAACTCCCCTGCTCTTCGAAGTACTGCCTTGGAATCTATTACTTCCACCTGAGAGGGCAGGGGGGGCCTCGGTTTAACGCCTCATCTGAAAGATGGTGGATCCCAATGGCACTGTTCAAATAGCAGGAGAGTTCTCCCGGTGACCTGACCAACACTTATTCCTCAACCAACACCAACAAAAACAGATCAACTGACCATTTATCTCATTGTTGTTTGCAGGACCTTGCTGTGCGCAAACTGGCTGCTGCGTTTCCCTACAAGACGATAGTGACTGCGCTTCAACAAGTAATTAACTGGCTGTTAGGGGGTTGAAATGTCCTGTCACGGAAGGTTTTGTATAATTGCAGCTTCGGTCATTGATCCTTCCTTTCTATGCCTCTGCTCTAACCCCTCCCTCAGCTTTTCCAGCTTCTTACCTCCCTCCCTGCTTGCAAATGCCTCTTAAAGACCCTTCCCTTCAATCATGCTTTCGCCCCCTCCTAGATGCTCTGTTGCCTATATTCCCCCCCGCCGCCGGTTCACTATCCATTGTCCTGTGAAGTGCGGAGGTGCCCCTCTACACACTGGGAGCACTGGAACTTATTCTTAAACTGGGAGGAAATGAATCACAAGTTTGTCTTAAACTCCTACAAACTCGTAGATTTATGGTCAGTTTTACAAATACTGAAAGGTGACTCAACCGTGGCTAACAAGGGAAATTAGGGATAGCATAAGCTCCAAGGAGAGGACATATAAATTGGCCAGAAAAAGCAATAATCCTGAGGATTGGGAGCAATTTAGGATTCACCAAAGGAGGACAAAGGGATTAATTAAGAAAGGGAAAATAGAATGAGAGTAAGCTTGCAGGGAACATAAAAACTGACTGTAAAAGCTTTTATAGATATGTGAAGAGAAAAAGATTGGTGAAGTCAAGCATAGGTCCCTTGCAGTCAGAATCAGGGGAATTTATAATGGGGAACAAAGAAATGGCGGACCAACTAAATACATATTTTGGTTCTGTCTTCACAAAGGAGGACACAAATAACCTCCCAGAGATGCGAGGGAACATAGGGTCTGATGAAAGGGAGGAACTGAAAGAAATCAGTATTTGTAGGGAAATGGTGTTAGGGAAATTGATGGGATTGAAGGCCGATAAATCCCCAGGGCCTGATAATCTACATCCTAGGGTACTTAAGGAAGTGGCCCTAGAAATAGTAGATACACTGCTGATCATCTTCCAACATTCGATGGAATCTGGAACAGTACCCATGGATTGGAGAGTAGCTAATGTTACCCCACTATTCAAAAAAGGTGGTAGAGAGAAAACGGGGAATTACAGACCGGTAAGCCTGACATCGGTAGTGGGGAAAATGCTAGAGTCCATTATAAAAGATGTAATAGCAGAGCACTTGGAAAACAGTGACAGGATCGGACAAAGTCAACATGGATTCACAAAAGGTGCTTGACTAATCTACTGGAATTTTTTGAGGATGTAACTGGTAAAATAGATAAGGGAGAACCAGTGGATGTGGTGTATCTGGACTTTCAGAAGGCCTTCGATAAGGTCCCGCATAAGAGATTAGCGTGTAAAGTTAAGGCACATGGGATTGGGGGCAAGGTATTGATTTGGATAAAGAACTGGTAGGCAGACAGAAAGCAAAGAGTTGGAATAAACGGGTCCTCTTCCGAGTGGCAGGCAGTGACTAGTGGGGTAGCGCAGGGATCGGTCCTTGGACCCTAGCTATTCACAATATATATTAATGATCTAGACAAGGGAACTAGATGTAATATCTCCAAATTTGCAGACGACACAAAGCTGGGTGGGCGTGTGTGCTGTGAGGAGGATGTCGAGAAACTCCAGGATGATTTGGACATGTTGGGTGATTGGGCAGAAACATGGCAGATGCAATATAACGTGGATAAATGTGAGGTTGTCCACTTTGGTGGCAAAAACAGGAAGGCAGATTATTATTGAAATGGCAATAGATTGGGAGAAGGGGAAGTGCAACGAGACCTAGGTGTCCTTGTGCACCAGTCGCTGAAGGTAAGCATGCAGGTGCAGCAGGCGGTTAAGAAGGCAAATGGTATGTTGGCCTTCGTAGCGAGAGGGTTTGAGTACAGGAACAAGGATGTCTTGCTGCAGTTGTACAGGGCCTTGGTGAGACCACATCTTGAGTATTGTGTGCAGTTTTGGTCGCCTTATCTGAGGAAGGATGTTCTTGCCATGGAAGGAGTTCAGCGAAGATTCACCAGGCTGATACCTGGGATGGCAGGAATGACGTATGAGGAGAGATTGGGTCGATTGGGCTTGTACTCGCTGGAGTTTAGAAGAATGAGAGGGGATCTCATTGAAACGTTTAAAATTCTGACAGGACTGGACAGACTAGATGCAGGAAGGATGTTCCCGATGGTCGGGGAGTCCAGAACCAAGGGTCACAGTCTAAGGATAAAGGGTAGGCCATTTAGGACAGAAATGAGGAGGAATTTCTTCACCCAGAGAGTGGTGAACATGTGGAACTCTCTACCACAGAAGGCGGTGGAGGCCAGTTCATTAAATATATTCAAGAAGGAGTTGGATATATTTCTTAAGGCTAAAGGGATCAAGGGGTATGGGGAGAAAGCAGGGACCGGGTACTGAATTTGGATGATCAGCCATAATCGCATTGAATGGCGGAGCAGGCTCGAGGGGCCGAATGGCCTACTCCTGCTCCTATCTTCTATGTTTCTATGAACACACGCGAGGGGCAATTTCCAGCTTTTCTTTTGTCAAAACTAACAAAGAAAATCCATGATCAAGTCTATCCCACCCAGTCTAATCTCACTCTCCCCCTCACTCCCCGCACCCATTAATATCCCACCCAGTCTAATCCCACTCTCCCCCTCACTCCCCGTACCCTTTAATATCCCACCCAGTCTAATCCCACTCCTGCTCGATCCACATACCCTTTAATATTTCTCTTTTTAAACCAACTCTCTCATTCTCTTTTGCAAGGATTGTTGTGCGCTGCTTCAGGAATGGTTGCTTTCACATTCTAACCGCCCACTGTGTTCTTTCTGGATGAATGAGCTACGATGAGGTCAATGACCTTCCCCATCTGTGTCTATCCTGTAATATGTTTCTGTACACTGACTTAATGCAGTAAATCCACGCTATCACTGGCTTCTTGGGAGCGAGCCAGAAAGCATTTTACAGAGAGGTGCGTGTGACATTGATTACACGGCTGACTCTGGGAGACTTGCAGTCTTGGAGCACACTACAATCAGCACCTTCAATAAAGGTTACAGCACAAACCAACAGCAGTTTGTCACTTCACCCATTGACCATCTAGAACACAAGAATTAGGAGCAGGAGGCCCCTCGAGCCTACTCCGCCATTCAATAAGATCATGGCTGAACTTCTGCCTCATCTCCCCTTTCCCGCCCAATCTCCATATCCCTTAATTCCCCTAGAGTCCAAAAATCTATCGATCTCAGCCTTGAATATACTCAGCGACTGAGCCTCCACAGCCCTCTGAGGCAGAGAATTCCAAAGATTCACCACCCTCTGAGTGAAGAAATTTCTCCTCATCTCAGTCCTAAATGGCCGACCCCTTATCCTGAGACTGTGACCCCTGGTTCTAGACACCCCAGCCAGGGAAACATCCTCCCAGCATCTACCCTGTCAAGCCCTCTAAGAATTTTATACATTTCAATGAGATATTGAATCAACAGTTCTACAAGAATCTAGCAAGAGATTAAAATTAATCTTCTGGTGCCCTAGGGTTACGGAACCAAGACGGGTAAATGGAGTTAAGGTACAGGTCAGCCATGATCTAATTGAATGGCGGAACAGGCTCGAGGGGCTGAATGGCCTCCTCCTGTTCCTATCTGTTTGAACTTTTCGAGTCATTCTCTGTCCCCTGGAGCAAGGAGGGATTGTAGAGGCTGATGGGACCCCAGGAGGAAGGAAGTTTTTGGGTGTCAAGCACCAATAGTTTTCTCGCAAAGAACTATACTGAGCTTTCATCTGCAGTAAATGCTACAATCACACAGCAAATCTCACTGAATGATCGATACTGCACGAGGACAGGTCTCTAGGATACAAAATAGAACTGGTCTTACCGTGTTGCCAACTTATGGCAAATGTTCCCACTGTCAGTGATGACTTCACTCAGTCTCAGCTCCAGGTGAACTTTGCCCTGAAATAGTTACCATAATGTAGAGTTACACAATGAGCAACTCACCTGCATCAAGAAAATACTGTGACTGCCCTCTGAAATGTAATTTCTAAAAAGGACTTGCATTTATATATACAATGCCTTTCACATCCTCAGGATCTCGCAAAACACTTCACAGCCAATCAATTAATTTTGTAATGCTGTCACTGTTCTTGTGTAAGGAAATACGGCAGCCGATTTACTCAAGTTAATCTGTTTTGGTGATGTTGGTTGAGGGATAAATGTTGGCCCAGGGCACTGGGGAGAACTCCCCTGATCGTCATCGAAACAGTGGCCATGGGACCTTTTACGTCCACCTGAGAGAGCAGAGGGAGCCTTGGTTTACCGTCTCACCCGAAAGATGGCACCTCCGACAGTGCAGCACTCTCTCAGTACTGCCCCTCTGACAGTGCAGCACTCCCTCAGTACTGCCCCTCTGACAGTGCAGCACTCCCTCAGTACTGCCCCTCCGACAGTGCGGCGCTCCCTCAGTACTGCCCCTCCAACAGTGCGGCGCTCCCTCAGTACTGCCCCTCCGACAGTGCTGCGCTCCCACAGTACTGCCCCTCCGACAGTGCGGCGCTCCCTCAGTACTGCCCCCCGATCGTGCAGCACTCCCTCAGTACTGCCCCTCCGACAGTGCAGCGCTCCCTCAGTACTGCCCCTCCGACAGTGCAGCGCTCCCTCAGTACTGCCCCTCCGACAGTGCGGCACTCCCTCAGTACTGCCCCTCTGACCGTGCAGCACTCCCTCAGTACTGCCCCTCCGACAGTGCAGCGCTCCCTCAGTACTGCCCCTCCGACAGTGCAGCGCTCCCTCTGTACTGCAGTGAAACGTCAGGTACGGTGATGTAGTGGTTATGTTACTGGACGAGTAATCCAGAGAACGTGAGTTGAAATCCCACCCATGACAGATAGAAAATCTGAATTCAGTTTTTTAAAAACATGAGAATGAAAAGCTGGTCTCAGTAAAAGTGAGCTTGAAACTGTCAGATTGTCATAAATGGAATATTGGGAATAATGGCGAGAGGTTGTGACTTTAAAAGTCCAGATGTAACGGTGAATTTATATAAAATCTTTGTAAGACCACAGTTGGAGCACTTTGATCTGTTTTCGGCTCCACGCTATAGGAAGGATATTGAGGGAATAGAGAGGGTACAACCCGGATTCACTGGGATGCTGCCTGATGTAAGGAAATATTAATACAAAGAAAGATGTGAAAAAATTAGAGCCTTTTTCACTAGTGCAGAGGAGATTAAGGGATGATTTGACAGGTGTTTAAATTTATGAAGGGATGGGGCAGAGTAGATAGATACACACTGTTTACAATCATTGAGGAGTCTAGAACAAAGGAACATAGGATATAAGATTACGTGTAGGAGATTTAGGACAGTGAGCAGGAGAAACCTATTCACAGGGAGGGTTGCGAGGCTATGGAATTCACTACTGGAGATAGTGATTGGAGCAGAGACCATACATTTGATAAAGATTGGATAGGTGGCTGAGGGAAAGGGGAATAAAGGGAGACGGGAATGGGGCGGGTACACGGGATAACGGTAGTGGTAATGGCCCAGAACTTGGTGTCGGGGGCTTGCCGCGCGTGCAAGCCCCCGATGTGCACTTACCCTGCGCGCCGACATCTGAAACCTGGCCCGCAGTGGATTTCCTGTCAGTGGCCCGGTTCTGATGTCGGCGCGCTGTGCTAACCTGACCCAGCGGCGTAGTTAGTGCGATGTGCCGGCTGGGATCAGGTGGGCACTGTTCAGCCAATCAGGGGAGGGGAAACTTCATTCATAAGTTTGAGAGTAAGAACTGTCAAACTCATGAGAAGTACTGCACCCCAAAACACTACTTAAACTTTAAATAAAATTTAAAAAAACATCCCAATCATTAAATTAAGTATAAATAAGTTTAAAAAAATAATTTAAACAATAATTTTTTTTTGAAAAAAATAAATTTTTAATAAAAAGGGTCTGAAACTAAACTTACCTTATTGTAGATTCTTTAAAATAATAAACCTGTGGGAAAAAAAATTCTAAATTGCACTAAAACACCACTTACCTGTAAAAACAAATACTTACGTGTGCTTTTTACAAGCGTAAAGACCGGAGGCCTTTAGACATGTGCAAATCCCCCAAAACACAGGAAATCCAAGACGCACACGCTGCCCCCTACAGCGCACGCGCTAGCCTCTTCACCTCTTGGGTTAGAGGAGAGGAAATGCCGGTTTTCAGCGCATGCGCTGTGCATGCTGAAAACCGGCATTTCCTCCGGCCAGACGCGTGAGTACCCCTTCCGTACTCACCCGTTTGGGGAGGAATTACTGCCCCAATGTCACTGGGCTAATATTCCAGAGGCCTGGACTAATCATCCAGAGACGCGAGTTCAAATCCCACCACGGCGGCTGGGGAATTTAAATTCAGTTAATTAAATAAATCTGGAATAATTACTAGCGTCAGTAATGGTAACCATGAAAATATCAGATTGTTGTAAAAACCCATCTGGTTCACTAGTGTCCTTCAGGGAAGGAAATCTGCCGTCCTTACCCGGTCTGGGCCTATAGGTGACTCCAGTCCCACACCAACATGGTTGATTCTTAACTGCCCTCTGAAGTGGCCCAGCGAGTCACTCGGTTGTAACAAACTGCAGTTCAAGAAGGCGGCTCACCGCCACCTTCTCGAGGGCAATTAGGGATGAGCAATAAATGCCTTGCCAGCAATGCCCACATCCCATAAACGAATTAAAAATTAAGGAGACTGCTCCTGTAGGTGGATGAACACCAACAACGGACTGGATGGGTGGACAGTGAAGTGTCAAAAACGCCCTTTAAAAAAAGGTCAGGCAGTAACATTTTCTTTCCTAATTAAACTTACCAAGGCAACATGAAGTTAAGAAAACTGAGGGGCAGAGTAAGACAAATAGGAAATGAAGGGAGTGAGACAGAGCAGAGAATAGCATGGAGTTGTGCAGAGTGGTCACTCTGTGCCCGGTGGTCACTCTGTGCCCGGTGGTCACTCCCTGCCCGGTGGTCACCCTCTGCCCGGTGGTCACTCCCTGCCCGGTGGTCACTCTCTGCCCAGTGGTCACTCCCTGCCCGGTGGTCACCCTCGGCCCGGTGGTCACTCTCTGCCCGGTGGTCACTCTCTGCCCGGTGGTCACTCTCTGCCCGGTGGTCACCCTCTGCCCGGTGGCCACTCCCTGCCCGGTGGTCACTCCCTGCCCGGTGGTCACTCCCTGCCCGGTGGTCACTCTCTGCCCGGTGGTCACTCCCTGCCACCTGGTGGTCACTCCCTGCCCGGTGGTCACTCTCTGCCCGGTGGTCACTCCCTGCCCGGTGGTCACCCTCGGCCCGGTGGTCACTCTCTGCCCGGTGGTCACTCTCTGCCCGGTGGTCACCCTCTGCCCGGTGGTCACTCCCTGCCCGGTGGCCACTCCCTGCCCGGTGGCCACTCCCTGCCCGGTGGCCACTCCCTGCCCGGTGGTCACCCCCTGCCACCCGGTGGTCACTCCCTGCCCGGTGGTCACTCTCTGCCCGGTGGTCACTCCCTGCCCGGTGGTCACTCTCTGCCCGGTGGCCACTCTCTGCCCGGTGGCCACTCTCTGCCCGGTGGCCACTCTCTGCCCGGTGGTCACTCTCTGCCCGGTGGCCACTCTCTGCCCGGTGGTCACTCTCTGCCCGGTGGTCACTCTCTGCCCGGTGGTCACTCCCTGCCCGGTGGTCACTCTCTGCCCGGTGGCCACTCTGACGACACTCCAGAGACATCTTGTCACATTTTGCACAAAGACCATTTCTTTAAAAGAGATCTCCAGTTTGTCGTGACAGAGGGGGAGGAAACACTGCACGCTTTGCAAACTCTTTCAGCCCAAAACCAAACTGCTGCTGCGATGAAAATAATCAGAAAAATTAAACGGTGAAAAATGACAAAGAGTAATTCCGATGCTGGAAGAGTCTTCCGGAATTCATGCTCTTTATTTGTTGAAACCAACGAAATACTGGAGCCAAAAAAAAATCTCTTCAAAATTATCACTGAAATATTTTGAGCGTTTTTTATTTTTTTATGCAATGCAGTAATTTTCTAGCGAAGGTAATTTTACCCAGTCATTCATCTTACCTTTGTGTGAAACGTTGTCCAACTGCCTAGCCACAACTGGCAGCCTGACACCTGGAGAACGTCCAACAGTAAACGCCTGCCAAGGCCCGACCTGCCAGCCAATGGTGCAGGATACTGGCCCCGCAGATGCCGGCTCACCTGACTGCAGATACCTGCAACTCCACAATCTGACGACTGCCTTAAACTCACTTCTGAACGTAGACACTGAAATTCATCCTGTCCCCCACACTGCCACTGTTGTTTCAGGGCGGCACCTCGACGGGGGGAGATGAGGTAGGGGTGGGAGGAGGCTCATGTGGAGCACAAACGCCGGCACAGACCAGCTGTGTCGAGTGGCCTGCTGCTATGCTGTAAAATTCGATGTAATTCTGTGCAATCATGCAGCAATACCAAGGGGTGCGTTATCGAGGCTCCGCTCCCGAACGTGGAGCATCTCTAGGTGAGAATGCCGACCAGAGACAGGGCTACAACACCTCAGGTGTGATTCTACAATCCATGGTTCCATCTACTGAGGCTTCACATCAGGAATATAACCTTGAAATTACTCCCATCGATGGTACATTACAAAGAAATAGGAAATACTGGATTGGAGAGACAGGAATGAAAAGCTTTTTTTTGGTAAATCTATGTTCATTGAAGTAGTGGATGTCAGTGTTTAAAAAAATACTTTTCCTCTCTTAACATCCAATGTCCTAGACTTTGAGCAGCCTAGTGCCCGGTTTTCAGGCGCATCGCAGTCTATTAAGGCCCCAAAATGGCAGGCTGGAATGGCGCCCACATTTCCGGCTGAAAGTGCGCCATATTGGGCGAGGACAAATAAGAGGTGTCCTTTATCCACACCTGGGGTGTTTTCTTATGCAAACGAGAGGCCAAACGCCAGCTTCCGATTCCCCGTTCCAACACTGGTTCGCCCCGAGGCAGCCAGAGCCAGCGTGGACTACACTCGGGGAAACCAGCCCTAGAGGTCACCTGTCGACCAAGAAGGTAAGTAATTTACCGGAACGTGGAGTCGGGACGAGCAGGAGGGCTCCTCCCGACCCCACATTAAAGACCCAGATCGCTTCTTCCAACCCCTAGCCCCACCTCCGCCTCTCTCGACCCTCCCCCTGCACCCCCACCGAACGCCCAAAAAATGGGCGCTCTCGACTTTCGAGGCCACAATCTTTATTGAGCATTCTCCAGTCAGACCATGCAGATTTTTTCCTACACTGCTTCTCACTGTGAGATATAGGAACAGGAGGAGGCCATCGAGCCCCTCGAGCCTGCTCCGCCGTTCAATGAGATCATGGCTGATCTGCGACCTAACTCCATCTACCCGCCTTTGGCCCATATCCCTTAATACCTTTGGTTAACAAAAAGCTATCAATCTCCGAGTTAAAATTAACAATTGATCTCGCGTCAATTGCCATTTGTGGTAGAGAGTTCCAAACTTCTACCACCCTTTGTGTGTAGAAGTGTTTCCTAATTTCACTCCTGAAAGGTCTGGCTCTAATTTTTAGACTCTGCTCCTAGTACTAGACTCCCCAACCAGCGGAAATAGTTTCTCTCTATCGACCCTATCAGTTCCACTTAATATCTTGGAAAATCTTGAAAAATATCTTGAAATATTTATTATTATTATGCAAAGATTTATTCATTTGAAGAGGTATATTAGGAGAGCAAGTTTATTGATGTACCTGCAGTGGGTGAGGGAAACACTGTTTATTTTCCAGGAGCCAACCAGAAAACACTTACTTCACCGCTCAAGCTGATATTTTGCACTTTTTTTTTAACGGCTCTCATTGAGGATGTGACTCCTCCCCTACAATAGCAGACACTCCAACTCACTGGGAGCAATACTACAGGCGATATTGCCTCAATTTGAGAATTTCAGTGTTTCAGATCTGTTGCATTGTGTCAGCTGTGGCTCAGTGGGTCTCGCCCTCGCCTCTGAGTCAAAAGGTTCAAGTCCCACTCCGGAGACTTGAGCACAAAATCCAGGTTGACACTCCAGTGCAGTGCTGAGGGAGTGCCACACTGTCGGAGGTGCCGTCTCTCGGATGACATGTTGAACCGAGGCCCCGTCTGCTCGCTCAGGTGGATGTAAAAGATCCGACGGCCACTATTTCAAAGAAGAGCAGGGGAGTTCTCCCTGGTATCCTGGCCAATATTTCACCAACGTCACTACAAAAACAGATTCTCTGGTCATTATCACATTGCTGTTTGTGGGGTCTTGCTGTGCGCAAATTGGCTGCCACGTTTTTCTACATTACAACAGTGACTGCACTTCAAAAGTACTTCATTGGCTGTAAAGCGCTTTGCGACATCCTGAGGTTGCGAAAGGCGCTATAGAAATGCAAGTCTTTCTTTCTATTTCCCTTACGTTAGTCACACAACTGAACTCACCTGAACTTCTGAATCAGCATCTACTGGCTGCAGTGGGAACCAGGTATCTCGATTATGATATTTCTGAAGTTCTTCTTTCTTGATGGCAACTTTACCTGTAAAGAGTCAACAGAAAGATGTGTATAGTTAATGATTCCCCTTTTCAAAAGTACTCCACCTGTGCATGCACTGAGTTCAGCTGTTTTATCCAATAACTACCTAAAACACGAGGGGGAAAAATTGGGTTGCTTTGCGTCTCCTGTTAAACGGGGCGCCCAGGCGCGACGCCACTAACGCCTCCCGCGAAATTCTGCACCTCTGGCAATGAGGTCATCACTGTGCACAGCATCCCGCTCGCGCCCCCTGACCTACCAGCGGACGCTGTGACCGACAGGGTCAGGGTGCCGTGTTTTCAGCCGGGGCGGCGCAAATGAAAAGGCAGGTGCTGGGTGGCCATTTTTTTTTGGGCCGCCTGCCAGCTCCTGCCCCCTCTCGCCTCCTCCTGCGGGGTGCCGGCTGCGATCGGTCAGCCCGGTGCTCCTCTCGAGTGCCGGGCTCTTTTGCCGGTACCCCACTCCCTGGTGGTCCAGCAGGACCCCCGTGCACACTGCGCTAGGCCCCTCCCCTTTAATGAGGGGAGGGAGGCCTGTAGTACCGCAGCGCTACATGCCAACGTACGTGGCGCTGTTGCACGTAGCACCGCAATATTGAATGGTAGCGCCCCAAGAGGGAGGGGGCGCGCTTCCAGTAGCGCCACGTCTCCTGCTTGGGGCACTACCATTCAATTTCCGGTGCGGGGTTGCGACCCAATTTTTCTCCCTTATTGTTTTCTTCAAGATGTGCCGAATGTAGAACACAGGGGGTGGGGTGGGGCGGGGGGGGAGAAATTCGTGCTGCATTAGTGCTGGTGCTAAAGTACTGTTGACAGCTGTAACAACGGCTGATGCCAGTTCCAGCGCCGCACACCATATCGGTGGTGTCGGGAGCGCTGCCAGTAACCTCGATCGCCAGGGAGCTCGCCATGATGGAGATCGTGACGTCAGTGAGTGTGCAACGCTCACTGGACGCCCAAGCTCCCAACTTCGTTTTAGCCAATGTGATTACCAGCTGGAGAAAACACCAACAGGTCGAGGCGGTGAGCAGCACCAATCACTCGCACCTGTCAGGGTTTTGAAGTTTGAGTGGCCGTGTGCTACTTCCTGCTACTGGATGAATTTTCCTTAGCAATTTCAAGGTATCAGGGAGTGATCTTGCAACTACAGAACTCCCTCATTATTTTCGAAAGGCTTCAAAGTACAACACTTGCTAAAAATCACTCACTCACTCAATGCACACTTGGTGTGCGACCACACACAGCGAATCCTCAATGTCAATGCCCGCTATCCTGGCAGCAGCCACGATGCCTTCATGCTGCGCCAGCACTCTTCCAGCCACCACATCAAGCTCGCGGCTGGCTGCTCGGAGACAAGGGCTATCCGCTCTCCACCTGGCTCATGACTCCCATCTGCAACCCCAACACTCGTGCCCAGCACTCATATAATGACAGCCATGTTGCCACCAGGAACATCACTGAGCAGACCATCAGCTTATTGAAGCAACGGTTACGCTGCCTTGACCGCTCGGCAGGAGCCCTCCAGTACTCGCCAGAGTGGGTGTCCCATTTCATGCATGCTCCACAACTTGGCTGTTGTGAGGGTGTAGCCCTTGCCAGCAGGGATTACGGGACCACCTCAGGGGGAGAACGAGGGAGAGGAGGAACAGGAGGGAGGGAGGAGGCAGTGAGGCAATCGGCCTTCTAGACAGGCTGTCCGTGACCGGCTCATCAGACTGCGATTTGAATGAATGAAACCCCAGATCCCCGTAGCTCACCACATCCCCATCATACCATCCCTGACTCATGGCTTATCACAGCGTCCTCCTGGGCGCAAAGGTGAAATGAGAGAGATCACAAAATATTCCAAACACCATTAATACATTTATCTCTAAACATATCACACATATGACATGAATTCTAATAACTAATGACCCTTTTGCCTGCCATTGTTGAATAGCTGTCATTGTGTGCAAGGTGTGAGTTGTGGGTATGAGTGCTGCTAGGTAGAGATTGTTGGTGGGTGAGTGCTGGGGGTGTGGTGCATTGAGCAGTGTGTGCAGCTTGTGGTACAGATGGTGGTATCTCGCATTTGTTGAAGCCTTCACTCACCCTGACCACCCGTGTGAGGTTGTTAAACTTCTTCCTGCACTGGGTGTGGGTCCTGGGGACCACAGTGCTGCCCGTGACGTGCTGCGCTACCTCCCTCCACATAGTGCGGCAGACTCGTGGTGAGGGCCTCCAGCCAGTTGGTGGGTACAGGACCGCCACCTTCCATCCACCACCAAAAACAATTCCTCTAAAGCTTCAATTCACAGAATCACAGAAACCCACACAGTGCAGATAGAGGCCATTTCGGCCCATCGAGCCTGCACTGACACATATCCCACCCGATCCCCGTACACCAACACATATCCCACCCTATCCCTGTAACCCCACGTATTTAATCCCCCTAACACTAAGGGTCAATTTATCATAGCCAATCAACCTAACCCGCACATCTTTGGACTGTGGGAGGAAACCGGAGCACCCGGAGGAAACCCACGCAAACACGGGGAGAATGTGCAAACTCCACACAGACAGTCACCCGAGGCCGGATTCGAACCTGGGTCCCTGGCGCTGTGAGACAACAGTGCTAACCACTATGCCACCGTGCTGCCCAAATTGAAAACCTCCAGGCTCTCTCCATGGGGCAGTGATCTGCCATCAGGATTTGTAAATAAGTGCTCCTTCTCCTTGTCCTTCTTGTTATGATTGTTGAAGCAGCTGCACACCAAACAATGCTGAGAACGAGGTGCTGCTGCATCAGTGTTCCGCCCCTTTAAGCAGTGTGGCAATCATTACTTGAGTTTAGGCTACACCCAATATTGGTCCATCTTTTCAGTGTAACGCCAATGAGCTTGGGTTTTTAGGTCAGAATCATGACTGCAATCATTTTAATGAGGAGGATGAATTTTGTGTGCAGTCTAGACAATTTTCACCCGTTTTTTTAGTCTAAACACGGCCCATTCCTTGGCTATAACAAATTTCTAGCCCAGGGTGTTTTGGAACCTGACTTACTGGCCCAAATCTTGCTGGAGTGGGGCAGCTCAATTAGACTTTTCTCTTCAATCTTCAGCTCAAAAATGTTTTGCTCTGTAACTTGCTGGCAGCGCGAGCTGATACCGGCGCAATGAGGGCCACGGGGCATCTGGGACCTCGGTGAACGATGGGACCAACAGTCTAACTCCTTAACCCATGAGATTTAAGGATTGAGAAAGAAATAGAGGAACGACGGAGAAGGAAATAGGGTGAGTTAGAGTCAAATTAGGTACAGAAAGAGAAATAAAGAGAGGGAAAGAAAGATTGGATTAAGAGAGAAAATAGATCAGAAAGGAAAAGTAGGACTTTTTTTAAGTTTAATAACCTCTAAGAACAATTTACTACCTGCAGGAATGAGATTCCACAGTTTCAATTGTTCCCTTTCTGGGCCGGAGAAGTTGAGTGGCATTGCAGGATCATGAATCTCATCATTAAAAGGGTCCTTACGCCGTTAAGTGCCAGCCCTAACTTCCTGCGGCGAGTTTAACGGGTAATTAATGCGCAAATGCAGCAATTTCCTGAAACTCGGGGGGAGGTTGAGGGCGAGCTGCCATTTTCGCGAGGCTAACGGGCGGAGCGGCGCAAATCGTCCAGCAGCTCGTGGCGATTCGCAACTCACGGGGGAATCTCTCCCTCGCCGCAAGTTGCCGGAAGGTTCACACATCAATAACGGCGAGCGCCATTAAACCCACTGCTAATCTGGCAGCAGATTCTGGACCATAGTTTCACTACTGTTTGCCATTGGCTGATACTTTCAAAATATAACAGTGTTTGACGTGTAACAAATCCTTGGTTTCTAACACAGCGGAGAGATTAATGGGGCAGTGTCTGCGTGAGAAAAATCACTTGCAAACACCTCAGCATCCGGGGAGGGAGGACAGCCTCATGTCATTTCATTTTAGAGCACTGTGCACAGTCCTGGTCTCCATATACCTCGGTTAGACCACACTTGGAGCACTGTGCACAGTCCTGGTCTCCATATACCTCGGTTAGACCACACTTGGAGCACTGTGCACAGTCCTGGTCTCCATATATCTTGGTTAGACCACACTTGGAGCACTGTGCACAGTTCTGGTCTCCATTAATAAAAAGGATATAGAGACACTGGCGAAGGTGCAAAATATATTTGCAAGGATGAAACCAGAACTGAGCGGTTATAACTATCAGGAAAGATTGAACAGGCTGGGGCTCTATTCTGTAGAAAGAGAAGGTTGAGGGGAGACCTGATAGGGGTCTTTAAAATTATGAAAGGGTCCAATAGGGTCGACGTGGAGAAGCTGTTTCCATGTGTGGGGAGACCAAAACTAGGGGTCATAAATATAAGATAGTCACTAATAAATCCAATAGGGAATTCAGGAGAAACTTCTTTACCCAGAGAGTGGTGAGAATGTGGAACTCGCTACCACAGGGAGTGGTTGAGGCGAATAGCAGAGATACATTTAAGGGGAAGCTGGATAAACACATGAGGGAGAAAGGAAGAGAGGGTTATGTTGATAGGGTGAGATGAAGAGGGGTGGGAGGAGGCTCGTGTGGAGCAGAAACACCGGCACGGAGCAGTTGGGCTGAATGGCCTGTTTCTGTGCTGTAGATTCTGTGTAATTTCCTCAGGCCAACATGCGCAAGTGCTGCTTGCTTCCAAGTTCAAGGATGTTTGCTGCTCACGTTTAAGGTGTGTGACAACTTTTTAGCTAAGGTGCAAACGGAAAACACAACTGGGATCAGCGGGTTGTGGAGTTGTTTTCACAGCAAGACTTTCAGAACCCATTTGTGACGATTGCTACTCGGACAAGGGAACACAGAAATGTACCGGGCAAACAAGAAACATCTCGCTTTGCCGGCAGCTCCCACGCTGTGACCTGTTCCTGACTAACACCTGCTGTGTAGCCGGTGTCTCACTTCACAATTAACTGCAGCGTTGGACTTGTGCTTCTGGAGTTTCCTCAGCTTTTTCTTTTAAACTCTCGATTTTTCTTGGGTTTCCATGTCATAGATTGATCTCGTAGGAGAGCCCTCACTCTCGATACAGAGACTGTCCATCCCGATTTTATTCGCTCCATACCTTCAGCTGCCTCGGCCCTAAGCTCTGGATTTCCCTCCCTCCAGGACAAAGCAGCCCGCTTGATCGGCACCCCATCCACCACCTTAAACATTCACTCCCTCCACCACCGGCGCACCGTGGCTGCAGTGTGTACCATCTACAAGATGCACTGCAGCAACTCGCCAAGGCTTCTTCAACAGCACCTCCCAAACCCGCGACCTCTGCCACCCAGAAGGGCAGCAGGCGCATGGGAACGCCACCACCTCCAGGTTCCCCTCCAAGTCACACACCATCCTGACTTGGAAATATATCGGCCGTTCCTTCATCGTCGCTGGGTCAAAATCCTGGAACTCCCTCCCTAACAGCACTGTGGGAGCACCTTCACCACACGGACTGCAGCGGTTCAAGAAGGCACCGCACCACCACCTTCTCGAGGGCAACTAGGGATGGGCAATAAGTGCTGGCTGCGCCAGCGACGTCCACATCCCATAAGCGAATTTTACAAAAAACCTCTCCGCCTCGCTCTCCTCTTTTAAGACTCTCCTTAAAACCTGCCTCATCTGCCCTAATATCTCTCTACATGGCTCGGTGCCAAATTTTTGTCTGGTTATTGCTTCTGTGAAGCGCCTCGGGACGTTTTACTACATTAAAGGCGCTGTATAAATGCAGGCTGTTTCCCAGAAAGAGTGCGGAGATCAAACAGAAAGCTTCATCGGTTATTGGTTTTATCATGTGGTCCTTAGTGTCTTTGGAAGGTAGCAGACTGGCCTTTCACACATTTGTCAAACAGTAAAAGAACACCTGGATAACAGCAGGAACACAACATGCACTCTTACAGTTGTTCAGGTTAGCTCGCATCTTAATTAGTAAAATATAATGAGAGTCTTGTGCTAAACTATGATACAAGTAACATTCTTACATTGTGAGTCTTTTCATTCTCTCACCAGCCATGGAAACTATCTGCAATAATTCCATTTGGTAATTAACGGCAATATTTGCACCTTATCTTTCTGCTCTTCTTGAAGTTTTGCAACTAATTTCTGAATTAGTGTCATGGCAGACACAGTGTTCTCCGTGCTCCTGCTACAGCGCCATGCGTGCTTCATTCTTGGGTGTCACCTTCTACCAAATATCTCCAGAACGACACACACCAAGGATCCCTCATCTGTAGATCATAGTTCTTGCTAACAACAACTGCTCACTCCAGTGTTGCATCAATGAATTTTTCTGCATTCATGTCCTGGGGCCAACATTCATCCCTCAACCAACATCATTAAATTAAATTAGCTGGTCATTTATCTCATTGCCGTTGGTGGGAGCTTGCTGTGCACAAATTGGCTGCTGCGTTTCCCTACATTACAACAGGGACTACACTTCAAAAGCGCCTTGGGATGTCCTGAGGTTGTGAAAGGCGCTGTATAAATGCAAGTCTTTCTATCTGAAAAAGCAAAAGATCTGCCCGGGATCTTTAAGACAACGAGAGATTAGTTCCTTCAAAAAAGTGTGGATTCCCTAACTCTCACCCACGCTCCCTTTCATCAGAGAATTTATCCATAGCTCTCAAAGGGTTAAGTGCCACGTTGCAGAGTTTATGAGTTTATATAACTTACAATTCCTCTTTATGAGTCTTAAAGCAATGAATAATCTAATACTGAGTCATCTTGTGTGAATAAAGTCGGTATAACCATTACATACCCTTTTAATCGAGTTTGACTTCAAGCCTTCATTGAGCAGATTCTGATGATGTCATTTGGTGAGGTCCTACTATCCTTCTCTCCCAATAGTTAACAAATCTCTTCCACTGCCCCATCCTGTCTGTTATGTGATGGGTAGATGAGTCAAATAGTCATTCGAACTTCTCAATCGCCGCGGCCACTCAAGTACTTTTTGTTTGTTCATCATTTTCACTTCCCAAAAAGGCAACCGTTTTGGTATTGTAATGTGCTTAAGTATGAATGCAACAAAACATTTTGATGTTTTCTAAAATAAATACAATTAAGCAAATACCTCAAGGTTATCAGAGGAGATGTTAAACCGAGAACTCAACTGCCCTCTCAGGTGGACGTAAAAGATCCCACGGCCACTATTTCGAGGAAGAGCGGGGGAGTTCTCCCCGGTGTCCTGGGGCCAAATGTTTTCCCTCAACCAACATCACTAAAACAGATGATCTGGTCAGTATCACATTGCTGTTTGTGGGAGCTTGCTGTGCACAAATTGGCTGCCGCGTTTCCTACATTACAACAGTGACTACACTTCAAACAAGTACTTCATTGGCTGTGAAGCGCTTTGGGACGTCCTGGGGTTGTGAAAGGTGCTGGAGAAACACAAGTTCATTCTTTTTAACTGGAGATAGTCAATAAATGTGGGCCTTGCCAGCGAGTCCCACATCCTAAGGATGAATATAAAATGTTGTAGTATAAAGAAAATATATTTGTGATGCTAAAAATGAGGCATCTCTCAAATTATAAATCCTAAATGTACAATTAAACTGGCAAGAAACCTGGACCGTGTAAACAAGGTAACTTCCTTCCAAACAGTTTTAAAATGCCAAATGTCTATTCTTAACTCCTTATAGTCCCAGTTCTAGGCAACAAAAAGGTATTTCAAGGCGTTTCAGTTTAAAGCTCTGGGCTACTGAACACACAGGACAGCACTGCTACTGTTAGCCGTCTCCTCTGATTCAAGCTTGACGCATGACTACAAATTATGCAATCTGTTTATCTGAACATCCAGCATGATGATGCATTCTGGAAACACTCGGGTGGTGGGGAAACATTAAGCAGAATGAATAATGCTGGAATGGTTCGAAACAGAAAAATAAATGACAACAAGGCTTAAGGGCAGGGTTTGCTGATCAGCGCTTGGAGTAGGCACTCAGCCTTGGGTCTCCAGGCAAAGCTCACTCCTGCAGTCATCAAATGATCAAAATTCCCCCCGAGATCTCGGCGTTCCACCAATGCTAGCCTCTTGCGCATCCCCGATTTTAATCACTCCACCATTGGCGGCCATGGGCCCTAAGCTCTGGAATTCACTCCCTAAACCTCTCCACCTCTCTCTGCCTTTAAGACGTTCCTCAAAACCTACCTCTTTGACTAAGCTTTTGGTCGCCTGTCCTAATATTTCATGTGACTCGGTAGCATTCTCGTCTCTCGTACTCAGAAGATTGTGTGATTTAGTCCCACTCCAGGGACTTCAGCACAAAATCTAGGCTGACACTTCAGTACTAGTCCTAACGGAGCGCTGCACTGTCAGAGGGTCAGTACTGAGGGAGCGCTGCACTGTCAGAGGGTCAGTACTGAGGGAGCGCCGCACTGTCAGAGGGTCAGTACTGAGGGAGCGCCGCACTGTCGGAGGGGCAGTACCGAGGGAGCGCTGCACTGTCGGAGGGGCAGTACTGAGGGAACGCTGCACTGTCGGAGGGGCAGTACTGAGGGAGCGCTGCACTGTCGGAGGGTCAGTACTGAGGGAGTGCTGCACTGTCGGAGGGTCAGTACTGAGGGAGCGCTGCACTGTCGGAGGGTCAGTACTGAGGGAGCGCTGCACTGTCGGAGGGTCAGTACTGAGGGAGCGCCGCACTGTCAGAGGGTCAGTACTGAGGGAGCGCTGCACTGTCGGAGGGGCAGTACTGAGGGAGCGCTGCACTGTCGGAGGGGCAGTACTGAGGGAGCGCTGCACTGTCGGAGGGTCAGTACTGAGGGAGCGCTGCACTGTCGGAGGGGCAGTACTGAGGGAGTGCTGCACTGTCGGAGGGGCAGTACTGAGGGAGCGCTGCACTGTCGGAGGGGCAGTACTGAGGGAGTGCTGCACTGTCGGAGGGGCAGTACTGAGGGAGCGCTGCACTGTCGGAGGGGCAGTACTGAGGGAGCGCTGCACTGTCGGAGGGGCAGTACTGAGGGAGTGCTGCACTGTCGGAGGGGCAGTACTGAGGGAGCGCCGCATTGTCGGAGGGGCAGTACTGAGGGAGCGCCGCACTGTCGGAGGGGCAGCACTGAGGGAGTGCTGCACTGTCGGAGGGGCAGTACTGAGGGAGTGCTGCACTGTCGGAGGGGCAGTACTGAGGGAGTGCTGCACTGTCGGAGGGGCAGTACTGAGGGAGCGCCGCACTGTCGGAGGGGCAGTACTGAGGGAGCGCCGCACTGTCGGAGGGGCAGTACTGAGGGAGCGCCGCACTGTCGGAGGGGCAGTACTGAGGGAGCGCTGCACTGTCGGAGGGGCAGCACTGAGGGAGTGCTGCACTGTCGGAGGGGCAGTACTGAGGGAGCGCTGCACTGTCGGAGGGGCAGTACTGAGGGAGCGCCGCACTGTCGGAGGGGCAGTACTGAGGGAGCGCTGCACTGTCGGAGGGGCAGTACTGAGGGAGCGCCGCACTGTCGGAGGGGCAGTACTGAGGGAGCACTGCACTGTCGGAGGGGCGGTACTGAGGGAGCGCTGCACTGTTGGAGGGGCAGTACTGAGGGAGCGCCGCACTGTTGGAGGGGCAGTACTGAGGGAGTGCTGCACTGTCGGAGGTGCTGTCTTTCGGATGAGATGTTAAACTGAGGCCCTGTCTGCCCTCTCAGATGGGTGTAAAAGATCCCATGATACTATTTCAAAGAGGAGCAGGGGAGTTAAATCCGTTGTCCTGGCCAATGTTTTTACCTCAACCAACATCATTGTAACAGATTCTCTGGTCATTTACTCTGTTGCTGTTTGCGGGATCTTGCTGTACACAAACTGGTTGCTACATTCCCTACATTACAACAGTGACTACACTTTAAGAGTACTTCATTGGCTGTGGATGTCCTGAGGAATGTGTAATATAAGGGCAAGGTCTTACTTTCCTTCATGTGCCATAGAGGATACTTTCACTGGGGGGGGGGGGGAGGGAGGAGGGGAGGGAAGAGGGGAGGGAGGAGGGGAGGGAAGAGGGTAGGAGAGGAAGAGGAGGGGGTGGGGAGGGCGGGGAGGGGAGGGCAGGAGTTCAACAGAATCCAGACATGTTCAGTGAGAGTGATGGTGACCTTGCTCCAAATGATGTCTGTGGCTCCTGACATTTTGAGTGAATGAGCTCGCATTTTATCTGGGGGTTGCAAATTTGGAAATTCAGAAAAGCACATTTCACAACCTGATTGGCAATGGTTTTATTTAAAGTTTAATTACTAAATAAACGGTTAATTTGGAACATAAAAAAAGCACAAAAAAGATTCCCAGCAATGAGTGGTGATTAAGCTCAGTGTGCCCACTCCATTCAGAGTCCGTGTCTGATTACTCCGTCATGGAGCCCCGCACACAGCACCCGTACACCCACTACATTACACAGCACCAATTACCTTCCCAATCCCTATTAAAACAATTGCCCTCCCTCACCCTGGCCATTCCCCCTGGTACGGCCCTCATCTTCGCTCCCTTAAGTCCAAGGGACGCAGACTTGACAACTGGTTTAGCCATTCACCGCCAGATCTGGCTGGACCACATAAAGCATTATCGGGTCTTGCTCTCGTCTGCCAAAACTGCTCACTATTCCAGAATCATTCTGGAATGCAAAGATAAACCCCGGCTTCTATTTTCCACTGCTAACCGTCTTCTTAAACCCCTCTGCCCTGTCTCCTCCATCCTCACCTCCAACAAGTGCAAGGAGCTCATGGACCTCTTTGTCTCTAAGATTGAGACCATTCATTCAGCTGCCTCTGCCAGTTCCCTTCCTTCCCCTAGCCCACTAGGCCAAACTTCCTCTAAGGTTCCCCCTGCCCTAGCCCTGAACTCACATCTTTCTCCAGTTTCTCTCCGATCTCCCCTCATGCCCTCTCCTTGCTCATCTTGTCCACGAGACCCACTTCCTGCTCCCTCGACCCTATTCCCACCAAACTGCTGACCACCCAACTATCTTTACTGGCTCCCATGTTAGCTGACATTGTTAACGGTTCTCTCTCCTCAGGTACTGTCCCCCTCTCCCTCAAATCTGCCGTCATCACCCCTCTCCTCAAAAAAACAACCCTTGACCCCTCCATCTTTGCAAACTATCGCCCCATCTCCAACCTTCCTCTCCTCTCCAAAGTCCTTGAATGTGATGTCGCCTCCCAAATCCATGCCCATCTTTCCCGCAATTCCATGTTTGAATCCCTCCAATCAGGTTTCCGCCCTTGCCACAGTACCGAAACGGCTCTCATCAAAGTCACAAATGACATTCTTTGTGACTGTGACAAAGGTAAACTATCCCTCCTCGTCCTTCTCGACCTGTCTGCAGCCTTTGACACGGTGACCACTCCATCCTCCTCCAACGCCTCTCCACCGTCGTCCAGCTGGGTGGGACTGCACTCACCTGGTTCCATTCTTATCTATCTAATCGTAGCCAGAGACTCACCTGCAATGGCTTCTCTTCCCACTCCCGCATCGTTACCTCTGGTGTCCCCCAAGGATCTATCCTTGGCCCCTCCTATTTCTCATCTACATGTTGCCCCTTGGTGACATCATCTGAAAACACCGCCTCAGTTTCCACATGTACGCTGACGACACCCAGCTCTACCTCACCACCTCTTCTCTCGACCCCTCCACGGTCTCTAAATTGTCAGACTGCTTGTCCAACATACAGTTCTGGATGAGCAGGAATTTTCTCCATTTAAATATTGGGAAGACCGAAGCCATTGTTTTCGGTCCCCGCCACAAACTCCGTTCCCGAGCCACTGACTCCATCCCTCTCCCTAACATCTGTCTGAGGCTGAACCACACTGTTCGCAACCTTGGTGTCATATTTGACCCTGAAATGAGCTTCCGACCACATATCCGCAGCATAACTAAGACCGCCTATTTCCACCTCCGTAATATCACCTGTCTCCGTCCTTGCCTCAGCTCATCCGCTGCTGAAACCCTCATCCATGCCTTTGTTACCTCTAGACTTGACTATTCCAATGCACTCCTGGCTGGCCTCCCACATTCCACCCTACATAAACTTGAGGTCATCCAAAACTCGGCTGCCCGTGTCCTAACTCGCACCAAGTCCCGTTCACCCATCACCCCTGTGCTCGCTGACCTACATTGGCTCCCGGTTAAGCAGCGCCTCGATTTCAAAATTCTCATCCTTGTTTTCAAATCCCTCCATGGCCTCGCCCCTCCCTATCTCTGTAATCTCCTCCAGCCCCACAACCTCCCCCGAGATCTCTGCACTCCTCTAATTCTGACCTCTTGCACATCCCCGATTTTAATCGCTCCACCATTGGTGGCCGTGCCTTCAGCAGCCGGGGCCCTAAGCTCTGGAATTCCCTCCCTAAACCTCTCCGCCTCTCTTTCCCCCTTTAAGACGCTCCTTAAAACTGACCTCTTTGACCAAGCTCTTGGTCACCTGCTCTAATATCTCTTTATGTGGCTCGGAGTCAAATTTTAGAAATACATGCTACAACAACAGCTTGCATTTATATAGCACCTTTAAGATAGAGAAACATCCCAAGGCACTTCACAGGAGCGATTTTCAAATAAAATTTGACGCCGAGCCACATACTATTGGGCTATACTCCGCACACGAAGACATAACGACACTCAGTTCAGACGAAAGGTCATCGACCTGAAACGTTAACTCTGCTTCGCTCTCCACAGATGCTGCCTGACCTGCTGAGTGTTTCCAGCACTTTCTGTTTTTATAACTAAACTCAGTACATCCCCAGCAGTGTAACCAGGATTCCTGCCAATCTGGGTCAGCCAGGGGTTAAGTCAGTTCTCTTCCACAACAGCCATTCCACTTAAACAAAACACGAGAAAGAAAGGCAGTATTCCTGCAATACAAAACTCATTAACTCCCTCGGCAGAGTAGGCCAATAAAGAAAGGAAACATCTAGGACATAAGCAGCACCTTCGCACTTTCTCAGGACATCCAAAGTGCTGTTACGTAGGCCATCACAGCGGCTAATTCCATACAGCAAGATCCCACAAACAGAAAATCTGATCTGCTTTGTTGGCGTTAGTTCAGGATGAATATTAGCCAGGGCACCAGGTGTTCTCCCTACTCCACTTCAAATAGTACTCGGTACTGCCCCTCCGACAGTGCGGCGCTCCCTCAGTACCGCCCCTCCGACAGTGCAGTGCTCCCTCAGTACCGCCCCTCCGACAGTGCGGCGCTCCCTCAGTACCACCCCTCCGACAGTGCAGCGCTCCCTCAGTACTGCCCCTCCGATAGTGCGGCGCTCCCTCAGTACTGCCCCTCCGACAGTGCGGCGCTCCCTCAGACTGACCCTCCAACAGTGCAGCACTCCCTCAGTACTGCCCCTCCGACAGTGCGGCGCTCCCTCAGTACAGCCCGACCAATAGTGCAGCGCTCCCTCAGTACTGCCCCACCGACAGTGCAGCGCTCTCTCAGTACCGCCCCTCCGACAGTGCAGCGCTGCCTCAGTACTGCCCCTCCGACAGTGCGGCGCTCCCTCAGTACTGCCCCTCCGACAGTGCAGCGCTCCCTCAGTACTGCCCCTCCGACAGTGCAGCACTCCCTCAGTACTGCCCCTCCGACAGTGCAGCGCTACTTCAGTACTGCCCATCGGACAGTACGGCGCTCCATCAGTACTGCCCCTCCTACAGTACAGCGCTCCCTCAGTAATGCCCCTCCGACAGTGCGGCGCTCCCTCAGTACCGCCCCTTCGACAGTGCAGAGCTCCCACAGTACTGCCCCACCCACAGTGCAGCTCTCTCTCAGTACCGCCACTCAGTGCAGCGCTCCCTCAGTACTGCACCTCCTACAGTGCGGCGCTCCCTCAGTACTGCCCCTCCGACAGTGCAGAGCTCCCTCAGTACTGCCCCTCCAACATTGCCGCGCTCCCTCAGTACTGCCCCTCCGACAGTGCGGCGTTCCCTCAGTACTGCCCCTCCGACAGTGCGGCGCTCCCTCAGTACTGCCCCTCCAACAGCGCGGCGCTCTTCAGTACTGCCCCTCCGACAGTGCGGCACTCCCTCAGTACTGCCCCTCCGACAGTGCAGCACTCCCTCAGTACTGCCCCTCCGACAGTGCGGCGCTCCCTCAGTACTGCCCCTCCGACAGTGCGGCGCTCCCGCAGTACTGACCCACCGACAGTGCGGCGCTCCCTCAGTACTGTCCTTCCGACAGTGCAGCACTCCCTCAGTACTGACCCTTCGACTGTGTAGCACTCCCTCAGTACTGCCCCTCCAACAGTGCAGCAATCCCGCAGTCCTGCCCCTCCGACAGTGCAGCGCTCCCTCAGTACTGCCCCTCCGACAGTGCAGCGCTCCCTCAGTACTGCACTGGGAGTGCCAGCCTAGATTTTTGTGCTCAAAACTCAGGAGCGGGGCTTGAACCCACGACCTCCTGACTCAGAGTCGAGAGAGCGACCCACTGGGCCAGGGCTGACATACCTGGCAGTTGCTGATGTCCTGCAATATATATCAGATTTCACCATTGCATGGCTAAGTAAACAAGAACAGTATGGCTCATGACTCAAGGTCTTTTGTTTGTCTCATATGACAGACTGGCTGATACAATACATTTTTGTTCTGCCTTGGAATCCTAGCAGTGTTGTGGCTTGCAAACTGAACGTTATGCTCGGAGGCTGATGCAGCTGCAACTGGCTGTAACAAAGCCAGATGTCTCGGGCGGTTCACTCTGGTGGTTGCCGGGTGTGCTGGGGAAATCAAAACCGAACATTTAACAAGCACCAAGATCATTGTAGGTCGTAACTCATCATGTCTCAAAGTGCTGCAAGCCGCTGCTGTGACGGGCCAATTTGCGCACAGCAAGGTCCCATAAACATCACCAGCACGTGATGAGTACCCAGTTAAGCTGTTTTTGGTGGTGTTGGTTGAGGGAGGAATGTTGTCCAGTACTTCACACCTGCTCTTCCTCGAATAACACTCCTGTGAAACGCTGTATCAATGCAAGTTGTTGTTGTTGAAAAGCGCCATGGAATCCTTTGCATCAGTACTGAGGGAGGGCCGCACTGTCGGAGGATCAGTACTGAGGGCGGGCCGCACTGTCGGAGGATCAGTACTGAGGGAGGGCCGCACTGTCAGAGGGGCAGTACTGAGGGAGTGCCGCACTGTCGGAGGGGCAGTACTGAGGGAGCGCCGCACTGTCGGAGGGGCAGTACTGAGGGAGTGCCGCACTGTCGGAGGGGCAGTACTGAGGGAGCGCTGCACTGTCGGGAGGGGCAGTACTGAGGGAGTGCCGCACTGTCGGAGGGGCAGTACTGAGGGAGCGCTGCACTGTCGGAGGGGCAGTACTGAGGGAGTGCTGCACTGTCGGAGGTGCAGTACTGAGGGAGCGCCGCACTGTCGGAGGGGCAGTATTGAGGGAGTGCCGCACTGTCGGAGGGGCAGTATTGAGGGAGCACAGCACTGTCGGGGTAACAGTACAGAGGTAGCGCTGCACTGTCGGAGGGGGAGTACTGAGGGAGCGCCGCACTGTCGGAGGGGCAGTACTGAGGATGCGCTGCACTGTCGGAGGGGCAGTATTGAGGGAGTGCCGCAGTGTTGGAGGGGCAGTATTGAGGGAGTGCCGCACTGTCGGAGGGGCAGTACTGAGGGAGTGCCGCACTGTCGGAGGGGCAGTATTGAGGGAGTGCGGCACTGTCGGAGGGGCAGTACTGAGGGAGCGGCGCACTGTTGGAGGGGCAGTACTGACGGAGCGCCGCACAGTCGGAGGGGCAGTACTGAGGAAGCGCTGCACTGTCGGAGGGGCAGTACTGAGGGAGCGCTGCACTGTAAGAGGGGCAGTACTGAGGGAGCGCCGCACTATCAGAGGGGCAGTACTGAGCGAGCGTCGCACTGTCAGAGGGGCAGCACTGAAGGAGCACAGCACCGTCGGAGGGACAGTACTGAGGGAGCGCCACACCGTCAGAAGGGCAGTACTGAGGTAGCGCTGCACTGTCGTAGGGGCAGTACTGAGGGAGCACAGCACTGTCGAAGGAACAGTACTGAGGTAGCGCTGCACTGTCGGAGGGGCAGTACTGAGGGAGCACAGCACTGTCGGAGGAACAGTACTGAGGCAGCGCCGCTCTGTTGGAGGTGCAGTACTGAGGGATCACCGTACTGTTAGAGGGGCAGTATTGAGGGAGCGCCACATTGTCGGAGGGGCAGTATTGAGGGAGCGCCACACTGTTGGAGGGGTAGTACTGAGGGAGCGCCGCACTGTCGGAGGGGCAGTACTGAGGGAGCGCTGCCCTGTCGGAGGGTCAGTACTGAGGGAGCGCAGCACTGTCGGAGGGGCAGTATTGAGGGAGTGCGGCACTGTCGGAGGGGCAGTACTGAGGGAGCGCCGCACTGTTGGATGGGCAGTACTGAGGGAGCGCCGCACTGTTGAAGGGGCAGTACTGACGGAGCGCCGCACAGTCGGAGGGGCAGTACTGAGGAAGCGCTGCACTGTCGGAGGGGCAGTACTGAGGGAGCGCTGCACTGTAAGAGGGGCAGTACTGAGGGAGCGCCGCACTATCAGAGGGGCAGTGCTGAGCGAGCGTCGCACTGTCGGAGGGGCAGTACTGAAGGAGCACAGCACCGTCGGAGGGACAGTACTGAGGGAGCGCCACACCGTCAGAAGGGCAGTACTGAGGTAGCGCTGCACTGTCGTAGGGGCAGTACTGAGGGAGCACAGCACTGTCGGAGGAACAGTACTGAGGGAGCGCCGCACTGTCGGAGGGACAGTACTGAGGGAGCGCCGCACTGTCGGAGGGGCAGTACTGAGGGAGCGCCGCACTGTCGGAGGGGCAGTACTGAGGGAGCACTGCACTGTCAGAGGGGCAGTACTGAGGGAGTGCTGCACTGTCGGAGGGTCAGTACTGAGGGAGCGCTGCACTGTCGCAGGGGCAGTACTGAGGGAGTGCTGCACTGTCGCAGGGGCAGTACTGAGGGAGCGCCGCACTGTCAGAGGGGCAGTACTGAGGGAGCGCTGCACTGTCAGAGGGTCAGTACTGAGGGAGCGCTGCACTGTCGCAGGGGCAGTACTGAGAGAGTGCTGCACTGTCGCAGGGGCAGTACTGAGGGAGCGCCGCACTGTCGGAGGGGCAGTACTGAGGGAGTGCTGCACTGTCGCAGGGGCAGGACTGAGGGAGCGCCGCACTGTCGGAGGGGCAGTACTGAGGGAGCGCCACACTGTCGGAGGGGCAGTACTGAGGGAGTGCTGCACTGTCAGATATGCAGTATTGAGGGAGCGCCTCACTGTCGGGGAGGCTTGAACCCACGACCTTCTGACTCAGAGACGAGAGTGCTCCCCCTGAGCCACAGCTGAGAGCTCAGAATCTGCGGGCAGGAGTGGAGTAACCCTTCAGAATATAAAATGCTGCCGCTGTAAGCTTTCAACTGATGGAAATAACAGGAGAAGTACAAGAAACAGATGTCGCAAGAATTGTCCGATAATCGCTCCTGTGCAGCGCCGTGGGACGTTTTCCTACATTAAAGGCGCTGTATAAATGCAGCTTGTTGCTGCTGTTTAACTGGACAACACGCGCCTCAGTCAGAGTCCTGGGACTAGGGACAGGGTCACTGGCAAGGCTTGGAAGCTAAGCAGAGCCAGGCCTGGTTAGTACCTGGAGGGGTGACCATCAGGGAAGACCAGGTGCAGAAGGTCACGGAAGGAGCCCCGAGGAGGGGCGGCTGGTGAGCAGGCCCGGGCGTTGGGCTGAAGATTGTCGGACAGGAGGAATGGTGGAAATGGAATGGCGGCGCACAGACGCAGCGGCTTTGCTTCTCCCAGGGCGGTGCTTTTAATGTTAATGTTATTTGTACTGGACTCATGGGAGCTTGCAAGATCACATTTCGTTGTGCATTGTACAATGACAATAAAGTTGAATTATTATTATTATCACTCTCTGCCATGCCCAGATAACTGGCTGTTAGTCAGTCTGCTCCCTGGGTCAGGAATCACGTGCCTCCTGTGCCCTCCCTGGCTGCCCTCGCTTCCTCCGCAGCTGGCAATGGCAGTTATACTCACAGAGTTATACAGCACAGAAAGAGACCCTTCGGCCCATCGTGTCCATGCCGCCCATCAAGCCCTGTCTATTCTAATCCCATTTTCCAGCACTTGGTCCGTAGCCTTGTATGCTATTGCGTTTCAAGTGCTCATCCAAATGCTTCTTGAATGTTGTGAGGGTCCCTGCCTCTACCACCCTTTCAGGCAGTGAGTTCCAGATTCCAACCACCCTCTGGGTGAAAAGGTTTTTCCTCAAATCCCCTCTAAACCTCCTGCCCCTTTCCTTGAAACTATGCCCCCTGGTTATTGACTCCTCTACTAAGGGGAAAAGTTCCTTTCTATCTACCCTATCTATGCCCCTCATAATTTTGTACACCTCAATCAGGTCCCCCCTCAGCCTTCTCTGCTCCAAGGAAAACAACCCCAGCCTGTCCAGTCTTTCTTCATAGCTGAAGCACTCCAGCCCAGGTAACATCCTGGTGAATCTCCTCTGCACCCTCTCCAATGCAATCACATCCTTCCTGTAGTGTGGCGACCAGAACTGCACACAGTATTCTAGCTGTGGCCTAACTAGCGTTTTGTACAGCTCCATCATAACCTCCCTGCTCTTATATTCTATGCCTCGGCTAATGAAGGCAAGTATCCCATATGCCTTCTTAACCACCTTATCTACCTGTCCTGCTGCCTTCAGGGATCTAAGTACATGCACACCAAGGTCCCTCTGATCCTCTGTCCGTCCTAGGGTCCTACCATTGATTGTGTATTCCCTTGCCTTGTTAGTCCTCCCAAAATTCATCACCTCACACGTTTCAGGGTTAAACTCCATTTGCCACTTAGACAGTTATACTCAGTCTGAAGGGCAGAAGGTGTCTGTATACGATTCACTTTTCTCACTGCTGTGGCGACAGTGATCCAAGGTTTTAAACTCCAGCTCGGACCTGGAGTTAAATAAATGCTCTCCTACCCTGGAGTTTATCACCCACCCTGCATCACACGACACAAGTTGTCCAAGATTGGCTCTTGGCATGGACCGATAATTGTCACAAAGCCATTGCTGATGTGATGAATCCTTCGTGCCGGAGACGGACCAATTGTCTGTTGGTGCCTTCTACAGACAGTGTGCAAAACTCTTTTCCTTAAATGAGTATAAACAGTGGAAAGTAAGAGTTAACATGAGGACTTGGCACTTGGCAAAGCGCCAGCAACAGCAGACTGATCCGAACATGGAATAACTGATCAGCAAGGGTTCCACTTACCAATAATTGAATCCCTCCGAAAGACATCTCTGTCAAAAATATAAAACGATAGGTAGCGAAAAGTTCTTGGAATTTCACAATAGAAGTCTTCACCATAAAAGGGGCTGAAATGAGAGACGGTCTTTGTAAGTTTATTTGCCTACAACTGTTGGAGAAAATAAAAGCTAGTTTTCTTTTTAAATCGTCGCACCGCTACTAAACCTTCGGTTTGCATTCAGTGAAAAAGGTTATTGGGTACGGTGCTGTAGTGGCTACAACACTGGATTAATAATCCTGAGAACATTGAGCTCAAATCCCGACAGGGCAGTTTCAGAATGAGAATTCAGTTTAAAGAAATAAAAAACCGGGGTCAGTAAAAGTGAGCGTGAAGCTGTCGGGATTGTCGTAAAAACCCAGCTGGTTCATTAATGTCCTTTAGGGAAGGAAACGTGCCGTCCTTACCCAGTCTGAGCCTATAGGTGACTCCAGACCCACAAGCCTAGCAAGCCACTGAAGTTGTATCAAACTTTGGGCGACTGGGGATGGGCAATAAATGCCGGCCTTGCCGGTGTCGCCCACACTGAGTACAGGTAAAAGAAAAATAATACAGCGAAAGACGGCTTGCACAGAACTCTGGGGTGAATTGTGTCAATGATAATACTGCAAACAATACAGTGAACAATTCTGAAATGGTCACTCACTGGAACACCGTGGTTTGAAGGGACAACAGCTGGGAATAATCTCATCCCAGAGAACTTCAAAGTATGGCAACAAACCTTCCACCTTTGATCCTTTAAAGTCTGAATTACTCCCAGATGCCCCTTTAGGTTGTTCAGCGCCTGCTTTGGCACATTTAGCGCTTAATTGTGTAAGCAGCGGATGTCACCATGGTGGAGACAAACAGCCAGAATGTGCCGTATGGGAATCCCGACAACACGAGGCAAGTGAGGGATGAGGAATAGGTCATTCGGCCCCTCAAAACCCAGTCCTCTAAAAGAAAGAAAGACTTGCACCTTTCACAACCTCAGGACGTCTCAAAGCGCTTTACAGCCAATGAAGGACTTTTTGAAGTGTGGTCACTGTTGTAATGTAGGAGATGCGGCAGCCAATTTGCGCACAGCAAGCTCCCACAAGCAGCAATGTGATAATGACCAGATCATCTGTTTTTAGGTGTTGGTTGAGGGATAAATGTTGGCCCCGGGACACCGGGGAGAGCTCCCCCCTGCTCTTCTTCGAAATAGTGCCGTGGGATCTTTAACAACCTGAGGGGGCCTCGGTTTAACACCTCGACTAAAGGACGTACGAAACAGAGTCTGTGGACAAGTGTTGGAGCAGCCCAGCACACCTGTCCCTGTTTCATGGCCGCCAATTTCTTATTCTTATTCACTCTCGGGGTGTGGGCGTCGCTGGCATGGCCGGCATTTATTGCCCATCCCTAATTGTCCTCGAGAAGGTGGTGGTGGGCCTTCTTCTTGAACAGCTGGTAGCGGTTGAGATACACCTGAGTGTCTCACTCGGCCACTTCAGAGGGCAGTTAAGAGTCAACCACGCTGGTGTGGGACTGGAGTCACCTATAGGCCCAGGCCGGGTAAGATTTCCTTCCCTAAAGGACATCGGTGAACCAAGTTGGGTTTTTACGCCAATCCGACAGGTCACCAAACCACATTAGGACAGGTGACCAACAATGTCCCCACTAAGGTGTGCGCGGCTGTGCAGTAATCTGAAAGGTCCCGCGCAGGCCGCTCACCAGCTTTTACACTGTAAACACCGCGCCTGCGCAGAAACGTAAAGGGACCGCGCACTGAAAGAAACAGGCCGCGCAGAACAAGGCACCTGTTACACGGAACATTGGTGGTGACCAAAAGCTGGGTCGAAGAGGCACATTTTAAGGAGTGTCTCAAAGGAGGAGAGAGGTAGGAATTTGGTGACAAAAATTGACAAATGTTCAATTTGATATTACACATATATATTTTCATTAAATAATAATTCTGACAAATTCAAGGGCAATAAGGGATGGGCAATAAATGCTGGCCTTGCCAGCGACACCCGAATCAATCCATTAAAAAACATTGTTTACTGTAGAGCATCAACCTTATAACGCACAGCCTTAATCTCACTGGGCAGCTGTGTAGGAACATGAGAAACAGGAGCAGGAGTCGGCCATTGGGCCCCTCGAGCCTGCTCCGCCATTGGGCCCCTCGAGCCTGCTCCGCCATTGGGCCCCTCGAGCCTGCTCCGCCATTGGGCCCCTCGAGCCTGCTCCGCCATTCGGCCCCTCGAGCCTGCTCCGCCATTCGGCCCCTCGAGCCTGCTCCGCCATTGGGCCCCTCGAGCCTGCTCCGCCATTGGGCCCCTCGAGCCTGCTCCGCCATTCGGCCCCTCGAGCCTGCTCTGCCATTGGGCCCCTCGAGCCTGCTCCGCCATTCGGCCCCTCGAGCCTGCTCCGCCATTCGGCCCCTCGAGCCTGCTCTGCCATTCGGCCCCTCGAGCCTGCTCCGCTATTCAATAAGATCATGGCTGATCTTCTACCTCATCTCCACTTTCCCGCACTATCCCCAGATCCCTTGATTCCCTTAATATCCAAAAATCTTGAATATACTCAACAACTGAGCCTCCACAGCCCTCTGGGGTAGAGAATTCCAAAGATTCACCACCCTCTGAGTGAAGAAATTTCTCCTCATCTCAGTCCTAAATGGCCGACCCCTTATTCTGAGACTGTGACCCCTGGTTCTAGACTCCCCAGCCAGGGGAAACATCCTCCCTGCATCTACCCTGTCAAGCCCTGTAAGAATTTTGTATGTTTCAATGAGATCACCTCTCATTCTTCTAAACTCTAGAGGATATAGGCCTAGTTTACCTGCCTTTAAATAAAGGGGTTGAGGTTTGCAAACACTGCTGATAAACACCGCAGCATCGTTCCGGGGGATGCTTCAGCTGTTAGGATGGAAGGAGATAAATCCGGAGCACAATTTCTCCCTGTACTGTTAAGATTGGTCCTGCAACTTACAGAGCGAGTGTTCAAGCGTTGGCTGTTTTGAGGGATGGGGTGAGTAGGGGGGTGAACGTTTCGGGAATATTTATTGCCTGGTCGAGTGCCAGAATGAGGCTTTGTGTAGTTCAGCAGTTGGCATCAATCTGATGTCACGTGACACCAATTCATTCGCATTCACCGCAAGGTCCAATCTGAATCCAAGGGCTGCGAGTGATTCAACAAGCCTCACTGCTGGGATCGTACGCAGTTCAGAATTTTTAAAAATCTTATCACGTGTAATTTAAAAAAAAAATCAGATCAGGGTGGATCATTGATTCATTGATTATCAGCAGCAATTCCCCTCTCTCTGCCACCCCCCCCACTCTGCAGCCCACAACCCACTCCTCTCCTCCTCCCCCCATCTCTTCACCACCGCCTCCACTCCCTGCCCCCTCTCAGCCCCACCCCTCTCCCCACACCACCTGTCCCCGTGCCCCCTCTCTCAGCCCCACCCCTCTCCCCACACCACCTGTCCCCGTGCCCCCTCTCTCAGCCCCACCCCTCTCCCCACACCACCTGTCCCCGTGCCCCCCTCTCTCAGCCCCACCCCTCTCCCCACACCACCTGTCCCCGTGCCCCCTCTCTCAGCCCCACCCCTCTCCCCACACCACCTGTCCCCGTGCCCCCCTCTCTCCCCACCCCTCTCCCCACACCCTGTCCCCATGCCCCCTCTCTCAGCCCCACCCCTCTCCCCACACCACCTGTCCCCGTGCCCCCTCTCTCAGCCCCACCCCTCTCCCCACACCACCTGTCCCCGTGCCCCCTCTCTCCCCACCCCTCTCCCCACACCACCTGTCCCCGTGCCCCCTCTCTCAGCCCCACCCCTCTCCCCACACCACCTGTCCCCGTGCCCCCTCTCTCCCCACCCCTCTCCCCACACCCTGTCCCCGTGCTCCCCTCTCTCAGCCCCACCCCTCTCCCCACACCACCTGTCCCTGTGCCCCCTCTCTCAGCCCCACCCCTCTCCCCACACCCTGTCCCCGTGCCCCCTCTCTCAGCCCCACCCCTCTCCCCACACCCTGTCCCCGTGCCCCCTCTCTCAGCCCCACCCCTCTCCCCACACCACCTGTCCCCGTGCCCCTCTCAGCCCCACCCCTCTCCCCACACCACCTGTCCCCGTGCCCCCTCTCTCAGCCCCACCCCTCTCCCCACACCCTGTCCCCGTGCCCCCTCTCTCCCCACCCCTCTCCCCACACCCTGTCCCCGTGCTCCCCTCTCTCAGCCCCACCCCTCTCCCCACGCCACCTGTCCCCGTGCCCCCTCTCAGCCCCACCCCTCTCCCCACACCCTGTCCCCGTGCCCCCTCTCTCAGCCCCACCCCTCTCCCCACACCCTGTCCCCATGCCCCCTCTCTCAGCCCCACCCCTCTCCCCACACCACCTGTCCCCATGCCCCCTCTCTCAGCCCCACCCCTCTCCCCACACCCTGTCCCCATGCCCCCTCTCTCAGCCCCACCCCTCTCCCCACACCACCTGTCCCCGTGCCCCCTCTCTCTCCCCACCCCTCTCCCCACACCCTGTCCCCGTGCCCCCTCTCTCAGCCCCACCCCTCTCCCCACACCACCTGTCCCCGTGCCCCCTCTCTCAGCCCCACCCCTCTCCCCACACCCTGTCCCCGTGCCCCCTCTCTCAGCCCCACCCCCTCTCCCCACACCACCTGTCCCCGTGCCCCCTCTCAGCCCCACCCCCTCCCCACACCACCTGTCCCCGTGCCCCCTCTCTCAGCCCCACCCCTCTCCCCACACCGTCCCCGTGCCCCCTCTCTCAGCCCCACCCCTCTCCCCACACCACCTGTCCCCGTGCCCCCTCTCTCAGCCCCACCCCTCTCCCCACGCCACCTGTCCCCGTGCCCCCTCTCTCAGCCCCACCCCTCTCCCCACGCCACCTGTCCCCGTGCCCCCTCTCTCAGCCCCACCCCTCTCCCCACACCACCTGTCCCCGTGCCCCCTCTCTCAGCCCCACCCCCTCTCCCCACACCACCTGTCCCCGTGCCCCCTCTCTCAGCCCCACCCCTCTCCCCACACCACCTGTCCCCGTGCCCCCTCTCAGCCCCACCCCTCTCCCCACACCACCTGTCCCTGTGCCCCCTCTCAGCCCCACCCCTCTCCCCACGCCACCTGTCCCCGTGCCCCCTCTCTCTCCCCACACCCCCTCTCCCCACACCACCTGTCCCCGTGCCCCCTCTCTCAGCCCCACCCCTCTCCCCACACCACCTGTCCCCGTGCCCCCTCTCAGCCCCACCCCTCTCCCCACGCCACCTGTCCCCGTGCCTCCTCTCAGCCCCACCCCTCTCCCCACACCACCTGTCCCCGTGCCCCCTCTCTCAGCCCCACCCCTCTCCCCACACCACCTGTCCCCGTGCCCCCTCTCTCAGCCCCACCCCTCTCCCCACACCACCTGTCCCCGTGCCCCCTCTCTCAGCCCCACCCCTCTCCCCACACCACCTGTCCCCGTGCCCCCTCTCTCTCCCCACACCCCTCTCCCCACACCGCCTGTCCCCGTGCCCCCTCTCTCAGCCCCACCCCTCTCCCCACACCACCTGTCCCCGTGCCCCCTCTCTCTCCCCACCCCTCTCCCCACGCCACCTGTCCCCGTGCTCCCCTCTCTCTCCCCACACCCCCTCTCTTTGTCATTAGCGACCTTCACAGCCAGTATTGGAAGAGGGAGTAGGGAGTTCTCCCAGTGTTCTGGTCAACATTCCTCCCTGAAACAACCCAACAAAACAAAACAAATAGATTAACTGCTCATTCACCTCATCTGCTGTTTGTGGGATCTTGCTGTGCACAACAGGCTGCCTCCTTTGCCTAATTAACAGTGACTACACTTCCAAAATAACCTGTTGCATGCGCGGTGCTGTAGGACGTCCTGCGGGCAGGATGAGGAACTACATCGATGCACGTCCTTTCCTTACTCACTCATTATTAGTCATTGTTTGAGGCCGGAAGCTGGAGGCTAAAGCCCAGAAAGGACAAGCTAACTAAAAACTTCCACAAATGTAGTGCGTTTCCCTGAGCAACGCTCCCAACTACCCCCTCCCCCCTGTCTGCCGCCCCTCGGCCAGTTTCTCGGATACTGACTGCATTGTCTGGTCTAACCCAGCACTGAACAGAGGAACAGGAGGAGGCCATTCAGCCCCTCGAGCCTGTTCTGCCATTCAATCAGATCAGGGCTGATCTGGACCTTAACTCCATCCACCCGCCTTGGTTCTGTAACCCTTAATACCCTTACCCAACAAAAATCTATCAATCTCAGTTTTGAAATTTCCAATTGACCCCCAGCCTCAGCAGCTTTTTGGGGGGGGAGAGTGTTCCAGATTCCCACCACCCTTTGTGTGAAGAAGTGCTTCCTGACATCACCCCTGAACGGCCTGGCTCTAATTTTAAGGTGATGCCCCCTTGTTCTGGACTCCCCCCACCAGAGGAAATAGTTTCTCTCTCTCGACCCAATCAACTCCTTTAAATCATCCAAAACACCTCGATCAGCTGACCCCCTAATCTTCTACACTCGAGGGGATACAAGCCCAGTCTACACAACCTGTCCTCGTAATTTAACCCACTAAGTCCCACCGTCGCAGGAGAACAAACTGCATGGCTGCAGTTTGTGGTGCCCTGCGCGGGAGAAATTTCCTGGGGCACTGGCAATCCTGGCAAATGGCCAGTCACCGGCTCACTGCAGTTTCTAAGTCGCATAAATCCTCAGCGGTAGCGCACAAAAACCACCCTCAGCAGCTCCTTGTTCAGTTGGCCAGCTCTGTGGGCACTGTAAACAAATGTGGGACAATTCCGCTTCAGTACTCAACAGAAAACAAACAAAAAAAACCTTGAATATTTAGTTGGCAGAGCTAAAAAAGTAAAGTCTCTTTATTCGCTGGTCAAGGGAGACTCTTGTTCAAGCGCTGGCACGGAATTATTTTTTCAGAAGGAGGAGTGACAGACAAAATCCCTGGTTTTATTCATTAAAGCTTCTAAAGCTCACTTGCAAAGATTTGACGTTGGAACAACAAAAGGCCAATGAAGCAAATTAAAAATGCAGAGACTTGAACTGAGCTACTGCCTGTAATGGATGTGTGAGTTTGGCTCGATGCGCTCCATGTCAAGCTGAGATTGGCTGGAAATGCCAATGGTGGGACACTTTCCAAACCTCACCCTAACTTTCCCAGCGTGGCAGGTGACAGGAGGGCTCCCGTCTCCATCAGTCGGGGCAACAACATTTCCAATTTCTGACTTTGGTTTTCATGCCTGCTGATCTAGTGGGGGGGGGTCGGCCATTCAAAATCCCCAATGGCTAAAAGGAAATGAAAAGGATAAAAAGAGAGACATTCTGGGGATAAGATTAGGAATAGACTGAATATTGGGCGGATCTTCTTTTGCCAGAGTGCAGGTGCAGCAGGCGGTTAAGAAGGCAAATGGTATGCTGGCCTTCATAGCGAGAGGATTCGAGTACAGGAGCAAGGATGTCTTGCTGCAGTTGTACAGGGCTGGAATGTGTTGCAGGCTGGTGTGGTGGGTGCTGACGCTCTGCCTTCAAGAGGCAGCTGCACCGGATCCTGATGGGGACAGAGATCATAAGAACATAAGAAATAGGAGCAGGGGTCAGCCATTCGGCCCCCCGAGCCTGCTCCGCCATTCAATAAGATCATGGCTGATCTTCGACCTCAACTCCACTTTCCCGCCCGATCCCCATATCCCTCGATTCCCCTAGAGTCCAAAAATCTATCGATCTCAGCCTTGAATATACTCAACGACTGAGCCTCCACAGCCCTCTGGGGTAGAGAATTCCAAAGATTCACCACCCTCTGAGTGAAGAAATTTCTCCTCATCTCAGTCCTAAATGGCCGACCACCTATCCTGAGACTGTGACCCCTGGTTCTAGACTCCCCAGCCAGGGGAAACATCCTCCCTGCATCTACCCTGTCAAGCTCTGTAAGAATTTTGAATGTTTCAATGAGATCACCTCTCATTCTTCTAAACTCTAGAGAATATAGGCCTAGTCTACTCAATCTCTCCTCATAGGACAATCGCCTCATATAGAAGCCAAGTGTCTTTATAGACAACACTTGGTCCGTGTGACCTCCTGGACCGGGTTCGAACACTTGAGGAGGTGAGAGAGGAATTTCCCAGAGTATTTTTTCCTCTAATTGGGCCTGGGTTGTTTCTCTGGGTTTTTTGTTTCTCCCAGGAGGTTATATGGCTGCAAGGCAGTAAGGAAGTGTCTAGTCATGATGATGGAGTCATCATGAGTGTGGGGGCAGGCTAGGTGGACCAACTGGGCTTTTCCTGCTGTCAGTTTGGTTGTTTGTGTATAAAAGTTGCGACTGAGCTCTCCCGGCAAATGGTTGAGTATCGGACATGCTCATCAGGAAATCGAGCGCGCATCTGACGGCCCACGCGATTATCTGGTTACTCATTTTCCCGGATGGATATTCTGTGACATGCAAATCAGGCACACTGACCTCTTTTGCTGAATTCTCAACAAGCGCTCCCGTTGGGAGTTGCGAGTTGTAAAATTGATCCACCCACCATCTGTTTTATTTTTGAACGCTCATTTAAAAATTTGGACAAGGGCACAGACATTCCTGGTGTTTGATGGTAAATCTTCCCCCTCACCAAGACCCAACCACCCAGCAACCCATCTACAAGATGCACTGCAGCAACTCGCCAAGGCCTTCTTCGACAGCACCTCCCAAGCCCGTGACCCCTACCACGTAGAAGGACAAGGGCAGCAGGCGCATGGGACCACGACCACTGCAAGCTCCCCTCCAAGTCACACACCATCCTGACTTGGAAATATATCGCTGTTCCTTCATCGGCGCTGGGTCAAATTCCTGGAACTCCCTCCCTGACAGCACTGTTAAGATAATAAGAACATAAGGAATAGGAGTAGGCCATTCGGCCCTTCGAGCCTGCTCCGCCATTCAATGAGATTATGGCTGATCTGCCGCTGTTGGAAGTAACTTCACCACACGGACTGCAGCGGTTCAAGAAGGTGGCTCACCACCACCTTCACAAGGGCAACTAGGGATGGGCAATAAATGCTGGCCTTGCCAGCGATGCCCACATCCCAGGAGTTAAAAAAAAACGTTGCACCTTGGCTCAGTGGGTTGCACTTTCCCCTCTGAGTCAGAAGATCGTGGGTTCAAGTCCCACTCTAGAGACTTGAGTGCATAATCCAGGCTGACAGTCCAGTGCAGTACTGAGGGAGCGCTGCACTGTCGGAGGGACAGTACTGAGGGAGCGCCGCACTGTCGGAGGGGCAGTACTGAGGGAGCGCCGCACTGTCGGAGGGGCAGTACTGAGGGAGCGCCGCACTGTCGGAGGGGCAGTACTGAGGGAGCGCCGCACTGTCGGAGGGGCAGTACTGAGGGAGTGCCGCACTGTTGGAGGGGCAGTACTGAGGGAGCGCCGCACTGTCGGAGGGGCAGTACTGAGGGAGCGCCGCACTGTCGGAGGGGCAGTACTGAGGGAGCGCCGCACTGTCGGAGGGGCAGTACTGAGGGAGGGTCGCACTGTCGGAGGGGCAGTACTGAGTGAGCGCTGCACTGTCAGGGGGGCAGTACTGAGGGAGCGCCGCACTGTCGGAGGGGCAGTACTGAGGGAGCGCCGCACTGTCGGAGGGGCAGTACTGAGGGAGCGCCGCACTGTCGGAGGGGCAGTACTGAGGGAGCGCCGCACTGTCGGAGGGGCAGTACTGAGGGAGCACCGCACTGTCGGAGGGGCAGTACTGAGGGAGCGCCGCACTGTCGGAGGGGCAGTACTGAGGGAGCGCTCTACTTTCGGAGGGGCAGTACTGAGTGAGCGCTGCACTGTCGGAGGGGCAGTACTGAGGGAGCGCTCTACTTTCGGAGGGGCAGATGAGATGTTAAACCAAATTCCCATCTGCTCTCTCAGGTGGATGTAAAAGATCCCATGGCACTATTTTGAAGAAGAGCCGGGGAGTTATCCCCAGTGTCCTGGGCCAATATTAATCCCTCAATTAGCATCACTAAGCAGATTATCTGGTCATTATCACATTGCTATTTGCGGGAGCTTGCTGTGCCTAAATTGGCTGCCGTGTTTCCTACATTACAACAGTGACTGCACTTCAAACAAGTTCTTCATTGGCTGTAAAGCGCTTTGGGACGTCCTGAGGTGGTGAAAGGTGCTGGAGAAATACAAGTCTTTTCTTTTTCTTGTTCCCTGCTTAAGTACAAAGCAAAGGACTGGGTTGCAAAAAAAACTCATCATTTCCCAAACTAAACCCCTCACCTGTGCACTCCCTCCGATACCCATCCCTTTCTCCCTTAACTTTTCCCACACCCATCTCCCTCCATTGGGAAGCCCATTTTACACATTCACCAACCTCTGGCTAAAGTCATTGGCCTAGAAATTCAGTGGGCCTTGCGCCCACTTAGCGCCTAAAGAGGTCTTTTGCGCCGGCGGGGTGGTAGCGCGGAAATTGAGTGCAGCGGTATTGGCGGCGGTAGCCGTTAGCGCTGCGCCGGGACCGATGACGTCATCGGTGTGCGCGGTGGCCCGTAACGCCCCGAAACCGCGCCGATCCCCATATTTATTTGCGGCCGCCTCCTCCGAAGCGGGCGCAAACAGCGACCAGAAAACGGGGCCGTCCTGCTGCCATAGTGGGGCGCTTTAAAGCGGAAGGTGCGGCCGGCCGCTTTTTCGGCGGCCGCCTGCCCGCACCTCCTTCCCCGGCCTCCTCCACACCCCCCGCGGCATTGCCGGCTGGTTTCCGTGGAGCCCGGCACTTCTCCGTTGTGCCGGGCTCTTTTGCTGGCACTCGCGATCGGGGCTCCGGCCGTTGCAGGCACCTCCCCCTTAAGAGAAGGAGGAGGCCTGCAGTACCGCAGCCTGCCGCACCGCATCGGGTGGCGCTGCGGCAACTAGCGCGCCGATATTCAGTTGCAGCGCCCCAAACGGAGGCGGGCACACCCTGGTATAGCGCCCGCTTCCGAATTGGGGCGCAGAAGACGAATATACGGCGTGCGCTAATGCCTCCCCGCCCAGCGCTAACTTTTGGGCGCGAGCGAGCTGCCCGCGCCCAAGTGAATTTCTAGGCCATTAAATCTAATCTGTCTGAACACATTCCCCTCTCTGAACCTCAGCCCGAGCATCCCTGGCGACAGTTTGTGCCACTCTCAAACAGATTATCAGCACTCAATTTATTTATTCCTTTAAGGATCTTGATCTGAAGTCGATTGTGTCTGGCAGGGCACACACAGAACCTATAAACATGAAGATATAATCTCTGAAGTTCTTTTGAACCAATGTAATTTCCAAAAAGATCAAACTCAGACAAAACCAAATAGATCTTTAGAAAGCCGAGTTCTCTAAAAAGGGCCTAATTACATTTCAGCAAAGCTATTCAGAAGCTTCCAAAGCTCAGGCATTTTATTAACTGACAGGAATTTTCTGAATGCCACAAGCCTTGGTTCGGTGGGTAGCTCTCTCGGCTCGGATTCAGAGGTTCTGGGTTAAAATCCCACTCCAAAGACTTCAGCACATAATCTAGGCTGACACTCCAGTGCAGTACTGAGGGAGCGCCGCACTGTCGGAGGTGCAGTGTTGAGGGAGCACCTCAGTCGGAGGAGCAATTCTGAGGGAGCGCCGCACTGTCGGAGGGGCAGTACTGAGGGAGCGCCGCACTGTCGGTGGGGCAGTGCTGAGGGAGCGCTGCACTGTCAGAGGGGCAGTGCTGAGGGAGCGCTGCACTGTCGGAGGGGTAATACTGAGGGAGCACCTCACTGTCGGAGGGGCAGTGCTAAGGGAGTGCCACACTGTCGGAGGGGCAGTACTGAGGAAGCGTTGCACTGTTGGAGGGGCAGTACTGAGGGAGCGCCACACTGTCGGAGGGTCAGTACTGAGGGAGCGCCGCACTGTCGGAGGGGCCGTACTAAAGGAGTGCTGCACTGTCGGAGGGGCGGTACTGAGGGAGTGCTGCACTGTCGGAGGGGCAATACTGAGGGAGCGCTGCACTTTCGGAGGGTCAGTACTGAGGGAGTGCTGCACTGTTGGAGGGGCAGTATTGAGGGAGTGCTGCAAAGTCAGAGGGGCAGTACTGAGGGAGCGTCACACTGTCGGAGGGGCAGTACTGAGGGAGCGCCACACTGTCGGAGGGTCAGTACTGAGGAAGCGCTGCACTGTCGGAGGGGCAGTACTGAGGGAGCGCCGCACTGTCGGAGGGGCAGTACTGAGGGAGCGCCACACTGTCGGAGGGTCAGTACTGAGGAAGCGCTGCACTGTCGGAGGGGCAGTACTGAGGGAGCGCTGCACTGTTGGAGGTGCCGTCTTTCAGATGAGACATTAAGCCGAGGCTCCGTCTTCCCTTTCAGGTGGACGTAAAAGATCCCGCAGCACTATTGGAAGAAGAGTATTGTCCTGGCCAATATTTATGCCTCTACCAACATCACTAAAACAGATTGTCTGGTCAACATCACATTGCTGTTTGTGGGAGCTTGCTGTGCGCAGGTTGGCTGCCGTGTTCCCTACCTTACATCAGTGGCTACACTTCAATTATACTTCATTGGCTGTGAAGCGGTTTGAGACGTCCGGAGGTTGTGAAAAACGCTGTATAAATGCATGTCTTTTTTTCTTCTAAGAACATAAGAAACAGGAGCAGGAGTCGGCCAATCGGCCTCTCGAGCCTGCTCCGCCATTCAATAAGATCATGGCTGATCCAATCTTGTCCTCAACTCCACGTTCCCGCTCTCTCCCCCTGAGAGGGACGATGTAGACATAGAAATAGGGCGGGGGGACTGTGATATGCTCGAACATATTAACATCGAGAGGGAGGAGGTATTGGCGGTTTTAGCAGGCCTAAAAATGGATAAATCCCCAGGCCCGGACGAAATGTATCCCAGGCTGCTGTGTGAGGCAAAGGAAGAGATTGCGGGGGCTCTAACACACATATTCAGAACCTCTCTGGCCACAGGGGATGTGCCAGAGGACTGGAGAACCGCTAATGTAGTACCATTATTCAAGAAGGGGAGTAGGGAAAAACCGGGGAACTACAGGCCAGTGAGCCTAACATCAGTGGTAGGAAAATTATTGGAAAAAATTCTGAGGGACAACATTAGTCTCCACTTGGAGAGGCAAGGATTAATCAGGGATAGTCAACATGGCTTTGTCAAGGGAAGATCATGTCTGACTAATTTGATTGAATTTTTTGAGGGGGTGACTAGGTGTGTGGATGAGGGTAGTGCAGTGGATGTGGTATACATGGATTTCAGTAAGGCCTTCGATAAAGTCCCGCACAGGAGACTGGTCAAGAAGGTAAGAGCCCATGGAATCCAGGGTGCCTTGGCACATTGGATACAAAACTGGCTTAGTGGCAGAAGGCAGAGGGTGATGGTCGAAGGTTGTTTTTGTGACTGGAAGCCTGTGGCCAGTGGGGTACCACAGGGATCGGTGCTGGGTCCCTTGCTGTTTGTGGTCTACATTAATGACTTGGATATGAATGTAAAAGGTATGATCAGTAAGTTCGCAGATGATACAAAAATTGGTAGGGTGGTAAATAGCGAGGAGGGTAGTCTCAGTCTGCAGGACGATATAGATGGGTTGGTCAGATGGGCGGAACAGTGGCAAATGGAATTTAACCCGGAAAAGTGCGAGGTGATGCACTTTGGGGGGACTAACAAGGCAAGGGAATACACAATGGCCTAGAAATTGAGTTTTGGCGCAGCCAGGGCTTTAGCGCCGGAAGTTAGTGCCGGAGCTAAGTCGCGCTGGTCGGGCCCAAAATTCACCAATTCTGCGCCCAAACGGCTGCCGGCGCTGCTGAGAGCTGTTTGCGCCTGAAAACTGCCGCTACGCGCTGAATATCGGCGCTATTCCGGCGCTGCGGCGCCCGCTGCGGTGCGGCAGGTTCGGGAAGTGCAGGCCTCCTCCTTCCCTTAAGGAGGAGCTGCCTGCACCCGGCCGCGGCCCGCGAAAATCTTTTTAAAAATGAGCCCGGCACCTCGGACAAGTGCCGGGCTTGCTTCTGTTCCGGGGGGGGGGGGGGGGGGGGGGGGGAAGTCCGGGGAGGGAGCTGCGGCCAGGTGGCCGGCGGGAAAGCGGCCGGCCGCCGCGGTGCCTTTAATGCGCCGGCGCAAAGTCATGTAAGACTCTGTTGCCAGAGTCTTAGTTGCGGCTGCCACGGGCGAGGCGGCCGCAACTGAATTTCGGCGCTGGGGCCCGTCGGCATGGCAACCGGGACGCTGCGCACACCGATGACGTCATCGGTGCCGGCGCAGCGCTACCGGTCTACCGCGGCGGAAGGGCCCCAGGCAATTTCGGCGCCGGCGCCAATTGCAGCGCTAGGCCCTCTAGCGCCGCAAAATCGGCGCTAAGGGCACTGAATTTCTAGCCCAATGAATGGTAAGACCCTAGGCAAGACGGAGGGTCAGAGGGATCTGGGTGTGCAAGTACACAGATCCCTGAAGGCGGCGGAACAGATGGATAAGGTGGTAAAAAAGGCATATGGGATACTTGCCTTCATTAGCCAAGGCATAGAATATAAGAGCAAGGAGGTTATGATGGAGCTGTATAAAACACTGGTTAGGCCACAGCTGGAATACTGTGTGCAGTTCTGGTCGCCACACTACAGGAAGGATGTGATCGCTTTGGAGAGGGTGCAGAGGAGATTCACCAGGATGTTACCAGGGCAGGAGCGCTTCAGCTATGAAGAGAGACTGGGCAGATTGGGTTTGTTTTCCTTGGAGCAGAGGAGGCTGAGGGGGGACCTGATTGAGGTGTACAAAATTATGAGGGGCATAGATAGGATGGATACTAAGGAGCTTTTTCCCTTAGTAGAAGGGTCAATAACTAGGGGGCATAGATTCAAGGTAAAGGGCGGGAGGTTTAGAGGGGATTTGAGAAAGAACTTTTTCACCCAGAGGGTGGTTGGAGTCTGGAACTCACTGCCTGAAAGGGTTGTGGAGGCTGAAACCCTCACAACATTCAAGAAGCATTTGGATGAGCACTTGAAATGCCATAGCATACAAGGCTACGGACCAAATGCTGGAATATGGGATTAGATTAGACAGGGCTTGATGGCCGGCGCGGACACGATGGGCCGAAGGGCCTCTATCCGTGCTGTATTACTCTATGACTCTATGACTCTATCCCTTGACTCCCCTGTAGTTCAAATATCTGTCAATCTCCGCCTTGAATATATTCAGTGACTCCGCCTCCACAGTTCTCTGGGGTAGAGAATTCCAAAGATTCACGACCCTCAGCGAAGAAATTCCTCCTCATCTCCGTCTTAAATGGGCGACCCCTTATTCTGAAACTATGCCCCCTTGTTCTAGATTCCCCCACGAGGGGAAACATCCTCTCAGCATTCACCCTGTCAAGTCCCTCAGATTCTTATATGTTTCAATAAGATCACCTCTCATTCTTCTAAACTCCAATGAGTATAGGCCCAACCTGCTCAACCTTTCATCTCACGACAACCCCTTCATCCCAGGAATCAACCTCGTGAACCTTCTCTGAACTGCCTCAATGCAAGTATATCCCTCCTTAAATATGGAGACCAAAACTGTACGCAGTACTCCAGGTGTGGTCTCACCAACACCCTGTACAGTTGTAGCAGGACTTCCCTACTTTTATACTCCATCACCCTTGTAATAAAGGCCAACATTCCATTAGCCTTCCTAATTACTTGCTGTACCTGCATGCTAACCTTGTGTTTCCTGTACTCGGACCCCCAGACCCCTCTGTACCGCAGCATTCTGTACTCTCATTCCATTTAAATAATAATTTGCTTTTTCATTCTTCCTTCCAAAGTGGATAACCTCACATTTTCCCACATTACACTCCATCTGCCAGATTTTTGCCCACTCACTTAACCTCTCTATATCCCTTTGCAGACTCTGTGTCCTCCTCACAACTTGCTTTCCCACCTGTCTTTGTATCATCAGCAAATTTGGCTACAGTACACTCGGTCCCTTCATCCAAGTCATTAATGTAGATTGTAAATAGTTGAGGCCCCAGCACCGATCCCTGTGGCACCCCACTAGTTACTGATTGCCAACCTGAAAATGACCCGTTTATCCCGACTCTCTGTTTTCTGTTAGTTAGCCAATCCTCTATCCATGCTAATATATTACCCCCAACCCCGTGAGCTCTTATCTTGTGCAGTAACCTTTTATGCGGCACCTTATCGAATGCCTTCTGGAAATCCAAATACACCACATCTACTGGTTCACCTTTATCCACCCTGCCTGTTACATCCTCAAGCAAATTTGTCAAACACGATTTCCCTTTCATAAAACCATGTTGACTCTGCTTGATTGTCTTATGATTTTCTAAATGTCCTGCTATTACCTCCTTAATAATGGATTCCAGCATTTTCCCAATGACAGATGTTAGGCTAACTGGCCTATAGTTTCCTGCTTTCTGTCTCCCTCCTTTCTTGAATAGTGGCGTTATATTTGCAGTTTTCCAATCTGCTGGGACCTCTCCAGAATCCAGGGAATTTTGGTAGATTACAACCAATGCATCCACTATCTCTGCAGCCACTTCTTTTAAGACCCTAGGATGCAGGCCATCAGGTCCAGGGGGACTTGTCGGCCTTTAGCCTCATTACTTTGCCTAGTACTTTTCCTCTAGTGATAGAGATTGTTTTAAGTTCCTCTCTCCCTATGGCCCCTTGATTATCTATTATTATTGGGATGTTTTTAGTGTCTTCTACCATGAAGACCGATCCAAAATAATTGTTTAGAGTCTCTGCCATTTCTCCATTTCCCATTATTAATTCCCCAGACTCATCCTCTAAGGGACCAGCGTTTACTTTAGCTACTCTCTTCCTTTTTATATACCTGTAGAAGCTCTTACTGTCTGTTTTTATATTATTTGCTAGTTTACTCTCATACTCTATCTTCTCCCTCGTTATAATTTTTTTAGCCATCCTTTGCTGGTTTCTAAAAATTTCCTAATCCTCTGGCCTACCACTAATCTTCGCAACATTGTATGCCTTTTCTTTCAATTTGATGCCATCCTTAACTTCCTTAGTTAGCCACGGATGGTGCATCCTTCTCGTAGAGCCTTTCTTTCTCACTGGAATATACCTTTGCTGAGATTTATGAAATATCTCCTTAAATGTCTGCCACTGCTGATCTACCATCTTACCCTTTAATCTATTTTCCCAGTCCACTTTAGCCAACTCTGTCCTCATACCCGTGTAATTGCCTTTATTTAAGTTCAGGACACTAGTTTCAGACCCAAGTTTCTCACCCTCAAACTGAATTTGAAATTCTACCATGCTATGATCACTATTTCCTAGGGGATCCTTTACTATGAGATCATGAATTAATCCTGTCTCATTACACATTACCAGATCTAAAATAGCCTGCTCCCTGGTTGGTTCCTCAATGTATTGTTCTAAGAAACCATCCCAAATACACTCTATGAACTCGTCCTCAAGGCTACCCTTGCCAATTTGATTTGTCCAATCTATATGATGATTAAAATCGCCCATGAATATTGCAGTACCTTTCTTACAAGCCCCCATTTTTTCTTGATTTATACTCTGTCCTACAGTATAGCTACTGTTCGGGGCTGTACCAAAGAAAGCTCTCATGAGCTATGGGGCTTTCCCATTCATTCTAACAGAGGGAAAGTGGTGCAGAGCGTCCGAACTATGCACCCAAATTTTCAATACGATTTCATATTCCGCACCAGGAGACCTGATTGGTAGAATCTGTCCCACTAACCACGGGTTTAATCGCATCGGGCTGTTCATCAGGTAAAAGCAAGGATTTAAAATGCTGCATCTCACGCGTATTTGAAGTCAAAAGGTTGAAATTGTATATTGCACTGTGTGGCGGGTTCCTGAGCAAATGTGGAAACATTAGCACAATGGACTTTAGTGGTAAAACCACGTTAATCTGAGGTTTCAACAGTTGTTTCCACAAGGAAGACAATCTCAATCCTAACAAGTGAGGCTATGACCCACTGATACCCACTTAATAACTCCAACTGATCCCAGCCTTAGGTCGCCTCTAGGCTGGGGCAGAGATCGCATCACGTAGAAAGCAGGTGGGTTTACGGTTGACATACGCACGGTCCGTTTGATCGCCTGGACTGGTTCCAATCGCCTCTGGGAGTCGGAGAGGATTTTTCCACAGTTTTTTCCGCCCCTTATCGCCCCTGGTGGATGGAAACCCTGGAGAAACGGTGTAAAAGCCATTTACGAATTTTCTCCAGATCTTTTGAGAAGGCTGAGATCGTTAGATTTTTGGGGAATCGAGGGACATGGGGATCGGGTGGGAAGGTGGAGTTGAGGTCGATGATCAGCCATGATCTCATTGAATGGCGGAGCAGGCTCGAGAGGCCGAATGGCCGACTCCTGCTCCTAATCCTTATGTTCTTCCGCCAAAGTTACGGTGGCCGATCACAAGAAAACTCACGGCAAATCAATCCCAAAATGTTTCCTAAAGGATTTAAGACTTTCTTCATTACTAAGGATTCCCATAGCTTTAGGATTTCATCACTAGTTCCCACAATTAATATCAGAGATGTCTTTGTCAGGCTCCTGTAACAGCCGAGTGGCTGAATGCACCAACTGCTACGGGACTGAGCCACAGAGAGCAGGAAAGTCCCAATTACAACTCATGCTCTGGGCCAAGTCATCTGATCTCAGGGAACAGTGGCCTTGTGTTTGGGAGAAAGAATAAAGAAATAAGCTTGGGTATGTGCTCTGATCCACTGTCGGTGTCAACCTACTTGTCCGACATCCATTCCTGGACGAGCCGAAACTTCCTCCAATTAAACGCTGGGAAGGCCGAAGCCATTAATTCGGCTCCTGCCACAAACTCCGTTCTCTCCTCACCGACTCCATCCCACTGCCTGGCAACTGTCTGAGGCTGAATCAGACTGTTCACAACCTCGGCATCCTATTTGACCCTGAGTTGAGTTTCCGAGCCCCTATCTTCGCCATCACCAAGACCGCCTACTTCCACCTCCGTAACATCGTTCGTCTCCGCCCCTGCCTCAGCTCATCCGCTGCTGAAACCCTCATCCATGCCTTTGTTACCTTCAGACTTGACTATTCCAACACACTCCTGGCCGGCCTCCAACCTGTCATCTGTCCTAATATCTCCTTCTATAGCTCGGTCTCAATTTTTGTCTGATATCGCTCCTGTGAAGCACCTTGGGGTGTTTGGCTACACCCACGGTGCTATATAAATGCAAGTTGTTGTTGATCACCATCCAATGATCCCGTGGGAGAAGTGTTGCGAGGGCAGCACGGGACTCGGCCTCTTTTCATGTGGACGCTCCCCATCTAACCTCATAAGTGACTATTCATCCAAGGTACCTAGGGCTGCCAGTAATGTGAAACAACAGCAACAACTTGCATTTATATAGCGCCTTTTTCACAGGAGCGTTATCAAATAAAATTTGACACTGGGCCCCATAAGGAGATATTAGGACAGGTCAAAGATATAGTTTTTAAGGACCATCTTAAAGGAGGAGAGAGAGGCGGAGAGGTTTAGGGAGGGAATTCCAGAGCTGGGGGCCCAGGCAGCTGAAGGCACGGCCGCCAATGGTGGAGCGAAGGAAGTGGGGGATGCGCAAGAGGCCAGAATTGGAAGAGAGCAGAGATCGCGAAGGGTGTAGGGCTGGAGGAGGATACAGAGATCTCGGTGAGTTGTAGGGCTGGAGGTTACAGGGATCTCGGTGAGTTGTAGGGCTGGAGGAGGTTACAGGGATCTCGGTGGGTTGTAGGGCTGGAGGAGGATACAGAGATCTCGGTGAGTTGTAGGGCTGGAGGAGGTTACAGGGATCTCGGTGGGTTGTAGGGCTGGAGGAGGTTACAGGGATCTCGGTGAGTGGTAGGGCTGGAGGAGGTTACAGGGATCTCGGTGGGTTGTAGGCCTGGAGGAGGTTACAGAGACCTCGGAGGGTTGTGGGGCTGGAGGAGGTTACAGGGATCTCAGAGGGTTGTGGGGCTGGAGGAGGTTACAGGGATCTCGAAGGGTTGCAGGGTTGGAGGAGGTTACAGGGATCTCGGAGGGTTGTAGGGTTGGAGGAGGTTACAGGGATCTTGGAGGGTTGTAGAGTTGGAGGAGGTTACAGGGATCTCGGAGGGTTGTAGGGTTGGAGGAGGTTACAGGGATCTCGGAGGGTTGTAGGGCCGGAGGAGGTTACAGGGATCCCGGAAGGTTGCGGGGTTGGAGGAGGTTACAGGGATCCTGGAGGGTTGTAGGGCTGGAGGAGGTTACAGGGATCTCGGAAAGTTGTAGGGCTGGAGGAGGTTACAGGGATCTCGTAGGGTTGTGGGGCTGGAGGAGGTTACAGAGATAGGGATGGGTGAGGCCAGGAAACGGTCTATCAGTGGCAGTTAGCGACTTCAGAGAGAGAGATCGTCTGAGCAAATGCAAGAATGTTATTTTGATCATTGTTTTGCATTGATTGCTAAAATATTTTCCCTTCAGTAGCCAGAGAGTTACAAGTGAAATTAAAATTCAGTAACATTAAAAACATTTACCATAAGGATTTCTCCACTATTTTGGTCCTAAACACCTCCTCTTGATCCAGGTTGACCGTACAGTAGCAGTCCCTCATCTTATTTGGTCCTGGATAGGGAGGCATGTTTTTTGCTTCTCCTACAAGGCAAGAACAAAGAGCATGTAATTGGCACTGGAATCAAAACAAGAGCAACCTGGTCTCTCCAGAACTTTACACGGAGATCCCAGATGAGATCGCGCCTGAATGTCCGCTGCCGTTTTCTGTCTGCCCCATAACACAGCCACAATACAAACTGCCAAACATACCATTGCGCATTGGCAGACGGGGTTTGCCTTTCTCCAAGAGTCAGACAGTCAGGGTTCAATTTAAAGCAGAACCTACTGACAACAACTTGCATTTATACAGCGCCTTTAACATAGAAACATAGAAGATAGGAGCAGGAGTAGGCCATTCGGCCCCTCGAGCCTGCTCCGCCATTCAATGAGATCATGGCTGATCATCCAAATTCAGTACCCTGTCCCTGCCTTCTCCCCATAGCCCTTGATCCCTTTAGCCTTAAGAAATATATCCAACTCCTTTTTGAATATATTTAATGAATTTAACGTAGTAAAACATCCCACGGTGCTCCACAGGAGCGATTATCAAACAAAATTTTACACCAAGCCATTAAAGGAGATATTAGGACAGGTGACTAAAAGGTTGGTCAAAGAGGTCGGTTTTAAGGAGTGTCTTAAAGGAGGAGAGAGAGACGGAGAGGTTTAGGGAGGGAATTCCAGAGCTGGGGGCCCAGACAGCTGAAGGCACGGCCGCCAATGGTGGAGTGATGGAAATCAGGGATGTGCAAGAGGGCCGAATTGGAGGAGCGCAGAGCTTTCCGAGGGTTATGGGGCTGAAGGAGGTTACAGAGGTAGGGAGGGGCGAGACCATGGAGGGATTTGAGCACAGGACGTCCCAAAGCACTTTACAGCCAATGAAGTACTTTTGAAGTGTCATCACTGTTGTAATGTAGGAAACACGGCAGCCAATTTGGGCACAGCAAGCTCCCACAAACAGCAATGTGATAATGACCAGATAATCTGGTTTAGTGATGTTGGTTAATTGGCCCCAGGACGCCGGAGAGAAATCCCCTGCTCTTCTTCGAATAGTGCCGTGGGATCTTTTAAACCCAACTGAGAGGGCAGATGGGGCCTTGTTTTAACATGTCATCTGAAAGACGGCACCTCCGACAGGGCAGCACTCCCTCAGTACTGCACTGGGAATGTCAGCCTGGATTTTATGCTCAAGTCTCTGGAGTGGGGCTTGAATCCACAACCTTCCGACTCAGAGATGAGAGAGTGCGACCCACTGAGTCATAAGTAGGGTAGGGAAAAAATCTGAATCCATGTTCCCTGTGCAGCAGATTAATGAGCTCATACTGGAATGCTAAACGAAAATACTGCAGATGCTAGAAATCTGAAATAAAAACAGACAATGCTGGAGATACTCAGCAGGTCAGGCAGCATCTGCGAAGAGAGAAACAGAGTTAACGTTTCAGGTTGATGACCTTTCGTCAGAACTGGAAAAAAGCAGGAAATGGAACAGATTTTTAAGCAAGTGGAGGGGCTGGGAAATGGGGGAGGGGCTGGAAGAACAGAAGGGAAGGTCTGTGATAGGATAGAAGGCAGGAGAGGTTCAGAGACATAAAGAGATATTCAAGGCGAGAGGAGATGGTAATGGGGCAGGTTAAGAATCAAAGGATGGCTCGAGATGAAGTGTGAATTGCGCCGGCAGAATGAAAGACAGCTGCCCTGTGGGAGAGAAGAACAGAACAAAAGTGTGGATAAAAAATATATATATGTTATGATCTGAAATTGTTGAACTCGATGTTGAGTCCAGGAGGCTGTAAAGTGCCTAATCGGAAGATGAGGTGCTGTTCCTCGAGCTTACGCTGAGCTTCATTAGAACAATGCAAGAGGCCAAGGACGGTGAGGTCCGAGTGGGAGTGGAGCGGTGAATTAAAGTGACAGGTGACCGGAAGCTCGGGGTCACGCTCGTGGACTGAGCGGAGGTGTTCCACAAAGCGGTCGCCCAATCTGCGTTTGGTCTCCCCAATGTAGAGGAGACCACATCGTGAGCAACGAATACAGTATATTAAATTGCAAGAAGTACAAGTAAATCGCTGTTTCACCTGGAAGGGGTGTTTGGGGCCCTGGACAGTGGGAAGGGGGGAGGTATAGGGGCAGGTGTTGCCTCTCCTGCGCTTGCACGGGAAGGTGCCGGGCGAAGGGGAAGGGCTGTTGGGGGTGATAGAGGAGTGGACTAGGGTGTCTCGGAGGGAGTGGTCCCTACGGAATGCTGTAAGGGGAGGGGAGGGGAGGGGAAGATGCGTTTGGTGGTGGGATCACTTTGGAGGTGGCGGAAATGGCAGAGGATGATCCGTTGAATGTGGAGGCTGGTGGGGTGAACGGTGAGGACAAGGGGAACCCTATCGTGGTTCCGGGAGGGAGGGGCAGGGGTGAGAGCAGAAGTGCGGGAGATAGAACGGACACGGTCGAGGGCTGTGTCAACCACGGTAGAGGGGAATCCTCGGTTGAGGAAAAAGGAAGACATGTCGGAAGCACTGGTGTGGAAGGTGGCATCGTCGGAGCAGACGCGGCAGAGACGGAGAAACTGGGAGAATGGAATATAGGCCTTACAGGAAGTGGGGTGAGAGGAAGTGTAGTCCAGGTAGCTGTGGGAGTCAGTGGGCTTGTAGTGAATGTTGGTCGATAAGCTATCCCCAGAGATGGAGACGGAGAAGTCGAGGAAGGGAAGGGAAGAGTCGGAGATGGACCATGTGAAGGTGAGGGAAGGGTGGAAATTGGAGGCAAAGTGAATGAAATTATCTATGCTCAACATAGAATTCAACAATTTCAGATCATAACCTCGGCCCCTATCACGTATATATTTTTTATCCACACTTTTGTTTGTGTCTGTTCTTCTCTCCCACAGGGCAGCTGTCTTTCATTCTGCCAGCGCAATTCACACTTCATCTCGAGCCATCCTTTGTTTCTTAACCTGTCCCATTACCACCTCCTCTCGCCTTGAATATCTCTCAATGTCTCTTACCCTCTCCTGTCTTCTATCCTATCACCGACCTTCCCTTTTGTTCTTTCCTCCCCTCCCCCATTTCCCAGCCCCTACACTTGCTTAAAAATCTGTTCCATTTCCTGCTTTTTTCCAGTTCTGACGAAAGCTCATCGACCTGAAACGTTAACTCTGTTTCTCTCTTCACAGACGCTGCCTGACCTGCTGAGTATCTCCAGCATTTTCTGTTTTTATTTCAGATTGGAATGCTGTTGAGTATTTTCATGGATTTTAAAAACTGTCACAAATCCGTGCCCTAATCTTGAAAGCACAATAGACGGTAATTGAACCGACCCACCCCCAGACTACGCAATGGCCTAGAGTTTCCGCCAGCAATCCGGCTGAAAACTGGCTGCACCCCCCGGATCGAATTAATCACCGGGGTGCATTTCCGCTAATTGCGAACCTTCGAGGAAGCTCTTAAAATTAGGCTTTTTTTTTTTAAGGACACTAATTGTCACATTTTAAAAGCTTTGAAAAAACTATTTAATTTACTGAGAAACTGACTACCATACACCAAAGAAACTATTTAATAGTTCTGTATAGTTTTAAAATTCATTTTCAGTGATTTAAAATCCGGTTACTGACAGGTACCATGCAGGTGCCGCAGGCGGTTAAGAAGGCAAATGGTATGTTGGCCTTCATAGCGAGAGGATTTGAGTACAGGAGCAAGGATGTCTTGCTGCAGTTGTACAGGGCCTTGGTGAGACCACACCCTGAGTATTGTGTGCAGTTTTGGTCGCCTTATCTGAGGAAGGATGTTCTTGCCATGGAGGGAGTTCAGCGAAGATTCACCAGACTGATACCTGGGATGGCAGGAATGACGTATGGAGAGAGATTGGGTCGATTGGGCTTGTACTCGCTGGAGTTTAGAAGAATGAGAGGGGATCTCATTGAAACTTATAAAATTCTGACAGGACTGGACAGACTAGATGCAGGAA
>NC_140996.1:5599137-5631637 GCF_052327205.1 Somniosus microcephalus | reverse complement strand
CATGGATGGACCATGGAGCATGTGGCAAAGACAGTGCTCCAACATGGATGGACCATGGAGGCATGTGGCAAAGACAGTGCTCCAACATGGATGGACCATGGAGCATGTGGCAAAGACAGTGCTCCAACATGGATGGACCATGGAGGCATGTGGCACAGTGCTCCAACATGGATGGACCATGGAGCATGTGCCAAAGACAGTGCTCCAACATGGATAGACCATGGAGGCATGTGGCAAAGACAGTGCTCCAACATGGATGGACCATGGAGCATGTGGCAAAGACAGTGCTCCAACATGGATAGACCATGGAGGCATGTGGCAAAGACAGTGCTCCAACATGGATGGACCATGGAGCATGTGCCAAAGACAGTGCTCCAACATGGATGGACCAGTGACCTGAGAAGCAGTCCACTAAAAGAGGATTTGATACAAAGTGAAACTCACCACTGAACTGAACAAAGAACACAAAGAAAGAAAAATAATTTTATATTTATTAGTCTGTCAAGTCTAGATGACCTTTTTTTCTATGAAGAACCCGTTTTTGTCAGAACATTAAGAGGTAATCAGATAGTCGTATCTAAAATTATAAAAGGGTGGGACAAAGTATAGATGTAGACTGTTTCCATGGATCAAGAATGAGGGGATATAGAGATTCGATTACATGTAGGAGATTGAGGACGGTGAGCAGGGGAAGCCTATTTTTATACAGGGGGTTGTGAGGCTGTGGAATTCCCTACCAGAGTTAGTGACTGGAGCAGAGACCAGGGCCACATTTAATAATAGCTTAAATAGTTAATTGAAGGAAAGTGGGTTAAAGGGATATGGGAACAGAGGTAGATTCAGATACGGCTCATGAGGAGGATAAGCACGAAACACGTTAGGTTGAACAGCCCGTTGTAATTCTACGTCACAGTGAGAGTCTGTTGGGGAAAGTGCCATAAATCTGAGATAGGGCCAAGTGCCGGTGTCTATCTACACCTCCGCAATGGCGGGAGGGTTTCATGGCATCTGTGAAGGTACAGAGCAAGACCCCGCATTCCTGAGTTTGCTCTTGGATGCTTGGAGTACTATCTTTGGGTCAAACTTTCATGGTCCATCCATGTTGAAGCAAAACGGCGAGTGTATCAAAGTACATAGAAACATAGAAGATAGGAGTAGGAGTCGGCCATTCAGCCCCTCGAGCCTGCTCCGCCATTCAATGAGATCATGGCTGATCATCCAAATTCAGTACCCTGTCCCTGCTTTCTCCCCATATCCCTTGATCTCTTTAGCTTCAAGCAATATATCTAACTCCTTCTTGAATATATTTAATGAATTGGCCACAACTGTCTTCTGTGGTAGAGAATTCCACAGGTTCACCACTCTCTGGGTGAAGAAATTCCTCCTCCTCTCTGTCCTAAATGGCTTACCCCTTATCTTTAGACTGTGACCCCTGGTTCTGGACTCCCCCGCCATTGGGAACATCCTTCCTGCATCTAGTCTGTCTAGTCCTGTTAGAATTTTATACGTTTCAATGAGATGACTGGGTGCATTTCACCTCATTTACAGAAGATAATGACCACACCACAATGTGACACAGTATTCAAGACTTCACTTGTCCAAACAGAAACCGAAGCAAGCACAAATCTTTCTGCATTTTACACAAAGGTCAGCATTGGACAGAAGGTTTAAACTCGGGCTCCTATTCCACAAAAAAGTTACTTATTTTCACAACAGAGTGCTTGACTTTAGAAACAAGGAAACGAATGTGGGCCACTTGGAACATTAATCCGACCAGAAGGCAGTTTGGGGAAAAGCCAAACAATTAAGGAGACTGAGGACAGGCAATTTCAAAAATCAAAATCCAATCTTCAACACAAAGGTAACAGTTGGATCCCCTTCAAAGCTAGTTTGGGAACGGCAGGAGCTGCGGGAGAAAAGCAGAGCAGAAAAAGGGAGGGAACACAGAATCCACCAGACGCTGAATCAGAAATCTCTGTTTCGAAAAAAAAAATTCACACGGTGCCTTTCAGACACCTTCCCTTTACAAGGAAACATTTGTTTAAAGGTCTCACTGACTTCTACAAACACCCCATGGTGTCTAAAACCCACAAAAGAAAAGTTAGAGAAAAACAAATCAAAAAAGAAATGCTATGCTGTGAACAATCGTTTACAGATGAGATTCCCTGTTTGTAACTTGGCAGGCAGTTTCCAGCTGCCAGCTCACACACACACATCTGTCCAGCTGCCAGCACACACACACATCTGTTGGACATCCTGGGGAGTTGTATGTTGGACATCTTGGGGAGTTAAGGGTTAATAATCAAACTTCTTTGTACGGTGGAGCAACACGCTTTCCAATGTAAACAGGATGGCTTCACAGTGCCCTGAGAAGAAAGCACTTGTCTTCTGTTCCAAATGTCCGAGTGTTATGTATAAGAAATGCTTGTGCAAGGAAATAAGTGACTGGAACAACATCAAGTGTAATAAACGTCAGTCGAGGGATCTATTAACTATAGTGTGGAAAGATAATGGTTAATAAAGCCTGTTCTTCAAAGGATTCGAGAATAGTTGCATCAGGAAGTCTTGTTTGAGAGAAGCAGCTTTGGATTAAACAACAATTGTTCACACAAACAGACGGTCGTCAAGGGTTTCAGATAGGTCATGAGGTTTTATCTGTGACATTTACCTTTGATGTGGGCAAAATAAGGTGTATAGAGGAGCATGGTTTTCAACAGTTCTTCGGAGGGCTCGAAAGATAGAACCAGGAACCGAAATCCATTCTCTGTGTACAGAATAGATCGATCACCTACACTGGATATCAATAAAGTCTGTTACGTACACTCCACCAGCGACTGTCTCGTGCTTACTGGCAGCGGGTTGTTGTGAACCAGAGAATGGAGGAGGTTGACTGATGGTTGAACCTTAACATTGTCCAGCTGCCAACTCACACATCTGTCCAGCGTCCTTCAAAGGTACACCTGTCCAGTGGCCAATTCACAGTATCTGCACATTCGATCCGTAACTCGGGTTATTTTTCTTTTCCAGCATCGACACTGAAGACCATAGTCAGCCGTGGCTCAGTGGGCAGCACTCTCGCCTCGGAGTCAGAAGGCTATGGTTCAAGCCTCATTCCAAAGACGAGCAGATAATTTAGGCTGGCACTCCTGTACAGTACTGAGGGAGCGCTGCACTGTCGGAGGGGCAGTACTGAGGGAGCGCCGCACTGTCAGAGGGGCAGTACCGAGGGAGCGCCGCACTGTCAGAGGGGCAGTACTGAGGGAGCGCCGCACTGTCAGAGGGGCAGTACTGAGGGAGCGCCGCACTGTCGGAGGGGCAGTACTGAGGGAGCGCCGCACTGTCGGAGGGGCAGTACTGAGGGAGCGCCGCACTGTCGGAGGGGCAGTACTGAGGGAGCGCCGCACTGTCAGAGGGGCAGTACTGAGGGAGCGCCGCACTGTCAGAGGGGCAGTACTGAGGGAGGGGCAGTACTGAGGGAGTGCTGCACTGTCAGAGGTGCAGTACTGAGGGAGTGCTGCACTGTCGGAGGGGCAGTACTGAGGGAGCGCCGCACTGTCGGAGGGGCAGTACTGAGGGAGCGCCGCACTGTCAGAGGGTCAGTACTGAGGGAGCGCCGCACTGTCGGAGGGGCAGTACTGAGGGAGCGCCGCACTGTCGGAGGGTCAGTACTGAGGGAGTGCCGCACTGTCGGAGGGGCGGTACTGAGAGAGCGCTGCACTGTCGGAGGGGCAGTACTGAGGGAGCGCCGCACTGTCGGAGGGGCAGTACTGAGGGAGCGCTGCACTGTCGGAGGGGCAGTACTGAGGGAGCGTTGCACTGTCAGAGGGGCGGTACTGAGGGAGCGCTGCGCTGTCGGAGGGGCGGTACTGAGGGAGTGCCGCACTGTCGGAGGGGCAGTACTGAGAGAGCGCTGCACTGTCGGAGGGGCAGTGCTGAGGGAGCGCCGCACTGTCGGAGGGGCGGTACTGAGGGAGCGCTGCACTGTCGGAGGGGCGGTACTGAGGGAGTGCCGCACTGTCGGAGGGGCAGTACTGAGAGAGCGCTGCACTGTCGGAGGGGCAGTACTGAGGGAGCGCCGCACTGTCAGAGGGTCAGTACTGAGGGAGCGCCGCACTGTCGGAGGGGCAGTACTGAGGGAGCGCTGCACTGTCGGAAGGGCAGTACTGAGGGAGCGTTGCACTGTCAGAGGGTCAGTACTGAGGGAGCGCCGCACTGTCGGAGGGGCAGTACTGAGGGAGCGCTGCACTGTTGGAGGGGCAGTACTGAGGGAGCGTTACACTGTCAGAGGGGCAGTACTGAGGGAGCGCTGCACTGTCGGAGGGACAGTACTGAGGGAACACTGCAATGTCGGAGGGGCAGTACTGAGGGAGCGCTGCACTGTTGGAGGGACAGTACTGAGGGAGCGCCGCACTGTCGGAGGGGCAGTACTGAGGGAGTGCCGCAATGTTGGAGGGGCAGTACTGAGGGAGCACTGCACTGTCGGAAGGGCAGTACTCAGGGAGCGCTGCACTGTCGGAGAGGCAGTACTGAGGGAGTGCAGCACTGTTGGAGGGGCAGTACTGAGGGAGTGCTGCGCTTTCGGAGGGGCAGTAGTGTCGGAGGGACAGTACTGAGGGAGCGCCGCATTGTCGGAGGGGCAGTACTGAGGGAGTGCCGCAATGTCGGAGGGGCAGTGCTGAGGGAGCGCTGCACTATCAGAGGGGCAGTACTGAGGGAACACTGCAATGTCGGAGGGGCAGTACTGAGGGAGCGCTGCACTGTTGGAGGGGCAGTACTGAGGGCGCGCCGCACTGTCGGAGGGGCAGTACTGAGGGAGTGCCGCAATGTTGGAGGGGCAGTACTGAGGGAGCACTGCACTGTCGGAAGGGCAGTACTCAGGGAGCGCTGCACTGTCGGAGAGGCAGTACTGAGGGAGTGCAGCACTGTTGGAGGGGCAGTACTGAGGGAGTGCTGCACTTTCGGAGGGGCAGTAGTGTCGGAGGGACAGTACTGAGGGAGCGCCGCATTGTCGGAGGGGCAGTACTGAGGGAGTGCCGCAATGTTGGAGGGGCAGTGCTGAGGGAGCGCTGCACTATCAGAGGGGCAGTACTGAGGGAGCGCTGCACTGTCGGAGGGGCAGTACTGAGGGAGCGCTGCACTGTCGGAGGGGCAGTACTGAGGGAGCGCTGCACTGTCAGAGGGGCAGTACTGAGGGAGTGCTGCACTGTCGGAGGGGCAGTACTGAGGGAGCGCTGCACTGTCGGAGGGGCAGTACTGAGGGAGCGCTGCACTGTCAGAGGGGCAGTACTGAGGGAGTGCTGCACTGTCGGAGGGGCAGTACTGAGGGAGCGCTGCACTGTCAGAGGGGCAGTACTGAGGGAGCGCTGCACTGTCGGAGGGACAGTACTGAGCGAACACTGCAATGTCGGAGGGGCAGTACTGAGGGAGCGCCGCACTGTCGGAGGGGCAGTACTGAGGGAGTGCCGCAATGTTGGAGGGGCAGTACTGAGGGAGCACTGCACTGTCGGAAGGGCAGTACTGAGGGAGCGCTGCACTGTCGGAGAGGCAGTACTGAGGGAGTGCAGCACTGTTGGAGGGGCAGTACTGAGGGAGTGCTGCACTGTCGGAGGGGCAGTAGTGTCGGAGGGACAGTACTGAGGGAGCGCGGCATTGTCAGAGGGGCAGTACTGAGGGAGTGCCGCAATGTCGGAGGGGCAGTACTGAGGGAGCACTGCACTGTCGGAAGGGCAGTACTGAGGGAGCGCTGCACTGTCGGAGAGGCAGTACTGAGGGAGCGCAGCACTGTTGGAGGGGCAGTACTGAGGGAGTGCTGCACTGTCGGAGGGGCAGTACTGTCGGAGGGACAGTACTGAGGAAACGCTGCAATGTCGGAGGGGCAGTGCTGAGGGAGCGCTGCAATGTTGGAGGGGCAGTACTGAGGGAGTGCTGCACTGTCGGAGGGGCAGTACTGTCGGAGGGACAGTAGTGAGGGAATGCTGCAATGTCGGAGTGGCAGTACTGAGGGAGCGCTGCACTGTTGGAGGGGCAGTACTGAGGGAGCGCTGCACTGTCGGAGGGGCAGTACTGAGGGAGCACTGCACTGTCGGAGGGGCAGTACTGAGGGAGCGCCGCACTGTCGGAGGGGCAGTACTGAGGGAGCGCTGCACTGTCGGAGGGGCAGTACTGAGGGAGTGCCGCACTGTCGGAGGGGCAGTACTGAGGGAGCGCAGCACTGTCGGAGGGGCAGTACTGAGGGAGTGCTGCACTGTCGGAGGGGCAGTACTGAGGGAGCACTGCACTGTCGGAAGGGCAGTACTAAGGGAGCGCTGCACTGTCGGAGGGACAGTACTGAGGGAACACTGCACTGTCGGAGGGGCAGTACTAAGGGAGCGCAGCACTGTTGGAGGGGCAGTACTAAGGGAGCACTGCACTGTCGGAGGGGCAGTACTAAGGGAGCGCAGCACTGTCGGAGGGGCAGTACTAAGGGAGCACTGCACTGTCGGAGGGGCAGTACTGAGGGAGCGCTGCACTGTCGGAGGGGCAGTACTGAGGGAGCGCTGCACTGTCGGAGGGGCAGTACTGAGGGAGCGCCGCACTGTCGGAGGGGCAGTACTGAGGGAGCGCCGCACTGTCGGAGGGGCAGTACTGAGGGAGCGCCGCACTGTCGGAGGGTCAGTACTGAGGGAGCGCTGCACTGTCGGAGGGGCAGTACTGAGGGAGCGCTGCACTGTCGGAGGGGCAGTACTGAGGGAGCGCCGCACTGTCGGAGGGTCAGTACTGAGGGAGCGCTGCACTGTCGGAGGGGCAGTACTGAGGGAGCGCTGCACTGTCGGAGGGGCAGTACTGAGGGAGCGCCGCACTGTCGGAGGGGCAGTACTGAGGGAGCGCAGCACTGTCGGAGGGGCAGTACTAAGGGAGCGCAGCACTGTTGGAGGGGCATGTAGTTTGGGCTACTCATTGCATAGGGTAGAGAGAGAGAAACTATTTCCTCTGGTGGGGGGAGTCCAGAACAAGGGGGCAGAACCTTAAAACTAGAGCCAGGCCGTTCAGGGGTGATGTCAGGAAGCACTTCTTCACACTCTTCACACAAAGGGTGGTCGAAATCTGGAACTCTCCGCCCCAAAAAGCTGTCGAGGCTGGGGGTCAATTGAAAATTTCAAAACTGAGTGACAGATTTTTGTTAGGTGAGGGTATTAAGGATTACGGAACCAAGACGGGTAGATGGAGTTTAGAGATCAGCTGTGATCTAATTGAATGGCGGAACAGGCTTGAGGGGCTGAATGGCCTCCTCCTGTTCCTATAAACGCAGGCAGACTCCGAGTTGGATTCACAATTAACACACATGCATCAGTTTGTAAGTGGCTCACAAGATCACATTTCTTTTGAAATAAATAATTTGTAAAATGAGTTCTACAGATCAATATCTACCTGTTAGTTTGTACAACCTGAGAACTCTGGGACTCAATTCACTGACTTTACCAGTTAGCCGAGACACAACCAAACAATAAATGGGGGGAGGGGACAATTCCAGGATTTGAAGAGACGGGAGGAGTGGAAGAGGGGGAAGGAAAATCTGATGTAAGCCCTGCCAAAATTAATTGGGAATGGGCAGGACATGTTCCTGTCAGCCAGTCACCTCCAGTGGTGGTGCCTGGGCCAACTAACACAGAGCATGCCCCCTTCACATAGGTGCAAACAATACCTTGTGCATTCAAGGAATAAGCTGGGAGGGGGCTCGTGTGGAGCATAAACTCCGGCATGGACCTGTTGGGCCGAATGGCCTGTTTCTGTGCTGTAAATTCTGTGTCATTCTGTGTAAAACAGGAAATGTTAGGTGCCAAGGTAAAGCAACAGGTCCAACAGAGCGTTGGAAAAATGCCAAAGGCAATTTATGAGTCTTGATGCAGAGATAGCAATAACTTTAATTGCCTGGCATTTAGTGCCAGGGTAAATACCCTTTCCAAATTTTTGAAAATGAGAAGTTAACCATCTGCTGTCTTTGTACTGATCCATGAGTGGTCACGTTCGTGTCTTCGGTATTGAAAGGCAATAAAAGAAAACCCTTTCCCGTAAATGAAAACAAATCACAGCAGTTATCTCGAAGGATGGATTACCTTAACTTTAAACCAGCTGATACACACAGGGTAAATTTTGAAAGACTCTGATCGGAGTGTCAGGTGCAACATGCTCGATCCGCGAGACTCCCTGTTTACCAGCTGTTAAAATTAAATCACTGGACAATCAGGAGCTCATTGATTTCCACATCCAATTCTCCGACCTACTCTTCCATCCATGCTGTGGTGGGAGCAGGGTCCCCTCAAAGTTACCCTTGGGTCCATTACAAAACAGGCTTGCCTCTCTCTCTCTTTCTGCAATGCAAAGTCCTTGACAAAGTTGGGCCCTCTATACGTCATCGCTGTCTTTCAACTAACAAGGGACCTGTTCATCCGTTTGTCCAATTAGCCAAAGAATTGGGATGGTGTAGTTACCACAGTTTGCAGGGAAGCTGGGCTTGGCTAGACTTTCCCCAGCTGCTACCGCTCTCAAGTCACGCAGAATCCACAGGCCCAGTATGGACACAGCCCCTGGGAGAGGGCTCACACTGGCTGCCTGCCTCTCTCCCGCAAGGAACAGGCTGATGCACACTGACAATAATACCAGCATTTGGTTTTCGAAGTTTCCTTTTTTGCTGAAAATACATTTTAATGTATAAAAGAAAGACTTGCATTTCTCCAGCGCCTTTCACGACCACCAGGTGGTCTCAAAGTGCTTTACAGCCAATGAAGTACTTTTGAAGTGTAGTCACTGTTGTAATGTAGGAAACGCTGCACCCAATTTGCGCACAGCAAGATGCCACAAACAGCAATGTGATAATGACCAGATAATCTGTTTTAGTGATGTTGATTGAGGGATAAATATTGGCCCAGGACACCGGGGGGAACTCCTCTGCCCTGCTTCGAAATAGTGCCATGGGGCAGACGGGGCCTCGGTTTAACATCTCATCTTAAAGGCGGCACCTCCGACAGTGCAGCACTCCCTCAGCACTGCACTGGAGTGTCAGCCTGGATTTTGTGCTCGAGTCCCTGGAGTGGGGTTTGAACCCACAACCTTCTGACTCAGAGGCGAGTGTGCTGCCCACTGAACCCCAGCCGACACTCATACAGATTTAAGTTCCTTTATCAGTTGTGCCCCTTAAAAACAGGTATTGTGTAAATGTGTTTGTTCTGTTGACGACACTGCAACCTAATGTCATCCTTACGGATTATATTTTTTTTTTAAAAAGGCACAGAATGTAAGTGCTTGTGTTGCTCTGGGACTATCTGAAACACTGGCTTCAGCTCTTTAAACTGCCCTGCAAATTTCCGTGAAATACACACTTGTAGCAGGGAGCAACACCTCCCCAAACATCCGTCTCTCCCACGGCAGCTCTGACCTCATCACAGGGTTTTTTTTTACATCATTTCAACTTACAAGAAGCCACGACTGATCCCACATCACCGCAGGAGCGGCGCGGCCCACTGTGCAAACATTTCTCAAAGCAGGAAATGGTAAAAATGTGCAAATCATCCAAAGTGGTCACACTTACATGAGTTCATCTTCCCAATATGGCTTAGCGCCCATTTCCAATTATACTACAGCTTGATGGATATATTCTTAATGCTTTACTGTGTGCAGGATCCATATTGAACAGCAGAAACAATTTCATAGTTGACTTTTATTCCCCCCCCCCCCCGCCCCCCACGCGGGGAATCAGCCTCTGTCACCGGTTACTTTCTGCTACATTTTAATGTTATTTACAATCCACTTACGAAACGGCGGATCGAGTAGCCACACAATGGTGGGCACACACACAATTTCTAAAAACTGGCAAATGTGTGAAAATGCAGCCGATCGCAATGTACCTGTATAACAACCATCAGCACTTGTGTCGGGAGCCTCGGGCAATGGGTGCTCGGTCAGAGGGCTGAGGCTACAGTGCTGTACCTCGGTCTCTAGAGGGGCGAGGAGGAGGATTTTTTTCACTCCGAGAGTTGTTGGGATCGGGAACGCTCGGCCTGAAAAGGTGGTGGAAGCTGATTCCATCAATAATTTTAACAGGGAGTCGGACGGGTTCTCGAGGATGAGGAACTCACAGGGTTAGGGACAAAAGGCGGGGGGGTGGGACTGAGCACGATGGCTCCTTCAAAGAGCCAGCACAGGCCCGACGGGCCGAATGGCCTCCTTCTGTGTTTCTGCTGTAAGTTTCTATGTATCTCTGACCCTTTGAGTGCGGCACCCACTGGGAGGGCAGAGGTGGCGGCTTTGCCCAAGAGTTGTTGAGAGATTAATCGCCAAAACACGGAAAGTAGTACAAGAAGAAATAGATTGTTTGTGCAGATTATAATCGACACCGGAGGGTGGAATTTCCACGGTCCAACATCACCTTATCCCTAATCCATACTGCTTTTATGGTTAAAGGCAAATTGTGGCATTGTCGGAGAGCGTGACATTGGACAAGTGGTAAACCTGGAGAAAACTGGCAGGACATGAAGAGAGAGTTAGTTGTCCATTGATTGGAGGCTGGAGAAACGTGTAGACCGAGGAGTGTGCCCATACATGAATAACATATTCTGAATCTTGCAGCTCCTCACAAGGATATCAGATCCAAAGGACACGAAACAGTCCTTCAGCTCATCCCAGCTCATCATACACTCCGATTAGGCACAAATGTCCAGTCAAGGTACGGGGGAGTGTTGTAATATTCCCGGATGAGCAACCGAGAGCTCAAATCCCATCAAGTTGTGAAACTGAACTCATTAAATCTGGCAATTTACTGGCTGGCAGCAGGAAGTGAATGGCTGTTGGATCATTTTAAAAACCCAGCTGGTTCACCAATGTCCTTCAGGGAAGAGAACCTTCCATCCCCACCTGGTCTGGACTGACTAGTCCCACACTACATGGCTGATTCTTGATGCTCTCGGGTCAACTAAGGATGCAGTCTTGCCAGTGTCACCCATATCCCTGGGTCAGCCGTGGCTCAGTGGGCAGCACCCTCGCCCCCGAGTCAGAAGGTCGGACATTCAAGTCCCACTCCAGAGACTTGAGCACAAAAATCCAGGCCAACACCCCAGTGCAGTGCTGAGGGATCACTGCACTGTCGGAGGGGCAGTACTGAGGGAGCGCCGCACTGTCGGAGGGGTGATACTGAGGGAGTGCCGCACTGTCGAAGGGGCAGTACTGAGGGAGCGCTGCACTGTCGGAGGGGTGATACTGAGGGAGTGCCGCACTGTCGGAGGGGCAGTACTGAGGGAGCGCCGCACTGTCGGAGGGGTGATACTGAGGGAGTGCCGCACTGTCGGAGGGGCAGTACTGAGGGAGCGCCGCACTGTCGGAGGGGCAGTACTGAGGGAGCGCCGCACTGTCGGAGGGGCAGTACTGAGGGAGCGCCGCACTGTCGGAGGGGCAGTACTGAGGGATCACTGCACTGTCGGAGGGGCAGTACTGCGGGAGCGCTGCACTGTCAGAGGGGCAGTACTGAGGGAGCGCCGCACTGTCGGAGGGGCAGTACTGAGGGATCACTGCACTGTCGGAGGGGCAGTACTGAGGGAGCGCCGCACTGTCGGAGGGGCGGTACTGAGGGAGCGCCGCACTGTCGGAGAGGCAGTACTGAGGGAGCGCCGCACTGTCGGAAGGGCAGTACTGAGGGAGTGCTGCACTGCCGGAGGGGCAGTACTGAGGGAGTGCTGCACTGTCAGAGGGGCAGTAGAGGGAGCGCTGCACTGTCGGAGGGGAAGTACTGAGGGAGCGCGGCACTGTCGGAGAGGCAGTACTGAGGGAGCGCTGCACTGTCGGAGGGGCAGTACTGAGGGAGCGCAGCACTGTCGGAGAGGCAGTACTGAGGGAGCGCGGCACTGTCGGAGGGGCAGTACTGAGGGAGCGCTGCACTGTCGGAGGGGCAGCACTGAGGGAGCGCAGCACTGTCGGAGAGGCAGTACTGAGGGAGCGCCGCACTGTCGGAGGGGCAGTACTGAGGGAGCGCTGCACTGTCGGAGGGGCAGTACTGAGGGAGCGCTGCACTGTCGGAGGGGCAGTACTGAGGGAGTGCTGCACTGCTGGAGGGGCAGTACTGAGGGAGCGCTGCACTGTCGGAGAGGCAGTACTGAGGGAGCGCTGCACTGTCGGAGGGGCAGTACTGAGGGAGTGCTGCACTGTCGGAGGGACAGTACTGAGGGAGCGCCACACTGTCGGAGAGGCAGTACTGAGGGAGCGCTGCACTGTCGGAGGGGCAGTACTGAGGGAGTGCTGCACTGTCGGAGGGGCAGTACTGAGGGAGCGCCGCACTGTCGGAGGGGCAGTACTGAGGGAGTGCTGCACTGTCGGAGGGGCAGTACTGAGGGAGCGCCACACTGTCGGAGGTGTTGTCTTTCGGATGAGACGTTAAACCGAGGCCCCGTCTGCACTCTCAGAAACGATGGCACTATTGTGAAGAGCGGGGGGAGTTCTCCCCGGTGTCCTGAGCCAGTATTTAATCCTCAATCAACACCACTAAAACAGATGATCCGGTTATTATCATATTGCTGTTTGTGGGATCTTGCTGTGCACAGACTGACTACTGCAATTCCTACATTGCAACAGTGACTACACTTCAAAAAGTACTTCATTGGCTGCAAAGCGCTTTGGGATGTCCTGAGGTTGTGAAAGGCGCTATAGAAATGCAAGTCTTCCATTTTACTCCAAAAATATTCACTATCTTTACTTAAATTGCGCAGTTAAAGCTGGAGAAGTGAGGCTTGGTGACACTTATTTAAGTATGTTCGCGCTGCGCTCGTGTGCCAGAAGTACCAGTCCCCTTAATATCAGCGCTCAGTTCACGCACAAAACCCCTTTGACACTGGGTAATGAAGAAACATTTCGATTTCATAGCGCGAATGCCAATGGTATCACTGACCTGGAAGTATAACCCAAGCACTAAACCGTGAAGCAGCTGAACTGACGCTCACAGCAGATGCCCAAACAGAACGGGGCTAATTCAGCACCCATGCATAGCCAGACAGCGTAACTTCCCCAACCCAGGGAGTTTCTGGTGAGGCCACCAGCTCACAAAAAAAACTCAGAGACTTGTGTCAGTATTAAGTATAATCTTAGATTCGTACAGCACAGACGGAGGCCATTCGGCCCATCGTGCCTCTGCCGGCTCTTTGAAAGAACTGTCCAATTAGTCCCACTCCCCCCTGCTCTTTCCCCACAGCCCTGCAAATTTCTCCTTTTTGAATGTTCATCCAATTCCCTTTTGAAAGTTACTACTGAATCTGCTTCCACCGCCCTTTCAAGCAGCGCGTTCCAGATCACAACAACTCGCTGCGTAAAAAAAAATTCTCCTCATCTCGCCCTTTGGTTCTTTTGCCAATTATCTTACAACAAGAACAACCTGCGTTTATATAGCGCCTTTAAAATAGTAAAACATCCCAAGGGCGCTTCACAGGAGTGATTATCAGGCAAAATTTGAGCCACATAAGGAGATATTAGGACCGGTGACCAAAAGTTTGGTCAAAGATTGTAAGGAGCGTCTTAAAGGAGGAGAGAGAGGCGGAGAGGTTCAGGGAGGGAATTCCAGAGCTCGGGGCCCAGGCGGCTGCCAATGGTGGAGCGATTAAAATCGGAGGTGCGCAAGAGGCCAGAATTGGAGGAACGCCGAGATCTCGGAGGGTTGTAGAGCTGGAGGGATTTGAAAACAAAGATGAGAATCTTCAATCTGTGTCCTCTGGTTACTGACCCTCCTGCCAGTGGAAACAGTGTCTCCCTATCTACTCTATCAAAACCCGACATAATTTTCTACATCTCTATTATATCTCCCCTTAACCTTCTTAATTTGCGTTTATTATTTCTTATCGCTAATTTGGGCGTTGGCCTGGACATTTGGAAAGGGCTCATCCCTGGTACCATTCCAGTAAATCTCCTCTGCACCCTCTCCAAGGCCTTGACATCCTTCCTAAAGTGTGGAGTCCAGAATTGAACTAAATACTCCAGCTGGGGCCTCACCAGTGTTTTATAAAGGTTTACCATAACTTCCTTGCCTTTGTTCTCTATACCTCTGTTTACAAAGCCCAGGATCCCGTGTGCGTTATTAACAGCCTTCTCGACTTGTCCTGCCACCTTCAAAGATTTGTGTACGTGAACCCCCAGGTCTCTGTTCCTGCACCCCCTCTAAAATTGTACCCTTTAGTTTATATTGCCTCTCCTCATTCTACCTCCCAGAATCAATCACTTCACACTTCTCTGCGTTAAATTTTATCTGCCATGTGTCTCCCCTTCAGAGGGTAAATATTCCAACCAAGGATGTTAAATAGAAACATAGAAGATAGGAGCAGGAGTAGGCCATTCGGCCCCTCGAGCCTGCTCCGCCATTCAATGAGATCATGGCTGATCATCCAAATTCAGTACCCTGTCCCTGCCTTCTCTCCATATCCCTTGATCCCTTTAGCCTTAAGAAATATATCCAACTCCTTCTTGAATATATTTCATGAATTGGCCTCAACTGCCTTCTGTGGTAGAGAATTCCACAGGTTCACCACTCTCTGGGTGAAGAAATTCCTCCTCATCTCAGTCCTAAATAACACCCCTTATCCTTAGACTGTGACCCCTGGTTCTGGACTCGCCCGCCATCGGGAACATCCTTCCTGCATCTAGTCTGTCTAGTCCTGTTAGAATTTTATAAGTTTCAATGAGATCCCCTCTCATTCTTCTAAACTCTAGCGAATATAAGCCCAATCGACCCAATCTCTCCTCATATGTCATTCCTGCCATCCCAGGTATCAGTCTGGAGAATCTTAGTAATCATTTAGTTTTAATTGCACCCAACGGTTGAGAGAATGAATTAACATTTAGGCGCATTTGTATGTAGACTCACCACCGACCAAAATTATAGAGTTGTTCAAATGTTTCTGCGTAGACACTTCAGGCCACATGAAACAGTTAGACAGCGCTCTAATGTTGGTCAGTGATGAGTATACAAATCAAATGTCATTTATTCAATGCAGCTCTTACTGTGGAAAACAAGCAGCTTCAAAACAAACAGCAGGCACAAGGACAGTTGCAAGATGCCCAAATCTGATCATTTCAGAACCATTAAAAGGTGCATCACAAAGATATGGATTTATTAATTTCCCATTCCTGACGCTGTCAAGAGTAAGATGCTAACCCCTCAGTGTTTCAGAAGAACAATCAGCCATTCCTCACTAGGAACGGGAGTGAACGATATCGCCCAGTGCGATCAGTCGACAAGCAGGACTGGAAGCTGTTAGAACCAATTCATTTCATATTATTTCCTCCAACTACTGGTTACACACGAACTCAAGGCAGCAACTTTTTTCTAATTTTAGAATTTTCAAATTGAAAGAAAGCTGTCTACAGTCTACTCTCTTAAATCAACGTTGCTTAATTCAAATCGTTGGATAATTCGGTTCTTTTTTAGTATTAAATTCCCACTTTGTTGCGTTATTTATATTGTTTGGTTTAAAATATCGGATAATTAAAGATTTTTAGCCTAAAAATTACTTGGAATCATCAGCATTAGACTAAACCAAACAGAACATTTTCTGTAAACATTTTTTTTTAATTTTCCCCGGTGGAGTTGAACTATTACTGGGCGCAAGAGCTTTGTGTCAGTTCTGGTTGTCTTTAGAGCCCATCTAGACACACAGGGAGAGGAGGAGGCAGCTGCGATGGAAGGAGTTTGGGGAGACAGAGGAGATGGGGAAGTCGGGGAAAAGAAGGAGGGACTGGGGATAGAGCAGGAATTCCTGTGGGGTTATGGAACCTAGGGGCTGGCCATTGACAAGGCAGAAGATCGATATAAACAAAAACATCACAGCTACAATGATCACTTGTATGGCATATCTTTTGATGGTTTACAACAAAAACAACAATTTGTATTTATATAGCACCTTTAACGTAGTAAAACGTCCCAAGGCGCTTCACAGGAGCGATTATCAGATAAAATTTGACACCGAGTCACATAAGGAGATATTAGGACAGGGAGGTAGGTTTTAAGGAGAGTCGTAAAGGAGGAGAGAGAGGTGGAGAGGTTTAGGGAGGGAATTCCAGAGCTCGGGGGCCCAGGCAACAGAAGGCACGGCCACCAATGGTGGAGCGATTAAAATCGGGGATGCACATGATGCCTGAATTAGAGGAACGCAGAGACCTCGGATGGTTGTAGGGCTGGAGGAGATTACAGAGATAGGGAGGGGCGAGGCCATGGAGGGATAGCATGTTGGCGACTCGACAAACTGCAGCAGGGATTGCTGGGATGCGAGTCTGTGCCCACTCCTCCTCGCAGGGCAAGTCCTCACACTGCACTGGGCTGTCGGGGGGGGAGGGAGGAGAAGGCACAGGTTAAATTAGAGGCACTGTAGAATGGCACTGCCAGTTGGGGAATGGGATGTGTTGTGCGCATGGGCCTAAACAGAAACACAAGGCAAGAACAAAACTTCAAACTGTTTGCTTAAAAAAATAACTATTCGCAAAATAAATGGCAGATTATTCTTTGCATAAACTCTTCAAAAAAGCATTTGTGCAATAATTAACATTGCAGCTTGCTGTTGATGGTTATTAGGAAAGCGATAGTGTGCAAGAGGGTAAATTGTTTCCATCGTGATGTTTTCTCCTTCTCGGTCATTTTCAGTATTGGAATAGCACTCGCTCAGACACGCCCTTTCCAAATTCAATGTAAGCAAATCCCTTCCTTACAATAATTTAGTAGGGATTAGCCTCAGTACATGTAGGGGCACCGCACCGCCATCGCTGCACGCAATCCCACAGCAATGCAACAATCTCCTCACAAATCTGATCGGGTGAGAGCAACCTGCAATTATCTGGCAGTATAGTGTGTGTGAGGAAACTGATCAAAGTGACTGCACTGTCGCTGACCTCAGGCTGCGCACTGCAGAAGGCAGCGACGTTGCTCATTAAACAGAAGACGATCCTGTCAAGAAAGGCTCCGCTGATGCGCTTACAGTAGGGTCGCCAACTCTGGTTGAATGCCCTCCAGGAGGTTTCATCACGTGATCTCCCGCCTCCAACCGCCCCGCCCCCACACTCCCGCCATTGGTCGCCCAACATGCCCTCTGGGAAATATTTGAGGAACATCCCCAAGTTCGGGTTGCCATCCCTCCAGGATTGCCCTGGAGTCTCCAGGAATTGAGGATTAATCTCCAGGGACACTGCCGCTAGCAACACCTGGGAGAAAAAGCATAGGGGCGTTAAAAAGTGTTACGTTGGTTTTTTTTTTCCATTTTTCTTTGCACACTTTTGTTTAACAGTTACAAAAATATTGGTGCGGGGAGGAAAATGGCCTGTGACTGGCGGTCAAGAATCATCTAATCAGGTAACGAGGAGTCTGTTCCGATTGGCTGAGGGAAGGCGGGGCACCCTGAGGATAACATAACATAACTCAGAGTGGTCTCATCCAGTGAAAGCTCTTGCTACATCTTGGCATATACTATCTGGCACCATTATTGGATCAAATCCAGCATTAATCTGCAGGCCTTTGTGACCTCTTACTCTCATCATTGAGATGCAGAAGCAAATTGATCACGGTGGATGCAGATTCCCTAATACCTCGGGATACGGTGGTGCAGTGGTTATGTTACTGGACAAGAAATCCAGTTCGAACGTGAGTTAAAATCTCGCCATGGCAGTTTGAGAATTTAAAATCAGTTTTATAACATCTGATCTCAATATACATACCAACATACGAATTAGGAGCAGGAGTCGGCCACTCGGCCCCTCGAGCCTGCTCCGCCATTCAATAAGATCATGGCTGATCTGATTACTCCACATTCCCGCCTACCCCCAATAACCTTTCACCCCCTTGCTTATCAAGAATCTATCGACCTCTGCCTTAAAAATATTCAAAGACTCTGCTTCCACCGCCCTCTGAGGAAGAGAGTTCCAAAGACTCACGACCCTCTGAGAAAAACTTTCTCCTCATCTCTGTCTTAAATGGGCGATCCCTTATTTTTAAACAGTGACCCCTAGTTCTAGATTCTCCCACAAGAGGAAACATCCTCTCCACATCCACCCTGTCCACACCCCTCAGGATCTTATGTTTCAATCAAGTCACCTCTTATTCTTCTAAACTCCAGCGGATACAAGCCGAGCCTGTCCAACCTTTCCTCGAAAGACGACCCGCCCATTCCAGGTATTAGTCTAGTAAACCTTCTCTGAACTGCTTCCAACGCATTTACATCCTTCCTTAAATAAGCAGACCAATACTGTACACAGTACTCCAGATGTGGTCTCACCAATGCCCTGTATAACTGAAGCATAACCTCCCTACTTTTGTATTCAGTTCCCCTCGCAATAAACAATAACATTCTATTAGCTTCCCTAATTACTTGCTGTACCTGCATATTAACCTTTTGCGATTCATGCACTAGGACACCCAGATCCCTCTGCATCTCAGAGCTCTGCAATCTCTCAGAAAGTGACCTTAACGTTATGGGCTGGCCGACAACAAAAACCTGCCGTCCTTGCCCAGTCTGTACCGATATGTGACTCCAGTCCCACACAAACATGGTTAGCCCTCCGCTGCCGTGAAGTAGTCTAGCAAGACACTCGATTGTATCAAACCCGGTACACCAACACCTTTTCAGGGAAACAAGGGCTAGGCAATAAATGCCCACGTCCCGAGAATGAAGAGCTTCTGAACTACATGAAATGTTGCAGGCTTTCACTTTATCCTGTTGCAGTTCAAAGGTTCAATGCCACATTAGGAATGGAATTTGCATAATTCATTGGGGCTCTTTGCTGCGCTCAACATTTCCTCCACTGCAGTGAGATTCTTGGGTTCTCCTCTGTTACAGAAATCATTGCAAACAACAATTTGTATTTTCCATCATTTGAGAATGGCAGCATTTCCTAAACCTTTCAGAAACATCAATTAAGCAGCAAAGCAAGAGTAAAAATTCCAACGTCACTGCTCTCCCACGTCGGCAGTGATCCTCCCACTCACACTTATGTTAAGAGTGAGCTGCTTAACAACGCTGATCCGAGGAGGGGAGCACACATGGGCATTGTGCTTACCAGCAGCACAGCTCTCCCTCCTGAGCTCTTGATCAGATCTCAACCTCTCCGTTTCTGTTGTGTGAATCGCTCCACCATTGGCGGCCGTGCCTTCAGCTGCCGGGGCCCCGAGCTCTGGAATTCCCTCCCTAAACCTCTCCGCCTCTCTCCTCCTTTAAGACGCTCCTTAAAACTGACCTCTTTGAATAAGCTTTTGGTGTCCCAATATCTTGTTACGTGGCTCGGTGTCAGGTTTTGTCTGATAATCGCTCCTGTGAAGCACCTTGGGACGTTTTACTATGTTAAAGGTGCGGTATAAATGCAAGTTGTTGTTGTGTTGGTACCATGGCCTAGAAATTGGGTTGTGGGTTCGCCAGGGCTGTAGCGCCAGAAATTTTGCGCCAGCGCCCGACGAAAATTCGGTTGCGCCGGGCCCAGACGGCGGCGGGCGCTAAAGGAGGGTTTTAGCGCCTCAAAACGGGCGTTCAATTGGGTTTTCCGGCGCTAATCCCCCGCTGCGGCACCCGATGCGGTGCGGCAGGCTGGGGAACTGCAGGCCTCCTCCTTCTGTTAAGGAGGAGCTGCCTGCAGCCGACAACTGACCGGCGGATTCCCCCGACATCTGAGCCCGGCACCTCGGGGAAGTGCCGGGCTCGCAGCACACACACATCAGGGCCGCGGGGGGGGGGGGGGGGGGGGGGGTGATGCAGGAGTCCGGGAAGGGAGGTGCGGGCAGGCGGCCGCCGGGAACGCGGCCGACCGCCGCTCCACCTTTATGCGCCAGCGCAAAGGCGTGTAAGAACCCTTTCCACAATCGTTGGTTGCGCCTGCCACGGGCGAGGCGGGCACAACTGAATTTGGGCTTGGGGCCGGGTTACCACGGCAACCAGGACGCTGCGCACACCGATGACGTCATCGGTGCCGGCGCAGCGCTACCGGCTAACGCCGATGGTAAGGCCCAAGTCAATTTCAGAAACAGCTATAATTCCAGCGCAATGCCCTCCAGCGCCGCTAATTGGGCGCTAACCCCACTCAATTTCTAGGCCCATGACTTTTCCCCTCGTGTCTGGACAGTTTGAAGTAGCTCAGTGGAGTCATTCCTAGCATCAATTGTTATGAGGTTTTTGGGACAGGTTTTTCCATCCTTTGGAATTCGAAGAAAATTGCAAGGAATCCAGATGGAGACCTTGACGATGGGATGAATTAGGCAGGTACTGAATAACTGGGGCACAGATTATTTATCACCACTTCGGAATCAGGGTTACATACTAAATCATGAAGAGAACAGCTGGAGGCCACTAAGTTGCTGAATTACAGCAACTTTGACAAGAGGTTCTTTGCGGTCATCATCGAGTAACTTTAAGTTATCCCGTAAGTATTTAATTAAGGCTGCGGCCTGTGTATTCGCTCTCATTAGTGAGTTCCGTCTGTCAGTAATGTACTTGTCAAATGGAATTGGGGATGTGAGGAGACAGCGCACAATCACTCATGCATTGTGTGAAGGCAGGCTGGGAATCGGACCTGTCACTGCACGGGTCATCCAATACTCAAAGTGCGATATTTGGATCATGCCAGGCACGTCCGCAAAGCGAGCTCCATGTTTTCAAGGTGCCAGCCATGGCTCAGTGGGTAGCACTCTGGCTTCTCGCACTCAGAAGATTGTGTGTTTTAGCCCCACTCCAGTGACTTGAGCACAAAATCTAGTCGGACACTTCGGCACCAGCACTGAGGGAGTGCTGCACTGTGGGAGATGTTAAACCAAGATCCCATCTGCCCTCGCAGGAGGATGATCCGGTCATTATCCCATTGCCGTTTGTGGGAGCTTGCTGTGCGCAAATTGGTTGCCATGTTTCCTACATTACAACAGTGACTACACTTCAAAAAGTACTACATTGGTTGTAAAGTGCTTTGGGACATCCTGAGGTCATGAAAGGCGCTATAGAAATGCAGGTTTATAGAAATTTCTTTGGCGGGGGTTCTCTCTCGATCAGCTGCCATCATTTCAGCGGAAGTCAGCAGAAACACCGTTTACACATCGATCGACCGGGGTTTCCCAGGATCTCCACCAAAGTTACGCAGGATAATCAGTAGAGCGTCCCCACCACCACCCCTCCCCTCCCTTCCCCCCCACTCCCTCCCTTCCCCACTCCACACCTCCGCCCCCCTCCCTTCCCCCCTCCGCACCCCGAGGAAATTCCCGGGACTTATTTTTAGTACTATGGTCTTGAGTTACTTTTTTTTAATTAAATGTCGGCTGAAAGCATTTTCAAAAATATTTTCAGTGATTTCATCGGGTTTCCCTGCTTATTGTTTTATTGGTAACTGTTTGTTGACACTTAATGAGCAGGTTTAGTATTTAAAGAAAGGACTTGCACCTTTCACAATCTCAGGACGTCCCAAATTACTTCACAGCCAATGAAGTACTTTTGAAGTGTAGTCACTGTTGTAATGTAGGAAACACGGCAGCCAATTTGCGCACAGCAAGCTCCCACAAACAGCAATGTGATAATGACCAGATAATCTGTTGTAGTGATGTTAGTTGAGGGATTAACATTGGCCCCAGGACACCGGGGAGAACTCCCCAGCTCCTCTTCGAATAGTCCATCTGAGAGAGCTAATCTATTTCTAACAACCAATAAAATCTAAGCATTATGTAAAAATAAGGACAGAATACATGATTTCAATTCCTTTATTTACTTGCAAGCCAATAATTGTTTATTATTTCACCAGATGTAGCAGTGTATATTCTTCGGGGGGAAACATAGAAATTTTATTTTGACTGCAAGAATCAAAGACATTGAAATGATGAGTTCCCAATCTTATGGAGACCCTTGCTCAGATTTATTCCTCTTTCATAGGAACATAGGAACAGGAAGAGGCCATTCAGCCCCTCGAGCCTGCTTCACCAGTCAATGAGATCATGGCTGATCTGCGACCTAACGCCATCTACCCGCCTTTGGCCCGTATCCCTTAATACCTTTGGTTAACAAAAATCTATCAATCTCAGATTTAAAATTAACAATTGATCGAGCATCAATTGCCGTTTGCGGAAGAGTGTTCCAAACTTCTGCCACCCTTTGTGTGTAGAAGTGTTTCCTAACTTCACTCCAATTTTTAGACTCTGCCCCTAGTCCTATAATCCCCAACCAGCGGAAATAGTTTCTCTCTATCGACCCTATCTGTTCCCCTTAATATCTTGAAAACTTCGATCAGATCGCCCTGTAACCTTCTGAATTCTAGGGAATACAACCCTAGTTTGTGTAATCTCTCCTCGCAATTTAACCCCTGGAGTCCGGGTATCATTCTGGTAAACCTACGCTGCACTCCCTCCAAGGCCAATATATCCTTCCTAAGGTGTGGTGCCCAGAACTGCTCACAGTGCTCCAGGTGTGGTCTAACCAGGGTTTTGTACAGCTGCAGTATAACTTCTACCCTCTTGTATTCTAGTCCTCTAGATATAAAGGACAGCATTCCATTAGCCTTTTTGATTATTTTCTGTACCTGCTCATGACATTTAAATGTACCTGGACCCCAAGTCTCTTTGGACCTCCACTGTTTTGAGCTTTTCACCATTTAGAAGGTTCCCTGTTCGATCCTTTTTAGGTCCAAAGTGGATGACCTCACATTTGCCTGCACTGAAATCCATTTGAGACAGTTTTGCCCATTCACTTAATCTATTAATATCTTTGTAATTTTATGCTTCCATCTACACCACATATCTTTGCATCATCAGCAAGCTTGGATACGTGGCTCTCTATCCCATCGTCTAAATGGTCCTAACACTGGGCTATTTCTCTTATGAGGGGCCCAATTCCTTGCAGCACAGGTTTGTTTTGTTGACTGTGTCACTGTCATTCTTACTAAAGTTTGCTTTCTTAAAATATTACATTTCCCCAAAACAAATTGTGATTTTGGATATGAAGTGTGAGTGAAGAAAGTGAGTCAGCGCTTATTGCAGCCTCTACACTTCCACCTTCCATTCACCCGCTCGGCAGATGATGTATATATTTTAAACCACAGAATGATGTGCCTATTTATTTGATTTACATCCTGTTGGATTCTTTACATAGTTGGCCCTGCTCACTTTTTCATCTGGTTAAGAAAATGTGTCAGTTCACAGTTAACATTCTGTCTTCTCAAAAGGTCTCAGCCTCCTTATCAGCAGAATTTTACACTTGTTCCTGTTCTTGACGTTCTACTCTTCCTTACAATCCAGTAATGGATTATTTCTCCAAATGTAGGAGCTGGTTTCTTATCAATTATTTTTCTGCGATTTTTTTCACTTGCCATTGGTGGCCATGAAAACATGCTCCCTTTCTCCCGCTCCCCTCCTCACCAAACAGAACATCTCTACACTTCAAAAATGTAACTCGCTGAGCGTAAACCTTTCAGGACATCCTGAGAATGTGGGAAGGCTTACAGTAGTGTCTCTACCGCCCTCTCCTCCTGTAAGATGTTCCTTAAAACCTACCTCACTGTCCCAAAAGCTCCTTATCTGGCTCGGTGTCAAATTTTGTCTCCTCTGCAGCGCTTTGGGACATTTCACTACGTTAAAGGCGCTATATAAATGCAAGTTGTTGCTGTTGTAATCGCAAATTCTTCAATTCAACATCTCAGCGAGCATTGACATAGAAACATCGGAGCAGGAGTCGGCCATTCGAGCCTGCTCCGCCATTCAATCTGATCATGGCTGATCCTCTATCTCGCTACCATTTCCCGCTCTCTCCCCACACCTTTTGTGTCTAGAAATCTATCTATCTCCTTCTTAAATATATTCAGTGACTTGGCCTTCTGTGGTAGAGAATTCTACAGGTTCACCACCACCTGAGTGAAGAAATTTCTCCTCATCTCAGTCCTAAATGTCCTACCCCGTATTCTGAGACTGTGACCCCCTCGTTCTAGACCCCCCCAGCCAAGGGAAACATCCTCCCTGCATCCAGTCTGTCTAGCCCTGTCAGAATTTTATACATTTCAATGAGATCCCCTCTCATTCTTCTAAACTCCAGTGAGTACAAGCCTAGTTGACCCAATCTCTCTTCATACGACAGCCCTGCCACCCCAGGAATCAGTCTGGTGAACCTTTGCTGCACTCCCTCTATGACAAGTATATCCTTTCTTAGGTAAGGAGACCAAAACTGCACACAGTACTCCAGGTGTGGTCTCACCAAGGCCCTGTACAACTGTAGTAAGACATCCTTGCTCCTGTACTCAAATCCTCTTGCAATGAAGGCCAACTTACCATTTGCCTTCCTAACTGCTTGCTGCACCTGCATGTTTGCTTTCAGTGACTGGTGTACAAGGACACCCAGGTCCCTCTGTACATCAGCATTTCCCAATCTAGCACCATTTAAATAATACTCTACCTTTCTGTTTTTCCTACCGAAGTGGATAACTTCACATTTATCCACGTTATACTGCATCTGCCACTCACTCAACTTGTCGAAATCGCCTTGAAGCCTCTTTGCATCCTCCTCACAACTCACAATCCCACCTAGTTTTGTGTCGTCAGCAAACTTGGAAATATTACATTTGGTTCCCTCATCCAAAACATTGACTTTTGCAACTACAGACTAGACTTACTTGTTCTTGAATTCTTGATATAATTCAATTGGGTGCCAATAAGCATCATTCTGAACAGCTTGCTTTTGTCCAGACAATGTCTCAGAGGGATAAACACTTTGTCCCCTCGAGCACAGAATCCTTGGTTTCCCTTCACAGGTCTCCCCAAGTGTTGCTGAGTTTTTGATGTCCATCACACTCCAAGACTAGGTTATTTCTCTCCTGTGAATCGCTGTTCTCAGAGCAGAGATATCAGTCCAGTGTCGACTCTTCCTCACAGATCATCATTTAGATATTTTAATGAATCTTGCTGATTTTGTGTTGAAACTCACTCCCTCGCGCTCTCCCTACTTCCCTGTTCCTGGGACGAGGGACAGGGTCACTGGCAAGGCTTGGAAGCTAAGCAGAGCCAGGCCTGGTTAGTACCTGGAGGGGTGACCATCAGGGAAGACCAGGTGCAGAAGGTCACGGAAGGAGCCCCGAGGAGGGGTGGTTAGTGAGAAGGTCACGGAAGGAGCCCCGGGAGGGGCGGCTGGTGAGCAGGCCCGGGCGTTGGGCTGAAGATTGTCGGACAGGAGGAATGGTGGAAATGGAATGGCGGCGCGCACAGACGCAGCGGCTTTGCTTCTCCCAGGACGGTGCTATTTACGTTTAATGTTAATGTTATTTGTACTGGACTCATGGGAGCTTGCAAGATCACATTTCGTTGTGCATTGTACAATGACAATAAAGTTGAATTATTATTATTATTATTGATAGAGCAAAACTATTCCCTCGAGCGAGTGGGTCAATAGCCAAAGGTCATACATTTAAAATCATTGGCAAAAGATTGAGACGGGAGATGAGGATTATTGGGCTTTAAGTTTGCTAACAAATATAGGCAGGACTTGGCTCAGAATCACATAGTTATGTCAGGGAATAGAATAGTGACTGCACTCCAAAAAGAATTCAGCATGAGAAGTTCTTCAAAGCATTTAGATGCCATTGTTAAGACGTTAAGCAATTTTAAGGGTCTGAAATGATAACTGGGCACAGTAAACAGCGCTTGCCCACAAATCCAACACACAGTTAGCACTATTGGGAATCTCTCCCTCAGGCTCAGCACCAAGATAATGCGGACAGGAGAACAGTTAAAAATTGAGATTGCAGGTAGCGAGATCTCGTCAAGGGGCAGACACTTGTATATCCTGAACTGTTAGCCACAAAGTGGGTGAAAACCTTTCAGTGCCAAAGCAAGAGATCCCCCAAAATAAAAATAACATGCTCCCTTTCTCACCAAACAGAACATCTCTACACTTCAAAATGTAATTAATTGAATGTGAACCCTTTGGGACATCCTGAGAATGTAAGAAGGCATCCGGTAGTGTCTTGCCTCTCTCTCCTCCTTTAAGACTCTCCTTAAAATCTACCTCTTTGACCAAGCTTTTGCTCACCTGCCCTAATATCTCCTTACCTGACTCAGCAACAAATTTTGTCTGATTTACGCTCCTCTGAAATGCCTCGGGACATAAGAACATAAGAAATAGGAGCAGGAATAGGCCACTCGGCCCCTCGAGCCTGCTCCGCCATTCAATAAGATCATGGCTGATCTTGGGCTCAAAGCCACTTCCGCGCCCGCTCCCCATAACCCTTCACTCCCTTATCTTGCAAAAATCTGTCTATCTCCACCTTAAATGTATTTAATGACCCAGCCTCCACGGTTCTCTGGGGCGGAGAATTCCACAGATTTACGACCCTCTGAGAGAAGAAATTCCTCCTCATCTCAGTTCTAAAAAGGTGACCCTTTATTCTGAGACTATGCCCCCAAGTTCTAGATTTCCCCACGAGGGGAAACATCCTCTCTGCATCCACCTTGTCGAGCCCCCTCAGTATCTTATATGTTTCAATAAGGTCACCTCTCATTCTTCTAAATTCCAATGAGTATAGGCCCAGCCTGCTCAACCTTTCTTCATGAGTCAACCCCCTCATCTCTGGAATTAACCTAGTGAATCGTCTCTGAACTGCCTCCAGTGCAAGTATATCCTTCCTTAAATAAGACGACCAAAACTGTACGCAGTACTCCAGGTGTGGTCTCACCAATACCCTGTACAGTTGTAGCAGGACTTCCCTGCTTTTATACTCCAACCCCCTTGCAATAAAGGCCAACATTCCATTTGCCTTTTTGATTACTTGCTGTACCTGCATGCTAACTTTTTGTGTTTCATGCACAAGGACCCCGAGGTCCCTCTGACCTGCAGCATTTTGTAATCTCTCTCCATTTAAATAATAGTTTGCTTTTTTATTTTTCCTGCCTAAGTGGATAACCTCGCACTTTCCCACATTATACTCCATCTACCAAATGTTTGCCCACTCACTTAGCCTGTCTATATCCCTTTGCAGATTCTTCGAGTCCTCTGCACAACTTGCTTTCCCACCCATCTTTGTATCATCCGCAAACTTGGCTACATTACACTTGGACCCTTCATCCAAGTCATTAATGTAGATTGTAAATAGTTGACGTTTCACTATGTTAAAGGCTCCACATAAATGCAAGTTGCTGTCGTTGACGACGACGATGACAATAAGGTTAATGGAAAATGTAATGTATGTACCTTTAAGGGGGGAACTACTTTCTACAGTTCATGTATACTGTAGTACCGGCAGTGACCACACCTGTATATAACGCTGAGTAGTAATCTGTTGTTTCAGTTGCAGTTTGAACCACGTTGAGTAAACACCTGTTGTACCGTTCTCTGCAGTCCTTTTCTTATTATTACACGACGTAACAGTGGCGACGAGCAAGTTCGAACCTACCTGCAACTCTGCATCACCTCCCAGGGATTCGCTCCTGGAGAAAAGTGGAAGGAGGTCGAGTCCAGAAGCACGGGCGTCGACCACGGGCAACTGCCCAGTCATCCAGCGGAGATTTGAGCATCACAGGGGAGGCTGTCGAGAGCCAGGTTTGGCTTTCCAGTCACGGTGGTCCAGCAAAATGGGCTGGCAACAGGTACTGCGCAGACCCTTCCCGGACAGCGACGAGCTAGAGCCTGACCGAGCAGCACAGAAAAAGGCCAAGCAGCGTCGACGGGGAAGAGAGAGGGCAGAGCGCACAGGGCACAGCGGTGTTCAGGACCGAGCGGCGTCAACGGGGGAGAGAGGCGAGAGAGAGCAGAGCGCAGCCGGTGTTCAAGAGCCGAGCAGCGTCAATGGGGGGCAGAGGCGCGCAGGAAAACGCAAGGCGCTGCCATTGCAACGAGGACCGCAGAGAGCGGCGTTGGCAGCAGCGCAGGGGCAGTGCGCGAAACCCACAGGGCATCGCCATTTGCCACGAGGACCGCCGAGAGCGGCGTTGGCAGCAGCGCGGGAGACGCCATTTTAAGCCGCAGCGGGGAAGAAAGGAAAGCGCGGGAGACGCCATTTTAAGCCAGTCTAACCACACCCAAAAATGCCGAAGAGTGGCAGTATCACAGCGTTCGACAATGAAGTCGAAGATTGGACGACATATGTCGAACGCATAGAAGTATACTGCAAGGCGAATGAAGTGCCAGATGACAAGCGCTGGTATTGTTGAATTCAATGGGTGCAAAAACGTATGGCTTACTACGAAACCTAGTAACCCCAGAGAAGCCAGTAGAAAAGGATTTTGAAAACAGTGTCAATCCTACAGGACCACTTAAACCCCACACCGCTGCTGATAGCAGAAAGATTTAAGCTTCACAAAAGGAACCAGCATAAAGATGAAAGTAATGCTGAGTATTTAACGGAACTGCGCAAGCTATCGAAACACTGCCAGTTTGGAACGGGACTAGCAGATACTTTAAGGGACAAGTTTGTGTGTGGGCTTCAAAGTGAAGGAACCCAGAAACGGCTTCTATCAGAAAAGGATCTTACGCTGGACAAGGCTTTCAGCATTGCAGTATCACACGAAGCAGCAGCACGGGGCGCTGCGGAGATACAACGGAGACCGCAAGAAGATGGCACAAATGAAATGTCATACGGAGCAGTGAAGTGCTATCGCTGCGGCAGAACAACACATGACCATAATGATTGCTGGTTCCAGGACAAAGTGTGCAGACAGTGTGGAAAAGTAGGACACATAGCACGAGTCTGCAGATCGGGAAAGAAAACCAGCAATAAGAAACCGACCAAAGGGAAGTACAAGAAGGTACATAAGATAACGGAGAATAGTTCAGACGAACAAAAGAGTGATAACGACCCCGAAAGCAGGGAACTGAGTTGTCTGAAACTACATAATGTGATCACAACGGAGGATCACCAAACCATTTGGGTCACTCTCAAGATAGCAGGAGTCCAGGTAAAGATGGAATTGGACACAGGATCAGCTCTAACAGTCATAAACCGACGGGACTACAAGCGGCTATTCTCACACATACCCTTGAGAGACACAAAAATTATTTTGAAGATGTACACGGGGCAAAAAGTCTACCCCAAAGGAAAAATAAGGGTGACCGTTATATATAACGGTAAGGAAACACCAAAACTAGACCTGTATGTATTGCAAGATGGAGGACCACCATTACTGGGACGTGAATGGATCCGGAAAATACAACTGGATTGGCATTCCATACAGGCACTGACTGTGGCTGACAAAAAGGATGACGATGTCACACCTGGGCGACTGTCAAAGATCCTAGCTGACGCGAAAGAAGTGTTCCAGCAAGGACTCGGAACATTAAAAGGCATGACAGCGACGATCAAAACTGAAGAAAACGCAAGCCCAAAATTTTTTAAGGCCAGGGCCGGTACCTTATGCGATCCGCCCAGCCGTCGAAGCAGAGTTGGAGAGTCTGGAACGTTCAGGTGTACTGTCCAAGGTAGACTGGAGCGAGTGGGCTACACCCATCGTCCCTGTGATGAAAAAGTCGTTGAGCAGCACGCCTGGGGAACCAAGGAAGGTTCGCATCTGTGGGGACTTTAAGGTAACAGTGAACCCGGTCCTTCACACCGTACAATATCCACTTCCGCGGATTGAAGATATTTTTGCCTCGCTATCTGGAGGGAAACGCTTCACTAAGATTGATCTGGCCCAGGCGTATCTGCAAATGGAGGTAGAAGAAGCATCAAAAAAATACCTCACAATCAACACCCATAAAGGTCTCTACCAATACAACCGGCTAGTATTCAGGGTAGCATCAGCGCCGGCTATTTGGCAGAGGGCAATGGAACAAGTCCTGCAAGGGATCCCAGGGACCCAGTGTTATTTGGACGACATCCTGGTCACGGGCGAAAATGATACTGATCACCTTGCCAACCTGGAGCAGGTGCTCACTAGATTGCAGGAATATGGGCTCCGAGCTAACCGCCCCAAATGCGAGTTTTTTAGAAAACAGATCTCGTATTGTGGCCACGTTATCGATAAAGAGGGGTTACATAAGTCCCCAGAGAAGATTGAGGCAGTAGTCAAGGCTCCAGCACCGGAAAATGTCTCACAACTGAGGTCGTTCCTCGGGCTGGTAAACTACTACCATAAGTTCTTGCCAAATTTGTCTACAATACTACACCCACTGAACACCCTACTGCAAACTGGGGTGCCATGGAAGTGGAGTGACGAATGTAGACGAGCTTTCCAGAAGAGCAAAACACTAATCACATCGAAAGAGGTATTGGCCCATTACAACCCAGCGTTACCAATTCGGTTGGCTTGTGATGCGTCACCCTATGGCATTGGAGCGGTGCTGTCGCACAAATTCTCGGACGGCTCAGAGAGGCCAATAGCCTTTGCGTCACGATCACTAACCTCAGCCGAGCGTAACTATGCCCAGATTGACAGGGAGGCACTCAGCCTAGTGTGGGGAGTGAAAAAGTTCAATCACTATCTGCACGGGCAGAAATTCACCTTGCTGACTGATCACCAGCCTCTTGTCTCCATTTTTAATCCGAAGAAGGGCGTTCCGGTGATGACTGCGCATCGACTACAAAGATGGTCACTTTTTCTTGGGGCGCACCACTATGAGATTGAATATAAGGGCACGAAACAGCATGGAAATGCTGATGGGCTATCACGCCTGCCACTGCCTACTGCGGAGGAAGCACCAGCAGTGGATCCTGTCGAAATATTCCATTCGACTATAGTTGAATACCTACCGGTAACTAACGCTTTTATCGAAAAGGAAACCTGAAATGACCTGACACTGTCTCGGGTATATGATTTGACGGTGAAGGGATGGCCAGCATATGGCGACTCACTGTTGCCAGCATTCTCGACAAGGAGAGAACAGCTGTCAGTGTGCCGGGGGACCTTGATGTGTGGATCCCGAGTGGTAATTCCACCCAAGTTAAGGGAGGGAGTGCTCAATGAGCTTCATGAGGGTCATCTGGGAGGGGTAAAAATGAAAAGCCTAGCCAGGGCTTATGTGTGGTGGCCGGGAATCGATAAACAAATCGAGGACCTGACCAAGAGCTGCTCAGGATGCCAGAAAGTCCAAAATGTACCACCACAGGCCCCTCTACACCCATTGGAGTGGCCCTCATCTCCATGGCAACGGGTGCATATTGATTTTGCTGAATGGACTCAATGTTTTTAATAGCCGTGGATGCGCACTCGAAATGGCCTGAGGTCATCAAAATGTCCTCCACCACCACGGAGAAAACTATTGCAGTCCTACGGACCATTTTTGCCAGGAATGGCTTGCCAGAACAGATTTGCTCTGACAACGGACCACAGTTTGTGTCCGAAGAGTTCCAGAGATTCTTGAAAAAGAATGGGGTAAGGCATTACACATCCGCCCCGTATCATCCAGCCACAAATGGATTGGCTGAGAGGTTCGTACAAACCTTTAAGAAGGCAATAAAGGCTATGTACAATGACAACATTCCACTGCAGCACAAGGTGGACAATTTCCTGTTCGCCTACCGGAATGCGACACATGCAGTCACCAACCAGGCCCCAGCCATGATGTTCTTTAACCGAAGGTTGAGATCTCGTCTGGATTTGCTCAGACCAAATGTACAAAGAGATGTTGAGAGTAAGCAATTCCAGCACATCAATGAGAAGCCGACAAGGAGCTTCAATGTAGGGCAACCAGTCTTGGCCCGCGACTACCGAACAGAGAAATGGCAACCAGGAACGATATGCACACGGCAGGGCCCACTAATGTACACAGTGGATGTTGGGGAGAACATTGTGAGACGCCATGCTGACCAGATCCTAGAGTCACAGGAACAAGTCAACCCCATGCCTCGCCCATACATACCTGGTGATGAACCCGACGTACAGGTAGCATCTACCCCAGAAACAGTAGCATCGGAAGCTGATGAACCAACCGACGACAGGGGGCCAGAATCGCCTCCACACCAAGAGCAAGACACTCGGGAAAGGCGCTATCCAGAAAGGATCAGGAAGCCTCCCCAAAGACTGAATTTATAAATAGACTATTTTCAGCTAATGTTGCATGTTAAAAGTGTTAATTGTAATTAGTTTGATATTTAATTGTTAAATGAGTGTTATGGTACTGTTAATCTAAAAGGGGAGGAATTGTAGTGTATGTACCTTTAAGGGGGGAACTACTTTCTACAGCTCATGTATACTGTAGTACCGGCAGTGACCACACCTGTATATAACGCTGAGTAGTAATCTGTTGTTTCAGTTGCAGTTTGAACCACGTTGAGTAAACACCTGTTGTACCGTTCTCTGCAGTCCTTTTCTTATTATTACACGGACGTAACAGAAAATGGTTAGCGCTATCTGCAAAACGACTTAAATGTGGGCGGTCTCAGTGGGACGGAACCCATTTTGTGAATACGCCGTTTTCTACTAAAATTAATGCAAGTGGGTAAAACGGTGTCGCCGTAGCAACATCTAGTGGACAACACTGCTCTAAAATAAGACCGTTTGTCTGACTTCTCACTGCTCGTCCTGAGAGACAGACCATCTGCAATTTGCAGGAACCCTGGTAAATGTCAGATTGAGGCGAATCCAAGC